>NC_058518.1:131087270-131419215 GCF_904849725.1 Hordeum vulgare subsp. vulgare
TATGCCCGACCTAAAGACTACAAATTATTCTGTCTCTGCTAACGGCGAAGGAGACACCGAGTATTATGGAAGAGTTGAAGCAATTTATGAACTTCTATTCTATGGTGAAAACCCACCGACCGTCGTAGTCTTCAAATGTTATTGGTTTGAGCCGAGGGAGACTAGAAGGACTCATGAACATATAGGACTAGTCAAAATCAACCAAAATACCCACTTAGATGTTCCCGATGTCTATATTATGGCTCAACAGGTGACACAAGTTTTCTATCTACCGTGGGCCTGCCAAACTGATCCAAATCTCAAAGGTTGGGATGTCGTTTATGAAGTGCCACCACATTTTAGACCACCTACCCTCAATGAAGAGGATTACGAACCTCACATTAACCCAGACACATATGAAGGAGAATTCTTCCAAGAAACACGTATGTCCAAGAAACGTTTCAAGAACCGCTCTACTTCACCCCAGAACATTGAAGTAGACAGCGACAATGAATCCGTCTTAACCCCTGATCCCGAACAGGAAGAGCTGGAAGAAGAAGAGGTTACTGCTGCGGATGACCTGTCACTTCTTGACCGATTACATAATGGTGGCCTTCCACATGTTCTTCGTGATAGTGATGATGATGACGATGCATTTATTGACCCCGAAGCATATATAGACAAGCACGATTCTTATTAGTTCATGTCAGGTATTCAACTATTATACTATATATAAATTTTGAGTTCATGTTAGGTATTCAATTTTTATTAGTCATGTTGGTATTTATGACGATGATACACTTAAATAATGTACATTTTATTACTCATGTTGGTATTTATGTTGTACTAATTTCATTTACTCTTTGTCATGACAGGTGTTGAAAGATGGTGGGAAAGGGTCGAAAGCACTCCGCGGCTCCTTCTTCGTCGGCGGGTGATGGGATGGGTACTTCCATTCATGTCTCGCCTCTTTGGAGAGCATTGCTCTCTACTCTACAAGGAGCGCCCCCCGTGAGAGGAGGTCGACCCCCCGCGAAGCCGAGAGGTACTAAAGGTACACGTTGTATTCATGTTGGTACTTATGTTGTACTCATGTTGTATGCATATTGGTATTTATATACATTTTATTACTCATGTTGGTATTTATGTTGTACTAAAGGTACACGTGGCCGCGGGAGAGGTAGGGCGGTGGCTGCCACGCCTTCTGAGGTGGTGGCTACACGGTCTCCGCCACCACCCCAAGCCGATTCACCTAAGCACATGACTTCTAGGGTGGATTCGTCGGAGGTGGAGGCTAGACGGTCTCCGGTTCATGAGCCTCGGGTCGACGATCCTCAGGTCGACGAGCCTTCGACCCACGAGACTCATGTCCCAGAGGCTTCATTCCAGGCGATTCCGGAGCAAAGCAGGGATGAGGGTACGTCCCAAGAGACCCAGTGGGATACTTGTGCTGAGCCAAGTGGCCATGCTGGTAGCGACGAGGAGCTGGGTGAGGGGGATACCGTCTACGAGTGTGGTAGTTTGGGGCTCCCGCTCGTGCCGGCGACCCGTGAGCAGAGGTGGTCGATTAGGCCAAATGGGGACAAGTAAGTTAATTTACTCTCATTTAACCTTTTGCCTTCGCGTTTTCTCAAATATCTAATGTTTTGGATTTAATTTGTCATACTGTAGGGGTTGGATTGTTGCCAAGGGTGTCCGCAAGCCCAACATCATCCTTGGTGTGCTTTGCCGTAAAAACTTCCTAGGGTTGGTTACGTTGCCCGGTCGGGAGCGAGAGGTAGGAATGACCTGGGAGCACTACTTGGGTGCCCCGGCCCCGCGGGAGGTGGAGATCGACGGTGTTTTGTGCGACACGAGGGTGGATATGGTGATCCAAAAGTTCTGGGTAATTTCTCCTTCACACAATTATAAATTAACCATAGCTATTTATTGTACAAATCGGTGTTGTCTCGTTTGCAGACCTACTACAGGTGTGAGGAGGGATACGAGGAGGACGCGACAAAGGTTATCGAAACCGAATGTCACCGCCTACTTCAAAACTTTCGGCACGAGGCTCGGGTGCAGGCTGTTCGAGACTACTATGCCACATGGCATAGTAGGATTGACAAGGAGAAGTGCCGTGATGCTAAGATGGAGAAGGAGCATTACATGAAGGTAATTACATATTATTAAGGCTTTGTAGTTAGTTTCCTTGATTTGGTTCTTACGCGCTCAAATTTCTCTTTATTAACTTAGGTGCCCCCAAGATGGTGTGTGGATAAGATGGATTGTTGGGAGGCCTTGGTGGATCAGTGGTGCTCCGAAACGTGGGAGGCCAGCCACAACAACGCCAAGGAGAGGCGTGGCAAAATGGTTGGTGTGCCACACCATCAAGGGAGCGTCAACTTAATCCAATTTGGCGAGAACTGGGTATGTGGTTTGCTTCATGCCTCGTTTAATTCATTCTTAATGCTATCTTGAGCCCTTTACTAATACAATTTTCCTCTCTCTCTCTTTTAGGCGCGTCACAATAATATGGAGGTGCCACAGATGTACCACCTGTATGCGATGTCCCATACTGCCTCATACAAGAAGGTCAAGGCATTCTCTGAGTCTGACCTCGAGCATCCAGAAAACTTCACCAACATCTCCTCCCACCACGAGCTCGTGAAGTACAGAGATCACGGAAAGGCGAGGAAAGGGGAGGACTTTAACCCGAGCAAGGGGCCTATTGATCCAGAGCTGGTGATGATAGCTGGCAACGGGAGGCCCCATGGCTCGATAGCCATTGGAGACGGCCTTATACGTTGTCCTAGCACTCTCCGGCAGATAAAGGCACGCCAAACGAGCTCTTCCCCGAAGATAACACGTCGTCCACGGCCAGTCGAGCTCGCCATTGAGGTTAGTTTAATGGACTCAACTATCTTTCTGCACTATGTTGTGTGTTGGAACCAATATGATTACATTGCTAACAATGAGTTGTGTTGCAGGCTGCTATTCAGAAAGAGAGAGAGGCAATGCAGGCGGCTATGGCGGAGAAGGATAAGGAAATTATGGAGCTAGAGGAGAGGACGATTGCATTGGTGGAGGCGGAGAGGGCACGGAATGATGAGTCTAACAGGGCCATATACGAGCTCTTCGTGGTAAGTTTCTTCTTCATGTTATTGCAAATCTTGCATTTGAATGTTCGTTTCATTAATAAATAAAAAGTTTGACTTGTCGAAACCAAATGTACAGTCTATGTGCGAGAAGAGCGACCAAGTCCCTCCGCCAATGCCAGTCATTAACGTGGCGGGGACGATGAGTTTCATTTCAGTGAAGTGATCTTAAGAGTGTCCTCATGCTAACTACAGATTGCAAACGATGTTTGGTGCAGAATATCTCCCGAAACGCATCGCACGACCCTTCTACAATGGAGCCTTCTCCAAGGCAGCCTTCTCCAGGTGAAACAAGCCAGAGCCACGGTGCTTCACCGCCGTGATGACGATATGGTATGTTATTTCCATTGTTTTAATAAAAAATAGCCAGACTTCCATCTAAATGACATAATTAGCTTAGTTAGCTCCAAAATGGCAAAATTGGTAATTATCCTACAAAATGACATAATTAGCTTAGTTAGCTCCAAAATGACCTATTTAATGAGAAATGACCTATAGTTAGCTAAGTTCTCTCCTAAATGACATAATAAGGCTTACGTAGCTGCAAGATGACCTATTCCCCCTAACTTAGGTATTAAATGGCCTGTAATTAGCCTAGCTAGATCCAATATGGCTTAATAAGCATAGTTTGCTCCCGAATGACCTATTTTACCCAAGTTAGCTCCGAAACGACCTATAGTCAGCTAGGGTTCCAACTAAATGACATAATTAGCTTAGTTAGCTCCTAAATGGTCTATTTAATAAAACATGACCTATACTTAGCTAATTATCCTCGAAATGACATAATTAGCTCCAAAAAGGCATTCTTAGCCAATTTAGCCCAAAGAAGGGGACAAGAGGAGAAGAAAGAGGAAAAATGAAAGGAAGGAAGAATAAGAAGAAGAGAAGAAGAAGGAGAAGGAGGAGGATAAGAAGAAGGAGAAGAAGGAGGAGAAGAAGGAGGAGAAGAAGGAGAAGGAGCTCCTCCTTCTCCTTCTTCTTCCTCCTTCTTCCTCCTTCTCCTTCTCCTTCTTCTTTTGTTCTTCTTCTCCTCTTCCTTCTCCTTCTCCTCCTCCTCCTCCTTCTTTTACTCTTTCTTCTCTTTCTCTTCTTCTACGTAGCTTAGACTCATCCAAGAAATGCTAAATTGGCTAATTATCCTACGAAATGACATAATTAGCTTAGTTAGCTCCAAAATGACTTATAGTTAGCTAAGTTCTCTCCTAAATGACATAATAAGGCTTACGTAGTTGCAAGATGACCTATTCCCCCTAACTTAGGTATTAAATGGCCTATAATTAGCCTAGCTAGATCCAAAATGGCTTAATAAGCATAGTTTGCTCCGGAATGACCTATTTTACCCAAGTTAGCTCCGAAACGACCTATAGTTAGCTAGGGTTCCACCTAAATGACATAATTAGATTAGTTAGCTCCTAAATGGTCTATTTAATAAAACATGACCTCTACTTAGCTAATTATCCTCGAAATGACATAATTAGCTCCAAAAAGGCATTCTTAGCTAATTTAGCCCGAAGAAGGGGACAAGAGGAGAAGAAAGAGGAAAAATGAAAGGAAGGAAGAAGAAGAAGAAGAGAAGAAGAAGAAGAAGGGAAGGAGGAGGATAAGAAGAAGGAGAAGAAGGAGAAGGAGCTCCTCCTTCTCCTTTTTCTTCCTCCTTCTTCCTCCTTCTTCCTCCTTCTCCTTCTCCTTCTTGTTTTCTTCTTATTCTCCTCTTCTGTCTCCTTCTCCTCCTCCTCCTCTTCCTCCTCCTCCTCCTTATTTTACTTCTTCTTCTCTTTCTCTTCTTCTATGTAGCTTAGACTCATCCAAGAAAGGCTAAATTGGCTAATTATCCTACGAAATAACATAATTAGCTTAGTTAGCTCCAAAAATGACCTATTTAATAAGAAATGACCTATAGTTAGCTAAGTTCTCTCCTAAATGACATAATAAGGCTTACGTAGCTGCAAGATGACCTATGCCCCCTAACTTAGGTATTAAATGGCCTATAATTAGCCTAGCTAGATCCAAAATGGCTTAATAAGCATAGTTTGCTCCGGAATGAACTATTTTACCCAAGTTAGCTCCGGAACGACCTATAGTTAGCTAGGGTTCCACCTAAATGACATAATTAGCTTAGTTAGCTCCTAAATGGCCTATACTTAGCTAATTTCTCTCCGAAATAACCTATATACACTTCTTCATCTAGTATTATTCTTCTAACTTTCTTATTTGTCATTTTGCAGATTAGATTCACTTCACGGGAAGCTTGGATTATATTGATGGAATGCTTGAAGATGATTTCTTGTACCATGGCTTGTATTGAAACTATTGTAGTGTATGGATATATACGAAACTTTGTATGCTTGTGGATGAAACTGGTGTAATATATGGTTTGGTACGGATGCAACTTGCATAATATGTATGCACTATGGATGAGAGTTATATTAATATGGTTATGAGTACGGTAAGAAATTTATTTATGTCAAATATATATATATATCTTGATTATTGTTAAAAATGTTGGATATAATAAAAAATAAATTAAAAAGGGGCTGGTTCCCCCCTTTGCCTCTAGCCCCCACATGGCAAAGGGGGGATGGCAGATGGCAAAGTGGGGAGAGAGAGGGGCTTGGTTCCCCCCTTTGCCGTCTGCCCCCACATGGCAAAGGGGGGAATCAGCCCTCTCTCTCTCCCCTGTTTGCCATCTACCCCCACATGGCAAAGGGGGATGGCCGACGACAAAGAGGGGAGAGAGAGGGGGCCGGTTCCCCCCTTTGCCGTCTGCCCCCACATGGCAAAGGGGCGATGGCAGACGGCAAAGAGAGGAGGCTTGCCGTTAACACTTAACGGGGCCGTTGCAGTATGTGCCGTCCCATTTAATTTGCTGTCTGCCCCCTCATGGCAAAGATTCTTTGCTGTCCGCTTTAAAAAAGCAGATGGCAAAGAACCTCTTCACCGGATTTTTTTGCCGTCTACTTTGCCATCTGCTGACCGACGGCAAAGCCTTTGCCGTCCGTGGTTCCCCCCTTTGCCGTCTGCCATGGTAGACGGCAAATTTCTGAATTTCAGTAGTGTTGGTTACAAGTGATGAACTAGGGTTTGGAGATGAGATGGTGCTGATGAAGATGTTGATGGTGATGAGTCCCCTTCGATGAGAGGAGTGTTGGTGATGACGATGGCGACGATTTCCCCCTCCAGGAGGGTAGTTTCCCCGGCAGGATCGTCTTGCCAGAGCTCTAGATTGGTTCTGCTCAAGTTCCGCCTCGTGGCGGCGGCAAATCCACGAAAAATTCCCTCTTGATTTTTTTCCGAACAAAACCCTTCATATAGCAGAAGAGGGGGGCAGAGGGCCAACTGGGTGCCCACAAGCCCCCTAGGTGTGGCCAGGGGGGTGGCCGCGCCTAGCACGCTTGTGGCCACCTGCTAGCGCCCCTCTGGCACTTCTTCGGCCTAGTATTTTTTATAATTCCCAAAAAAATCATCGTTGATTTTTACGGTGTTTGGAGTTGCGCAGAATAGGTATCTCAAAGTTGCTCCACTTTCAGGCCAGAATTCCAGCTGCCGGCATTCTCCCTCTTCATGTAAACCTTGCAAAATAAGAGAGAAAATGCATAACTATTGTACCGTGAAGTGAAATAACAGCCCAAAAAGCGATAAGTATCAATATGAAAACATGATGCAAAATGGATGTGTCAAGTGCCATTCCTGAAGGTACCAGATGGACTTGCACATGGCTTCGTCATCCGGAATGATGGTTCCCACCCAGAACTCGGTAGTGTTTGTTGTAAGACTTTTCATGTGCTCATCATTGTCTTTGGCAGTGTGTTCACGTGGGACTTGCAATCCAGCTCATGTTTTGGAGTTGTCTTCCGTAGTTCATTTCCTGAGAATCTCGCAACGTTGTCTGGTCAATTGTGTTGCAAACTTTCTTTTCAGACATGCTGAGTCTGAAACATCATGTCACCATCCAGAACTGAATCTAACGCAGTTATAATGGTTGGAACTTTTCCCAAGAATTATAATATTGGTCTCTGTGTTACCTGGTAAAGTGATGTAATGGCTAACACACCTAGCCGGAAGACTTAAGATTATAATATCTTGCATCAGCAACCTTAGCCATCTCCGCGTGAGGTTTTGTATGAATTATTTTAGAAGTTGTTCCTCATGGACTCCCTTTGATGCCCCGAAGTCCGACCTATACTTGATGTGCTAGATATTGCCACTACATTAAAATACCTTCCAATGGCGCCAAAAGTAGGCACGTCGACGGGAGAAAACTTGGCTTGATCCTTCTGCTGCGGCTACGCCTTAAGGGACTTCCTGGGAAAGTATGCAAATGATTTCCCCCGTGGCCTTGGAGCATTGCGTTGGTGTTCCCTCGAAGCGGAAAGGGTGATGTAGTGTAGCGGTGGTAAGTATTTCCCTTAGTTTGAGAACCAAGGTATCAATCCAGTGGAGGAGTATCTCAAGATCCTGGACAAACCCAAAACCTTGCTCCCAACGCTATGAAGGGGTTGTCAATCCCTTATAGATTGTTCGCCAAGTGAGAACTGAAAGCAACAAAGTAACAAAGCAAAGTAAAAGCGGAGGTGTGAACGATGGATGTGAATAGACCCGGGGGCCGTAGTGTTTACTAGTGGCTTCTCTTATGAAAGCAAGTAGACGGTGGGTGAACAAATTACTGTCGAGCAATTGATAGAACCACGAAAAGTCGTGACGATATCTATGAAATGATTATATCTATATGCATCACGTCCAAAACAGGTAGACCGATACTTTCTGCATCTACTACTATTACTCCACACGTCGACCGCTATCCATCATGCATCTAGTGTATTAAGCTCATAAGAACAGAGTAACGCCTTAAGCAAGATGACATGATGTAGAGGGATACTCTCAAACCAATGATAAAAACCCCATCTTTTTACCCTTGATGGCAACTACTTGATGTGTGCCTTGCTGCCTCTACTATCACTAGGAAAGGTCACCACATGGTAGAACCCAAAACCAAGCACTTCTCCCATTGCAAGAATCATAGATCTAGTTGGCCAAACAAAACCCAAGACTCGGAGAGACTTACAAGGATATCAAATCATGCATATAAGAAATCAGCAAAGACTCAAATATATATCATAGATAATCTGATCACAAATCCACAATTCATCGGATCTCGACAAACACACCGCCAAAGAAGATTACATCGGATAGATCTCCATGAAGATCTAGAGAACTTTGTATTGAAGATCCAAGAGAGAGAAGAAGCCATCTAGCTACTAACTACGGACCCGTAGGTCTGAAGTGAACTACTCACGAGTCATTGGAGGGGCGATGATGATGATGAAGAATACCTCCAACTCCAAAGTCCCCTTCGGCAGGGCACCGGGAAGCGTCTCCAGATGAGATCTCACGGAAAAGGAAGCTTACGGCGGCAGAAAAGTATTTTCGAGGCTCCCCTGATTTTTTGCGGAATATTTGGGAATATATAGGCCAAGGATCTAGACTAGGGGGCGGCCAGGGAGGCCACAAGCCCTGACACCGCTGCCTCCCCGAGGAGGTAGAGTGGGAGCTTGTGGGCTCCATGGAGCCCACCTGGCTTGGCCCAGAGGCCCCCTGATCTTCTTCCGTTCTGGAAAAAATTATTTCGGGGTTTTTATTCCTGTGGACTCCGTTCCAAAATCAGATCTGAAAAGAGTCAAAAACACAGAAAAAACAGGAACTGGCACTTGGCACTGAATTAATAAGTTAGTCCCAAAAAATATATAAAAGGTACATAAAACATCCAAAGATGACAAGATAACAACATGAAACCATAAAAAATTATAGATACGTTTGAGACGTATCAAGCATCCCCAAGCTTAATTCCTGCTCGTTCTCGAGTAGGGAAGTGAAAAAGAATGAATTTTTGATGCTTTCATGTTACCTAGCATAGGTGTCCTTTGTAATTCCTCTTATGTGACGTGAATGTTTAGATCCATTAGATTCAAAACAATAGTTTGCTATTGATGTGGAAACAATAATAAATCAAGAAAACTAGCAAGGTAATCATGAACTTTCAAAATAACAAGGCCAAAAGAAAGTTATCCCTACAAAAGCATATAGTCTGGCTATGCTCTATCATCCTTGCACAACGAATTTAAATCATGCACAACCCCGGTATTGGCCAAATAATTGTTTCACACCTTTACTTTCTCAAACCTTTTCAACTCTCACGCAATACATGTGCGTGAGCCATGGTTATAGCACTATAGATGGTGTGGAGTGTGGTGGAGGTTGCAAGACAAAAAGGAGAAGATAGTCACATTAACTAGGCATATCAATGAGCTGTGGAGATGCTCATCAATAGATATCAATGTGAATGAGTAGGGATTGCCATACAAATGATGCACTAGAGCTACAAGTATGTGAAAGCTATTAAAAAAACTAGTGGGTGTGCATCCAAGTTGCTTGCTCATGAAGACCTACGGCAATTTGAAGGAAGCCTATCATTAGAATATACAAGCCAAGTTATATAATGGAAATTTCCCACTAGCTATATGGTGGTGACAAAACGAGAGACTCTCAATCATGAAGATCATGGTGCTTAATATGCACAAGTGTGGAAAAAGTGGTAGCATTGTCCCTTCTCTCTTTTTCTCTCATTTTTTGGTGGGCTCTTTGGCCTCTTTTTTTTGGTGGGCTTCTTTGGCCTATTTTATTTCCTAACATGGGACAATGCTCCATTAATGATGATCATCACACTTTCAACTGAAAACTTAGAGCAACTATGACTCTGTATGGAATGCCTTCGGTAGTGTACCGTGGCAATGATCTAGCATGGCATATACATCAATGGAAACATCATGCTAGCTATCTTACGATCATGCAATGGCAATGTAGACGTGGTGGCACATGTCATGGTGGTAGTTGCATGGCAATATATCTCGGAATGACTTTGAAAAAGCCATAGTAGGTAGGTTTGGTGGCTGTTTTGAGGGAGGCTAATGGTGGGTCTTGTGCACCGACGAAAGTTGCACGTCACTAAGAAGATAGTGATGGTGGAAGGTGAAAGTGCATCTAAACCATGGAATCAACATTAGTCATGAAGAACTCATATACTTGTTGCAAAAGTTTTATTAGTAACCGAAACAAAGCATTCAGCGCATACTCCTAGGGAAAGGGTTGGTAGGTATAAACCATCGCGCGATCCCGACCGCCACGCAAAGGATGACAATCAATATACTAATCATGCTCAGATTTCATCACATAGCGGTTCACCATACGTGCATGCTACGGGAATCACTAACTTCAACACCAGTATTTCTAGATCCACAACACCTTACTAGCATGACTTCAATATTACCATAACCACAACTCAAAACTAATTGAGATGAATCAAACTTCTCTAACTATTCAATGCACATGAAGGTGGAAGTTTTCGTATCCCTTTGGATAACTACCCCTTTTAAGACTACTTTCAAAGCATAGATCAAATACCAAGAAACGCACCACTGTGCTCTAAAAGATATAAGTGAAGCACATAGAGCAAAAGTATCTAGCTCAAAAGATATAAGTGAAGCACATGTGAGCTGAATTGTCTACCAAAAGATATAAGTGAAGCTCGACAAAATCACGGTGAGTGCATGTCTCTCTCTCTAGGTGTGCAACAAGGATGATTCTGACACAACAACAAAAATAAAAGACTCCTACTAGACAAGACGCTCCAAGCAAAAACACATAACATGTGGCGAATAAAAATATAGCCCCAAGTAACATTACCGATGGATTGAAGACGAGAGAGGGGATGCCTTCCCGGGGCATCCCCAAGCTTAGGCTTTTACGGCATCCTTGAATCTCTTGGGGTGACTTGGGCATCCTCAAGCTTGAGATCTTGCCACTCTTTATCTCGTTGTCCATAAGAACTTCACCCAAAACTTGAAAACTTCACAACACGAAACTTAAACAGAAACTCGTGATAACATTAGTACAAGAAAGCAAACCACCACTTCCTTAGGTACTGTAGCAACCTTAAAATACTACTTGTGCTGATGTTGGGTTACTGTACTTTCAATCTTCCATGGCTAATACCCCCCGATATTATCCATAGTTTCATCAAAATAAGCAACCAACACAACAAAAACAGAATCTGTTAACAACAGACCAGTCTGTAGCAATATGTATATTTCTTATACCTATGTTACTTCAAAAATTCTGAAAACTTACGACAGTCTGAAGAATTTCAATAGAAATCATCAGCAAAAGGAATAAACTCAAAAGCTCTTACAGAAAAAAAAAAATGTTTTCGTGAGCAGAAAGTTTCTGTCTTTTCTGGCATGACCAAACGATCATCCCCAAGACTAATCATAACGGTTTTGCTTGGCACAAACGCAAAAAGAAACACAAAAAACACCATCATAACAGAATTATGAAAGTGTGGAAAACACAAAACAGAAAGAAAAAGGATAGATTTGTTGGGTTGCCTCCCAACAAGCGCTTTTGTTTAACGCCCTTAGCTAGGCATCAATGATGCTCACACAAAAGACAAGAATCGAAGCGCAACGAGAGCATCATAAAGCATGTGAAAATCACATCTAAGTCTAACTTACTTCCTATGCATAGGCATTTTATAGGAAAACAGATTGTCAGGACAACCAATAGTTACCATATGCCAGGAAGAAGAAAGAGACAATAGCAATCTCAACACAACGAGAGGTAACTTGGTAACATGAAAGTTTCTACCACAATATTTTCCTCTCTCAAAATAATTACATGTGGGATCATATTCGAATTCAAAAATCTAACTATCACATAGGATATTCTTTTCATTATCCACATGCATGCAAAGTTGACGCTCTTCAAAAATAGTGGTATTATCATCAAATAAAGTCATGACTTCTCCAATCCCACTTTCAATATTGTTGCAAATATCATATTCATCATGAGGTTTGAAATTTTTTTCAAGATCATAAGAAAGATCATCACCCCAATCATGATTATTGCAACAAGTAGTGGACAAAGCAAAACTAGCATCCCCAAGCTTAGGGTTTTGCATATTTTTAGCATGATTGTCACTAACAGAATTTATAGTGAAACCATTGCAATCATGCTTTTCATCCAAGGAGCCCTCGTGAATCACTTCATGAATTTCTTCATCACGATTTTCAGATTCACGCATCTGAAGCAAAACTCCATAAAGATAGTCAAGTGCTCTCAACTCACTAGCAATTCATTCCACATAAGTGGGTCTCTTAAAGAGATTAGCTAGTGGATGAGGATCCATATCACTAGATTTTCAGCAAACGAAGATGCAAGCATAATGAAGGCACATGACACTCAAGTGAACAGAAAGCAAGTGAGAGAAAAGGGCGAGCGAAAAGGCAAACGAAAAAGGCAAAGGAGAAAGGCAAAAGAATACGACAAATGTGAAGTGGGGGAGAGGAAAACGAGAGGCAACTGGCAACAAAAGTAAATGCAAGAGAAGAGTTTGCGAGACCTACTTGGATAGATCTTGATTTCTCCTCCCCGGCAACGGCGCCAGAAATGCTTCTGCTACTGCAACAAAAGACCTTCCAATGGCGCCAGAAATAGGCACGTCAACGGGAGAATACTTTGCTTGATCCTTCTGCTATGGCTATGCCTTAAGGGACTTCCTGGACAAGTATGCAAAGGATTTCCCCCGTGGCCTTGGAGCCTTGCGTTGGTGTTCCCTCGAAGCGGAAAGGGTGATGTAGCGTAGCGGTGGTACGTATTTCCCTTTGTTTGAGAACCAAGGTATCAATCCAGTGGAGGGGTATCTCAAGATCCTGCACAAACACAAAAGCTTGCTCCCAACGCTATGAAGGGGTTGTCAATCCCTTATAGATTGTTTGCCAAGTGAGAACTGAAAGCAACAAAGTAACAAAGCAAAGTAAAAGCGGAGGTGTGCACGATGGATGTGAATAGACCCGGGGGCCGTACTGTTTACTAGTGGCTTCTCTCATGAAAGCAAGTAGACGGTGGGTGAACAAATTACTGTCGAGCAATTTATAGAATCGCGCAAAGTCGTGACGATATCTATGCAATGATTATATCTATAGGCATCACGTCCAAAACAAGTAGACCGATACTTTCTGCATCTACTACTATTACTCCACACGTCGACCGCTATCCAACATGCATCTAGTGTATTAAGCTCATAAGAATAGAGTAACGCCTTAAGAAAGATGACATGATGTAGAGGGATAATCTCAAACCAATGATAAAACCCCCCATCTTTTTACCCTTGATGTGCCTTGCTGCCCCTACTGTCACTGGGAAAGGTCACCATATGGTAGAACCCAAAACCAAGAACTTCTCCCATTTCAAGAATCATAGATCTAGTTGGCCAAACAAAACCCAAGACTCGGAGAGACTTACAAGGATATCAAATCATGCATATAAGAAATCAGCAAAGACTCAAATATATATCATAGATAATCTGATCACAAATCCACAATTCATCGGATCTCGACAAACACACCGCCAAAGAAGATTACATCGGATAGATCTCCATGAAGATCATGGAGAACTTTGTATTGAAGATCCAAGAGAGAGGAGAAGCCATATAGCTACTAACTACGGACCCGTAGGTCTGAAGTGAACTACTCACGAGTCATTGGAGGGGCGATGATGATGATGAAGAAGACCTCCAACTCCAAAGTCCCCTCCGACAGGGCACCGGGAAGGGTCTCTAGATGAGATCTCGCGGAGACGGAAGCTTGCGGCGGCGGAAAAGTATTTTCGAGGCTCCCTTGATTTTTTGCGGAATATATGGGAATATATAGGCCAAGGATCTAGGTCAGGGGGCGGCCAGGGAGGCCACAAGCCCTGACACCGCCGCCTCCCCCATAGTGGCGGAGTGGGAGCTTGTGGGCTCCCTGGAGCCCACCTGGCTTGGCCCAGAGGCCCCCTGATCTTCTTCCGTTCGGGAAAAAATCATTTCGGGGTTTTTATTCTGTTTGGACTCCGTTCCAAAATCCGATCTGAAAAGAGTCAAAAACACACAAAAAACAGGAACTGGCACTTGGCACTGAATTAATAAGTTAGTCCCAAAAAAGATATAAAAGGTACATAAAACATCCAAAGATGACAAGATAACATCATGAAACCATCAAAAATTATAGATACGTTTGAGACGTATCAGATATCAAGCATGACCTATAATTGGGTTGTGCTAGTACATCAAGGAGAACATTAGAAGCGGAGTGCTAAATGTCTCTCGGTCGATTAACCAGATTTCATTCCCTTGGCATAGCTAAGGTGAAACCTAAGGAAGTGTTGTCTTCCTTTGCATCTGCATCCTCCATCATTGTTCATCATGGTAGTATGTTGTGTCACCAGGATCCTTGGCACGAATATTGGTAAAACTTTGATGAATATGGAAATGCTCAAGTTCTTGAGAGCACGCTCAGACACTAGGTTATATCCTCGGTAGTAATTGGAATGTGCTTTCCGTTCACCGAGTTATTCTATAACCCTAGTTTCTTTCCAAACTAAGTATGCCATTCTTTCAAATTCCTTCAAACAATCATTTGTGAATTGCCTTACCCTGGTATGAAGAGTTTCAATGACCTCTATATCAAAAGTAATTCTTTTTGCCACTTAAGGGAATAACTCTACGAGTCACCCTCCTATGGTGCCCCGTTATGGTATGAAGGGTAACTTAATCCTCGCTACTTTGAAACCTCATCATCATCTGTTTTAAGCGTGGATTTGTTTCCTACCAATTGAACCTTTGTCATATGCCTCACTTCCTTGTTTCTGTTATGTGTATGGTGTCTCAGCTCAAGGGACGTTCCTACGTCTCATTCTATAAGTTTATCTTGAGTTGCTCGATCTTGAGGAGATCAAATCTTGTAGAGTCCTCCGGTTCTTGTCGTCGCGTTAGATGAAGACCTCGAAGACAAAGATTCCAAGATCAACCTGATGCAATGAATCAACACCTTCAAGAAGGGCAATTGGATCATGAAGATTCCGATAGTTTAGTGTCCCCTCTTCCTCTTCCCGACTACGTCTGAATCTCGGGACGAGATTCTTGTTTAGTGGGGGTGAGTTGTCACAGCCCTAGATTTTAGCTTGTAGTTAGTTGCATCAGTGAGCATTCATGGATGCATTCTAATAAATTTAATTCAAATGGGGATGATCTACAAATGGGGATGACCAAACCCTAGCACCAAATAAAATCTAAATAGGTTCAACAAGGATTATTTTTAATGAACTCAATTGGTCTTCAAAAATGTTCACCCTTTTTGGTAAATGTTGGAAGCAACATACGAGAGGTGATAAACTTTTTAACAAATCTGTTGTCATTTTAAGTTAATCTTAAATGCTTCTGAAAATGATAACTAAAGTGCTATAAATACTTTAGTCTTTGCAAAAAGGTGAATCTTTTTGTGGAGCCAGGAAATAATCCAAACAAAACCCTAAAAAACATTTTTAATATTTTTGACTTAAGCCTGAAGCCAAAATATAAAAATAAAGAAAATGTCAGTAGTATAAAACAAAACAGAATAAGAAACAAAACATAAAAAAAAGAACTTACCTGGCCCACGACTTGGAGCCCATCTGGCCCAAGTGCCAGTCATCCTCAACCTCTCGCCAGGAGGAGAGGCGTGGCATGCGCCGAGGCCTCCACCTCCTGCTTCGCACTGGAGGCGCCTCCTCCAGCACTATCCCGCGCCTGAGACGATGTGGATGAGCCCCTGGACCATTTCCCCCCCTCTCTCTTCTTCCCTCGCGCAACATCGTCTCCCCCTTGCCATGGCTGAGCTTGGCTCGAGCAGGCTGATGCGTTTCCAACGTATCTACTTTTCCCAACTCTTTTGCCCTTGTTTTGGACTATAATTTGCATGATTTGAATGGAACTAACCTAGACTAACGTTGTTTTCAGTAGAATTGCTTTGGTGTTATTTTTGTGCAGAAATCAAAGTTCTCCAAACGTCCTAAAAATTTACGGGGAGCAGTTTTGGAAAATATCAAAAATATCTACGCCAAGTTCCACCTCAGGGGGTGGGCCAGTGGGCCACAAGCCCCTGCTCCGCCACCACCCCCTGGTGGCGGTGGGTAGGCTTGTGGGGCCCACATGCATCTGTCGCCCCCAACTCCAGCTCTATAAGTTGTTTTTCGTCCCAGAAAAAATAAAAAAGAGAAGTTTTCGTCGCGTTTTCGATACAGAGGCGCCGCCACCTCCTGTTCTTCATCTAGAGGGCAGATCTGGAGTCCGTCTTGTGCTTCAGAGAGGGGAAATCATCGCCATCGTCATCATCAACCTTCTTCCCTCTCCAATTCCATGAAGATCTTCATCGTTCGTGAGTAATCTATTCATAGGCTCGCTGGGCGGTGATGAGTAGGATGAGATCTATCATGTAATCGAGTTAGTTTTGATGGGGATTGATCCCTAGTATCCACTATGTTCTGAGATTTGATGTTGCTACCACTTTGCCATGCTTAATGCTTGTCACTAGGGTCCGAGTGCCATGATTTCAGATATGAAATTATTATGTTGTCACCAATATATGTGTGTTTTAGATCCGATCTTGGAAGTTGTAGTTACCTACTATGTGTTATGATCTGGCAACCCCGGAGTGACAATAACCGGAACCACTCCCGGTGATGATCATAGTTTGAGGAGTTCATGTGTTCACCAAGTGCTAATGCATTGGTCCGGTTCTTTATTAAAAGGAGAACCTTAATATCCTGTAGTTTCCTTTTGGACCCCGCTTCCACGGGAGGGATGGACAATAGATGTCATGCAAGTTCTTTTCCCTAAGCACGTATGACGACACACGGAATGCATGCCTACATCACATTGACGAACGGGAGCTAGCCACATATCTCTTCGTGTTATAGCTGTTGCATGATGAATATCATCCAAACAAATCACCGACCCATTGCCTACGAGTTTGTCCTACTACTGTTGTTACTTGTCTTGCTGTGCTGCTGCTCCTACCACTGTTGCTACTGCTGTTACTTGTCTTGCTTTGCTGCTGTTGCTACTACTGTTGCTACTGCTGTTACTTGTTTTGCTCTGGTGCTACTGTTGCTACTACTGTCGCTTGCTACTGTTGCTACTTGCTACTCCTGTCACTACCACTGTTCCTTGCCACTGTATTGCTCGTTACACTGCCGTTACTCGCTACTTTGCTGTTACTAATGTGCTTGCAGATACTAATCTTTCAGGTGTGGTTGAATCTGACAAATTCAGCTGCTAATACTTGAGAGTATACTCTCACCTCCCGTCGTGCAAACCAACAAATTGGGTCGAATACTCTACCCTCGAAAACTGCTGCGAACCCACATGCTGGTGGGCCATCAACAACATTCTTCTAGTTTCATTGCCGGGGAGTGCTATCAACATTTTTCTGGTGCCGTTGAAGGAGAAGGTTAGTTGTCATAAGCATTCGTCTAGCTAACACTAGAGATTGCAGGATCAGCACTTTTCTGGAGCCATTGCCAGGGAAGCACAGCTGACGTCAGCATTTTTGTGGCGTCGTTGCCGGGGAGGTATTGCTATATTCTCTGAGTCACTTGGGATTTATATCTGCTGATCACTATGAAGAATATGAAGGATCCGAAGACCAAAGTCTTGCCCTCAACTACGAGGGGAGGTTAGGAATTGCGACATCACCTCCTGCTAGAAATCTTGATATGTCGCATGTGCTTGATGATGCTTGTGATACTACTGCTAGAGATGATATGCTTGATACTATGCCTGATGATGCTATGCTTGATACTACTGCTAGAGATGCTATGCTTGATACTGCTTTGCCTAATGATGCTAGAGATGCTATTTTGTCTCATGATGCTATGCTTGATACTGCTAGAGATACTCCTTTGCCTGATGTTCCACTAGGAGTGTTCCTTGATGCTCATATTGCTAGAGTTACTGCCAATGCTTGTGATGCTTCTGATACTGCTGATACTATTGAGATAGAACCTGCTTTTGCTCCTGCTAGATCTAGCTCTCCTAGATATGAATTGCCTGATATACCCGAGGGTTACGTTATGGAGGGAGAGATAGCTAAGGATTTTCTTGCGTGTAAGGATGCCTATGACCCTGAGAAATTAATTCTCAAGTGGAAGGAAAAATCTTGGGAAGTTAGGATGAAAAATGATCCGAAGTTTGCCACTTCGCCTATCTTTGTCACTGATAAGGATTATGAATTCTCTATCGACCCTGAGATAATCTCTCTAGTCGAATCTGATCCTTTCACAGTTATGAGTCTGAGACGGTCATAGCCCATCTTGCCAAACTATCCGAAATAGCCATCCTTTTCACTAATGAGGAGAAGATCCGCCACTACTATATCCTTAAGTCGTTTCCTTTCTCTCTAAAGGATGATGCTAAAGCCTGGTTCACCTCTCTTGCTCCTGGATGTGTGCATAGTCCTAGGAGATGGTCTATTACTTCTGTGAGAAATATTTCCCTGCCCATAAGAAGCAAGCTGCCTTGCAGGAAATATGCAATTTTGCTCAACTCCAAGAAAAGAGTCTTCCACAAGCTTGGGGGAGGCTCGTCCAGCTACAGAATGCTTTGCCTGATCACCCTCTCAAGAAGAACGAGATACTTGATATCCTCTATAACGGACTTACCGATGCCTCTAGAGACTACCTAGATAGTTGTGCCGGTTGTGTTTTTAGGGAACGAACTGTAGAACAAGCTGAGACTCTACTGAATAACCTCTTGATCAACGATAATGCTTGGACTATTCCCGAACCACCTCCTAAGCCAACTCCTAAGAAAAGAGGTATTCTATTCCTCAGTCCCGAAGATATGCAAGAAGCCAAGAAATCTATGCAAGAGAAAGGCATTAGAGTTGAAGATGTAAAATATCTACCACCTATCGAAGAGATCCATGGTCTCGATAACCCGGTACAGGTAGTAGAAGTGAATTCTCTGCGTAGGTTTGATGAGAGTGATATTCCTTTTGATAAACCTGCTAGCCTATGCTTTGATGAATTTTACAACTTTGTTGCCAAAAAACAGAGTTTCAATGATTATGTTAGCAGACATTTGGAACAAAGTACTCGTATGCTTAGCCATTTAAGTGCTTGTGTAGACAGAAATGTCAATGCTCTGAAGCTTCTGAGTAAATATGCCTCTATGATTACTACTCAGGTAGAACAAGTACTTAAAGCTCAGAATGACCTGCTCAATGAATTAAATGACAACTCTGTTAGAGTCATTACTAGAGGAGGCAAAATGACTCAGGAACCTTTGTATCCTGAAGGTCATCCTAAGAGAATTGATCAAGATTCTCAAGGAATCAATGTTGATACACCTAGTCATCCTAAGGAGAAGAAGAAGGATGATAGAAACCTGCATGCCAGTTCGTCAAATACTATCACACCTGAAGAACCTAATGATATTTCTGCGTCTGATGCGGAAACACAATCTGGTGGTGAACATGAATCTGGTGATAACATGGACAGTGATGTTCATTATGATGCTCAACCTAGCCATGATGAGGATGTGGAGATTGAACCTATGATTAATCTTGATAATCCACAACCTAAGAGATACGACAAGAATGACTTTACTACTAGGAAGCATGGTAAAGAAAGAGAGCCATGGGTTCAGAGACCTATGCCCTTTCCTCCTAAGCCATCCAAGAAAAAGGATGATGAGGATTTTGAGCGCTTCGTTGAGATGATAAGACCCATCTTTCTGCAGATGCGGTTAACTGATATGCTCAAGATGTCTCCGTATGCCAAGTACATGAAAGATATCGTGACTAATAAACGGAAGATACCAGATCTTGAGATCTCCACCATGCTTGCTAATTACACTTTCAAAGGTGGAACTCCTAAGAAACATGGTGATCCCGGAGTGCCCACTATACCTTGCTCCATTAAGGGAAACTACGTAAGAACTGCCTTATGTGACCTTGGAGTTGGTGTTAGTGTTATGCCACTCTCTCTTTATCGTAGACTTGAGTTGGATAAGTTGAAACCCACTGAAATTTCTCTGCAAATGGCCGACAAATCAACTGCTTTCCCTATCGGCATTTGCGAGGATGTGCCTGTTGTGGTTGCTAATACCACTATCTTAACAGACTTTGTTATCTTGGATATCCCCGAGGACGATGCCATGGCTATCATCCTCGGAAGACCCTTTTTAAACACTGCAGGGGCTGTTATAGATTGCAACAAAGGCAATGTCACTTTCCACGTCAACGGTAATGAGCACACAATGCACTTTCCGAAGAAACGATATCCTGTACATTGCATCAATGCTATTGAAAAGACTTCATAGATTCTTATTGGGAGCTTTGAATGCTCTATTCCTCGTGTCAATATGAAGTATGATTTGCTTGTTGGGGAGATTCATATCCCCATTGAGGCGACTTAGTGGCTATTCGGAAATTCTCCGTTCTCTCTTGCGATTCGAGGAAGTTTTGTCATAAGGACTTGATCAATCCCATTGACGAATTTCTTTCGATGACCATGAAATGGATGAATCAAAGAGTCACACACCTCTGTTTTGAGTTTTCTTTTTCTGTTGCTTAGAAGGAAAATGATGGAATTAGTTTAGCTTTTCCTTTTTTCCGTTTTAGCGTCCCGGAGAAAAATACCTCGAAAATAAAAGTTCTCCGATGGTCCTGAAAATATAGTATGATTTTTTCTGGAATTTTTGAAAATTTCTGGGCCTGAGAGCTGGTCACGGGGACTGACCAGTGGGCCACAAGCCCCCCCATCGCCACCTACCCCCCTGGTGGCAGGGTGCAAGCTTGTGGGGCCCACAGGCATCCCCTCCACTCATTCCAGCTCCGAGCGTCTTCTTCCACCTCCAGAAAAAATGTTTCGCAGCTCAAACCCGTGTTCTTGTTCATTTGGCTGTGATTTTCGATCTCCTTGCTCAAAGCACCATTCTCCGAACCGTTTTGGGGAAATTACTCCTTGGTAAGTGACTCCTCCATTGGTCCAATTAGTTTTTGCTCTAGTGCTTTATCCTTCGCGTATTCTTGCTACCTTGGTGACCCTGTTCTTGAGCTTGAAAGGTTGATTTTAGCTGGTCCCAAGTAGTTTTAGCGCGTGATACGGTCTCTAGGCACTAGTAGGAGTAGTTGCTACAAGTTGGGTTAAGCCTTATTCACTTTTCTTTCCACGTCTCTAAAAATTTCAGAATTTCTCAGAGCTAGAAAAAGGAAGAGATGAGGAGGTTCTTGAGAGGCTCTTCAAGCCGTAACCACAAGGAGGATGAGAAGAATCACCCCAAGTACGTAGTCCCTTGAGTCACAGAAGTTCGAGCGTGCGAGTGGCCAAGTGATGAATTTTTGCGCGCCACCGGACTCTATGAAGACTTTTATTACTTGGTAGAGAACGCAGGTCTTACTGCGTTCGTTGAAGATAAGTGCCCACAATATCTCCTCCTCACCAATATTTTCGTTCAAAGCTTCAACTTTTATCTGAGGAAGAATCCTCCCTTGGTTGAGTTCATGATATACTGTCGGGACCCCGATCCTAAGCCATAGGAATCTAGCCTGTAACCCATCGCATCCCTTTGTGGTCTCACACACGGTTAACTCCACGGCTACAGCCTTACCTTAGCCGGGACCGTTTGCGTCTTTTGACTCACGTATGCGATAGTATCGCTAGCAATCCAATGTCAAAGAACCCGGATCGACATGTCTAGTCATAAACCAAAGTGGCAGTACCGCACAAGGACAGGCATACATGACCCAACAAAGCAGGTGTCGGTCACCGGCGAATGTAGACGAGTCGTAGCAAGCTACAAGGACTCCATTACATCGCGTGACATTTCCCCAAAGGGGACAGACACAGCAGCTAAGAAGGACACATGCCGGTCAACCAATGTGTCCGGAGCAGTAGCGAACTACCAAGCCTCGTTGGACCACAAAGGGGCATTTCCTTGTAAGGAGTGCTACTAAAGTTCACGACTAGGTAATCGAACCCCATACATATCAAGTACAACACACGTACGCATGGCATACCGATATGTATAGATACATCGATGGCATCACAACATAACCATAAACATACAAGCTTTATTTAAGAGGCTCGGAAGAGCCACACACATAATATTACACATTAAGGGTCTCACGACCCATAATAGCAGTCATACAATACAAGCCAGCGGAAGAGTTATAAACTGTCTGAGTACAGACAGGGCAACTAGTAGGCATGTGGCCTGACTATACTACAGAGCCGACGTAGGCCAGATCGTAGCTGGGACACCAGCTACTCGTCGTTGTCGATGTCTACGAAGAACCCTCCATTAGGGTCATTAGCAACCTCTGCAACATTTATTAAGCAAACATGAGTACGAAGGTACTCAGCAAGACTTTAGGAGAACTAACTACTCATGCAAGGTATCAAAAGGTATTGTGGGGTTTCATGCGGGAAGCCAGCATTTGACTCCTGGCTAGACAACTTGCTTTTTGAAATTAGTTTTCACAATTTGATTTCTCGCACACGAGTCCACTAACACCACAACAATACACTATCGTGGAATCATTCCGTCTCCATACGGAAATGCCGTCCACGACACTCACTCTTATCTTGACAATTTTATGAGTAGCCATAGTAGTTATCTATGAACAACATATGTCTCCAAGTAGTCCATATCCGCGGACGCGGCTATTCGAATAGATCATAACCCTGCAGGGTTGTACTTGGTCACACACGCTCCCGCCACTTATCGCCATGTGCACGTCATGCACCTCGGCAACCTTCAAGCGGAAGCCCAGCGAGGGAGTCGGCCACGACCGTTAACCACACTAGTACCTAGTCCAGGTTCCTCGCCTATCTGAGAGTAACCCGTACGGAAGTCCGGCCAAGGTTTCCGACACGGCCTCAAACGATGTGCGCAGGGTTCCCAAGCCCATCATCCGGGTGCCACTTGGTACACCGTGCCACTGCCTACCGCATCACGGCCCACCTCTCAGGTCAGCACCATGCACGGCCTCCAGCATTACTATAAACACCAGAAACTACTTGCAACTCCTGGACCGAGTACTACGCGATTAATAGGCCGAGCGGGGTCATATTTCAGGGCCCAGCATGTGGTAGTATCTAGTCTTGGATTACATACACGGAACTCAGTTCCTAAGGACGGTTCCAATGAAACAACCCGCCATGTACTCCTACACAGCCTTTCACCGGTACCTTTACCAAATCAAGTGAACACACAACCTTTGCTCACCGAACACATTCCACATTTCTGTTCATCTCCCAGATGACAGACCATACACAACTCTAAGCATAGCATGCATAGCAGGATAAGGCACATCATAGCTCAAGCAACTACCAGGTATGCTAGGTTGCAAGGTTCGGCTATTTACTGTGACAAGGTTAAGTCATGCAAAGGAAGTGGGTCCAACTATCGTGGCAAAAGCAGTTGAAGCATTTGATCCTAATGCAATAAATAGGTGCAGGAGCAAGAACATAGGAGTTATCGGGATGATCAAAAGGGTTGCTTGCCTTGTTGCTCAGAGGAGGAACGATATCCGTCAGACGGATATTCGGTGGAATCCGGGGGTGCGGAGCCTACCGAAATGAATGGCAACATTCAATAACAATCATATGCAATCAAAATGATGCATGAGCATGGCATGAGAATGCAAGTGATAAGTTATTATAACCAAGATGTTTTAGGTTTAGAGTTGATTTGAATCACATTCGAATAGCAATTCAAACGGGTATTCTCGGATACCGGTTTAATTGATTCGACCTGATGCTCAGATCAACCTAATGTTCACATGCATGAAATGTCATGTTATGGTACTGATTTATATCTAGGGCAGTGTGTGATCATTGTATTTATAATGAAATTTGGATATTTTTGCAAATTCCATTTATAAAGTGATTAAAGAATTGAATTATTCCTTATTTCACAATTTAGGGTCCTGTAACTTTTTCAAACATAGTTGAAAATAGCATAATCAGAATCCTTGAATTTTTCTGATACTTTTTCATATATAATTTATTTTCATTGGAGTTACAGATTAATTTCTATGATTTTTGCAATTTTTAGCAATTTCCTGAATTAGTTTTAATCTGGAAATTCCATTTATTGCATCAGGCTAACGTCAGCAGGTCAGCCGACCTGTTCAGGTCAAACCTGACAGGGGGGCCCCACTGGTCAGCCTCTCTGGGACTAATCCCGCGCTGACCAGCCCTAACTGAGGTTTGACTTGGCCTTGGGCCCACTTGTCAGCGAGTGATTAAGTCACTAATCGGCTGGGTTAGCTTGCCACGTCGACCTCCACCGGCGGCGAGGTCGTCCTCGCCGGCGGGGAGCCTCCGGCGACCACCAGCACGGCGAAGGGGCTCGGAAACGGCGCACAGGGGGCCAAATGCTGCGTGGAGAGCACCAGAGGAACGGCACCTCCCCCGCAGCTTCATTTCTGCGCCTAGCCGGGGCTGATCTGGCCGGAGATGACGCCGGCGACGAGCTTGGCGGCGGCCAAGGCTCGGGCGTCATCGGGGTCTTTGCAACAGGGGGATCTACGCTCGGTTCTTAGCTGCTACAGCATCTACGCGTCGTCCTGGAGCTGTTGGTGCCATCGGAAGGACGAGCTGGACATCGGAGGGCTACCGGCGACGAGCGGCAGCGGCGGTCCTCGTCGGGCTCCGGTGAAACTAGGGCTAGAGGAGGGGATCGACGGGGAAAACTTAGGGAAAACGACCGCATGCTCACAGGGAGTGTAGAGCAGAGCTCAGACGGCTCGGGGAAGGCCTGGGGGCGACGAATCGACGGGAGAGGTCCGGCGGCCGGAGGAGGAAGGCGACGGCGTTGCGGGCATTGCAGGGCTCGAGGAGGCTTCGGCTTCTGCAGAGACGACCAGGGCGACGAGGCGGAGCTAATGGCGTGCTCTGGGAGGGGATCCTATGGCCAGGGGCACGGCCAGCTCGAGCTCGAGCTCGGCTCTAATGGCGGCAGCAGGGAGAAGGAGGGGATCCGGGAGGAGGGGAAGAACCGAGGCGGGGAATGGATAGGGGAAGCTCTGGGGAGCTTATCTCCGTCGTCGCCAGCGCGAACCGGCGGCCAGGCAGGCACGCAGGTGCGTGGCCGTGCCGGAGGAGGCGGCGGCCACCTCCTGGTGCCTACTGGCGCGAGGGAGGGGACGAACGGGGAGATGGGTCGGGCCTGGCTTGGGCGACAGGTAAGTCTTTTTCCATTTCCTGTGTTTTTGTTTTTCTATTTTGCTATTTATTGCTTTGCTAATTATTTCAACTCCAAAACAAAAAGTAAAAACTATTTTAGACCTCCTGAAATATTTGTTATGATATCCCCACTCATTTCCAAGGTTTTCAACATTTTTGGAAAATTATAGTTTCTGATTTCAATTTTTAAATTTGAAACCAGTGGCTTTTGCATTTATTTAAAATTCTTAAAGTGTCAAGAAAATAGTTTTCTCCAATGCTCATTTATTCTCCTGATTTATCAGAAAGTTTGAACATTTCTTGAGGCCATTTTGGGTTCATTTATTTGAACTAGTTTGAAATTTTCCTTTAATTGAAATGGTGGCTAGGGTTTTGAGTTTTTCCTTTGCCACTTTGTTGTTTTTGTTGAAACTTCTTAGATGCAAATGCAAAGAAGACATGAGCACAATGCTATCTTGCTTAAGGGTTAGGGATGTGACAACTCACCCCCACTCAAAAGAATCTCGTCCCGAGATTTAGAAGTCGTCGGGAATAACGCAGGATATTCGAGTCGGAGACGATCCTCTCTTTCCCAGGTTGCCTCCTTTTCAGAATGATTTGACCATTGAACTTTAAGAAACTTGAGGTTTCGACATCGAGTGGTACGCTCAGCTTGATCAAGAATACGCACGGGGTATTCTCGGTAAGAAAGGTTATCTTGTAGATCAAGCGTTTCGTGGTCCACTTCACGGATAGGATCCGAAAAGCAACGCCTGAGTTGCAAGACGTGGAAAACATCATGAACCTTGGAAAGATGCGGAGGAAGTTCCAACTGGTAGGCAACTTCTCCTCGTTTGGCAAGAATGTGAAAAGGACCAATGTAACAAGGAGCCAATTTGCCCTTGATACCTAATCGATGGGTACCCTTCAAAGGTGTAACCCGAAGGTAAGCCTTCTCGTCAACTTCAAAGGTCACAACCTTATGATGACGATCATATTGGCTCTTTTGACGAGACTGGGCTGTTTTCAACTTTTCACGAATAATGCGAACCTGCTCTTCTGCATCCTGGATCATGTCCGGGCCAAAGAGTTGCCTCTCTCCGGTTTCTGACCAATTAAGAGGGGTTCGACATCTTCGTCCATAGAGAACTTCAAAAGGGGCTTTGCCCAAGCTTGATTGATAACTATTGTTATAAGCGAATTCGGCGAATGGAAGGCACTTCTCCCAATTCATACCGAACGAAATAACACAAGCTCGGAGCATATCTTCTAGGATTTGATTCACTCTTTCTACTTGACCACTTGATTGAGGATGGAAAGCAGTGCTAAAAGATAAGTGAGTCCCCATGGCATTCTGAAAACTTTCCCAGAAGCGAGAAGTAAAGATACTTCCACGGTCCGAGTTAATTTCCAGGGGAACACCATGAAGAGACACAATTCGAGAGATATATAACTCTGCTAGCTGGCTAGCTGTTATACTCTCACGAACAGGAAGAAAATGAGCCACTTTGGAAAGACGGTCAATGACCACAAAGATAGCATTATTTCCTTTCTTGGTCTTGGGAAATCCGGTAATGAAATCCATGCTAACTTTATCCCATTTCCATTCAGGAATAGCTAAAGGTTGAAGGGTGCCAGCAGGCCTTTGATGTTCTGCCTTAACTCGGCGACAAACGTCGCAGTTAGCAACGAACTCAGCAATTTCTCTCTTCATCCTAGTCCACCAGAACCTCTGGCGTAGGTCCTGATACATCTTAGTACTACCGGGATGAATGGTGAGAGGGGAATCATGAGCCTCCTTAAGGATTAACTGCCTTAGATGTGGGTTCTTAGGAACCACTAAACGATTCTGGAAGAACACCACACTTGATCATTCATGGAAAATTCTTTAGCGTTTCCGCTAAAAATATTCTCCTTGATCCGTGATATACCCTTGTCACGCTTTTGGCCAGCTATAATTTGATCCTTAAGAGTAGGCTTCGCCACCAGGGTAGAAAGGAATCCTTGAGGAACAATATGAAGATTCAACTTCCGAAAGTCCTCATGGAGAAGTGGTTGACCTTGTTGTAGCATAAAATTGTTACAATAAGATTTACGACTTAGTGCATCGGCCATAACATTGGCCTTCCCCGGGGTGTAAGTTATCCCTAAGTCGTAATCCGAGATCAACTCAACCCACCGTCTTTGCTTGAGATTCAAATCCGGCTGGGTGAAGATATATTTCAGACTTTGGTGATCAGTGAATATTTCGCAACGATTACCCAAAAGGTAATGTCGCCAGGTTTTTAGTGCATGGACCACAGCTGCAAGCTCAAGGTCATGTGTGGGATAATTATGCTCATGTGGACGCAACTGTCTAGATGCGTATGCGATCACATGACGATCTTGCATGAGAATGCAACCTAATCCTTGTCGCGAGGCGTCGCAATAGATAACAAAGTCCTTAGAAAAATCTGGTGGTAGCAACACAGGTGCGGAAGTCAGGCGTCTTTTCAGTTCCTGAAAACTATGCTCACATTGTGGTGTCCACTCGAAGTTTTTATCTTTCTTGAGGAGTTCAGTCAGAGGCTTTGCAACCTTGGAGAAATTCTCGACGAAGCGGCGACAATAGCTCGCTAGACCAAGAAAACTCCTAACTTGCTTAACCGATTCAGGTTGAGTCCAATCAAGGACAGCTTGAACTCTCTCGGGATTGACAGCAATACCCTTACCAGAGATTACGTGGCCTAGATAGGTCACTTCTGGTAACCAGAATTCACATTTTGAAAATTTGGCATAAAGGCGATGCTCTCGAAGTTTCATCAATACCAGCCTTAGATGCTCGGCATGTTCTTATTCATTCTTTGAGTAGATGAGAATATCATCGAGGTATACTACGACGAATTTATCCAAATACTCCATAAAGATTGAATTCATCAGCCGAGAAAAGGTGGCTGGGGCATTGGTTAAACCGAAGGACATAACGGTGTACTCATATTGGCCATAACGAGTAACAAAGGCCGTTTTTGGAATGTCCCCGTTCTTAATCTTGATTTGATGGTATCCAAACCTCAAATCCATTTTGGAGAAGACTGAGGATCCAGCGAGCTGATCGTACAGATTGTTGATCCTGGGAGCGGATACTTGTTCTTTATGGTGACCAGGTTAACTGGTCGGTAATCTACAACCATCCGATCCGTTCCGTCTTTCTTCTTGACAAAGAGGACGGGACAAGCCCAAGGAGAAGAGCTAGGACGAATGAAACCTTTGTTCAAGGCCTCATCTAATTGCTTCTTAAGTTCGGCTAGCTCCAGGGGTGCCATCTTATCAGGTCTTCTGGCTATTGGGACAGTTCCCGGAACAAGATCTATCACAAACTCTACATCTCTGTCAGGTGGAATTCCTGGCAGTTCCTCTCGAAAAACATCCGGGAAGTCACGGACTATCGGAATGTCTTCAAGTTCCGGAAGAGGGTTGGCATTTAGGGAATAGAGTTGGCATTTGGTAACTCAAGTAGAGACATTTACTATCTCACCCGAGGAATGGGTAAGCTGGACATTTCTAGATTGAGTATCAATCTTGGCATAGTGAGCTGACATCCAGTCCATGCCCAAGATGATATTAATATCCGAAGATTTCAATGCTATCAATGAGGCTAGAAAAACTAGCCTGTCTACTAGAATCTCATTGTCATAGGTTATCCTAGAGGTTTGCCATTTACTACCAGGGGTTTGGACAACCAATGGGATTGGCATATCACAAAATGACATGTTATGCAACTGTGCATAACTTTCTGAAATGAAGGAATGAGAAGACCCAGTGTCAAAGAGAACGGACGCTGGGTGATGATTAACAAGAAGCGTACCCAGCATGACGTCGGGATCCTCTACAGCTTCTTCTGCTGACACATAGTTCACACGGCCACGTGCAGGAGTTGGCTTCACATAAAACGCTTTGCCCGACTTGGCCTGCCCGACGGACTTTCCGGGTTGCTTGGCACCCACATTCTGAGGACACTCACGGAAATAATGCCCTGGTTCTCCACACTTGTAGCATATCACCTGGTTGGCACGTGGTGCAGCATTGCTAGCTGGACCACCATAAGCTTTTGATGCAGGGTTGGCCTGATTCGTCTAAGGCGCCACGTAGGGTGGCCTCGGAGTGTATCTTGGCGGCAGAGAACTGTTTGGAACCCACAGCCTCCGTTTTTGAAACGCGGAACCAGAAGATGAGCCAAAGTCACGGGAGTGCTTCCTTGTGGCTTCGAAGTTAGTATGACCAGTCTCCGCACTGATTGCTTTGTTGACCAGGGCTTGAAAGCTTGCACACTCATGGAGGCGCAGGTCTCGACGGAGCTCAGGGCTCAGACCCTTACGGAATCTTGCTTGCTTCTTGGCGTCAGTAGACACCTCCTCTGTTGCATAGTGGGCGAGGTTACCGAACTCGCGGCTATAGGCATCCACAGACAACTTGCCCTGAGTGAAGGCACAGAACTCCTCTCTCTTTCTGTCCATCAGGCCCTCTGGAATATGGTGCAGACGGAAAGCTGCGCTGAAGTCTGCCCATGTGGCCACTGGTTCAGCGGGACGCATAGCTTCAAAATTCTCCCACCACAGATTGGCAGGTCCCTCCAGGAAATACGCCGCAAAGGTCACCTTGTCGGCCTCAGACACATTTGCAGAGCGAATCTTGCGTGAAATGCTGCACAGCCAGTCATCAGCGTCGAGGGGATCGACGGAATGATGAAACTTTGGAGGATTCAGCTTCACAAAGTCATTGAGGGACACTGCAGCATTCCTAGGCTGTCGAGCCGTATTCTGCTCAATACGCTCTAGTAGTCGGTTGGTCTCCCTTTTGTTTCTTTCTGCCTCAAGCATCACTTCTACCAGAGAAGGTGGGTGAGGCAGGTCTTCCTGCGACGCTTGACTACCCTCACCTTGCTCATGAGCAGGGGCACGGTTCAACCTGGTGAACACCATCCTGACAAACAAACTCATAGCTTAGACCAATATCATATCAATACTAACTATGGATTAAGAATGTACTGAACACACGGAATGCGGAAATGAATATCCGAACAACATGGTAACAAGCAACTGCTATATATACACCATGGTTCATACACACCCTTACATAGTTCAGTACAAACTTACTCGAAGAGCAAACTACTGAAATGGTGGAACTACTCATCAGAGGCTTACAAGCTTCCTATACATTATTTATCTAGGCCTCCGGAATTCGTTTCACATTACTACCATACTCCACAAGTCACGCAGGACTGTGAACATACGGCTACTACCATACTATCCTTCCGCTCATAGCTCAGGCATCCGCATAGAACATCTCATAGAGATTACCTCCATGACCCGGAAGCACAACCTGCGGATCAGGAAACACTCTAGCCTGAGATCCCTGGGATCCATAAGGACACGGATGTGGCCTTGGTCCCCTGACTGGTGGTAAGAGGGGTCCCCGAAGAGGTGTGACTCCTCCTATAGCTGGCCAGTCAACGTGGGCCGGAAGATGGTTCCTAACAGGGTTCAGCATCTCCATCTCTCCATACCCTGTCTGGACTACCGGTGCCAGCTGCGTCAAAGCTGTCCACAGACGGGCACGGGTAGCATAAAGCTCCATGCGGAGAGCACGAGCATCCTTGTCTCTGTTCTCTAGCATCTCAACAGTGGACTGCAGAAGTGGATCCTCCATAGAAGAATCAAAATAGACTCCACTGAGGTATCCCTCTTCACCAGACTGAGAGGCCGGAACATAGCATAACTCTGAATTCTGCAGCAGTGCATGTCTCGCTCTCATAATAGTCAGCATTGAATAGACAGCATCTTGTACTGCCATGTCAACAGTGACTCCCAACCCATAGGACCAATGGATTGGCTTCTCCGCTCCAGGATAGTCTGGAAATACCCTAACAGTGCAGATGTACTGGCTCTGGTTGAAGTCTCGGTACTGTTCCTCTACCGTGTACTCGGGGTACCAGCGGTAACCGCACACCGACATCACCCTGACCAGCATGGCCGTATGACCCGGCACATCAATGCACCTGGTCAGACGTACCACCTGACGAGAAGAACGCCCAGGCATCTATAAATAGAGAGTAATGCAAAAGCATTAGAGCTCTGAATGCAAAATTGGGCAGCATAACGGCTGTAAATGCTCAAAAACCAATTTTGAGACAACCCAAAATAGAATAGCGTAACCACTCAACTATCAAGTTCAACTCTCTGATCATCAAACTTACTTCCTGCTTCCTAGGAATAAAAGAAACCCAAAATCTCTCGACCCGTAGTATTATAAGCTACCGATCGGAAACACGAGCCTAGGAGAAGATGAGTAACCTAGTCCTTAATTCCCGCAGAAAGACGAGGATGACCAGAGTAGAATAACTTGAGAAGAGAACAAGAATCTTATGTTCCCTTCCACAAACAATTCCCTTATATATAACTAAAGCAATTCTAGACTCAACTTCGACCAGTTTGGCTTAGTAATCCTACAGTCAGTCAGGCTCTGATACCAACGCTGTCGGGACCCCGATCCTAAGCCATAGGAATCTAGCCTGTAACCCATCGCATCCCTTTGTGGTCTCACGCGCGGTTAACTCCACGGCTGCAGCCTTACCTTAGCCGGGACCGTTTGCGTCTTTTGACTCACGTATGCGATAGTATCGCTAGCAATCCAATGTCAAAGAACCCGGATCGACATGTCTAGTCATAAACCAAAGTGGCAGTACCGCACAAGGACAGGCATACATGACCCAACAAAGCAGGTGTCGGTCACCGGCGAATGTAGACGAGTCGTAGCAAGCTACAAGGACTCCATTACATCGCGTGACATTTCCCCAAAGGGGATAGACACAGCAGCTAAGAAGGACACATGCCGGTCAACCAATGTGTCCGGAGCAGTAGCGAACTACCAAGGCTCGTTGGACCACAAAGGGGCATTTCCTTGTAAGGAGTGCTACTAAAGTTCACGACTAGGTAATCGAACGCCATACATATGAAGTACGACACACGTACGCATGGCATACCGATATGTATAGATACATCGATGGCATCACAACATAACCATAAACATACAAGCTTTATTTAAGAGGCTCGGAAGAGCCACACACATAATATTACACATTAAGGGTCTCACGACCCATAATAGAAGTCATACAATACAAGCCAGCGGAAGAGTTATAAACTGTCTGAGTACAGACAGGGCAACTAGTAGGCATGTGGCCTGACTATACTACAGAGCCGACGTAGGCCAGATCGTAGCTGGGACACCAGCTACTCGTCGTCGTCGATGTCTACGAAGAACCCTCCATTAGGGTCATTAGCAACCTCTGCAACATTTATTAAGCAAACATGAGTACGAAGGTACTCAGCAAGACTTTAGTAGAACTAACTACTCATGCAAGGTATCAAAAGGTATTGTGGGGTTTCATGCGGGAAGCCAGCATTTGACTCTTGGCTAGACAACTTGCTTTTTGAAATTAGTTTTCACAATTTGATTTCTCGCACACGAGTCCACTAACACCACAACAATACACTATCGTGGAATCATTCCGTCTCCATACGAAAATGCCGTCCACGACACTCACGCTTATCTTGACAATTTTATGAGTAGCCATTGTAGTTATCTATGAACAACATATGTCTCCAAGTAGTCCATATCCGTGGACGCGGCTATTCGAATAGATAATAACCCTGCAGGGGTGTACTTGGTCACACACGCTCCCGCCACTTATCGCCATGTGCACGTCATGCACCTCGGCAACCTTCAAGCGGAAGCCCAGCGAGGGAGTCGGCCACGACCGTTAACCACACTAGTACCTAGTCCAGGTTCATCGCCTATCTGAGAGTAACCCGTACGGAAGTCCGGCCGAGGTTTCCGACACGGCCTCAAACGATGTGCGCAGGGTTCCCAAGCCCACCATCCGGGTGCCACTTGGTACACCGTGCCACTGCCTACCGCATCACGGCCCACCTCTCAGGTCAGCACCATGCACGGCCTCCAGCATTACTATAAACACCAGAAACTACTTGCAACTCCTGGACCGAGTACTACACGATTAATAGGCCGAGCGGGGTCATATTTCAGGGCCCAGCATGTGGTAGTATCTAGTCTTGGATTACATACACAGAACTCAGTTCCTAAGGACGGTTCCAATGAAACAACCCGCCATGTACTCCTACACAGCCTTTCACCGGTACCTTTACCAAATCAAGTTCAACACACAACCTTTGCTCACCGAACACATTCCACATTTCTGTTCATCTCCCAGATGACAGACCAGACACAACTCTAAGCATAGCATGCATAGCAGGATAAGGCACATCATAGCTCAAGCAACTACCAGGTATGCTAGGTTGCAAGGTTCGTCTATTTACTGTGACAAGGTTAAGTCATGCAAAGGAAGTGGGTCCAACTATCGTGGCAAAAGCAGTTGAAGCATTTGATCCTAATGCAATAAATAGGTGCAGGAGCAAGAACATAGGAGTTATCGGGATGATCAAAAGGGTTGCTTGCCTTGTTGCTCAGAGGAGGAACGATATCCGTCAGACGGATATTCGGTGGAATCCGGGGGTGCGGAGCCTACCGAAATGAATGGCAACATTCAATAACAATCATATGCAATCAAAATGATGCATGAGCATGGCATGAGAATGCAAGTGATAAGTTATTATAATCAAGATGTTTTAGGTTTAGAGTTGATTTGAATCAGATTCGAATAGCAATTCAAACGGGTATTCTCGGATACCGGTTTAATTGATTCGACCTGATGCTCAGATCAACCTAATGTTCACATGCATGAAATGTCATGTTATGGTACTGATTTATATCTAGGGTAGTGTGTGATCATTGTATTTATAATGAAATTTGGATATTTTTGCAAATTCCATTTATAAAGTGATTAAAGAATTGAATTATTCCTTATTTCACAATTTAGGGTCCTGTAACTTTTTCAAACATAGTTGAAAATAGCATAATCAGAATCCTTGAATTTTTCTGATACTTTTTCATATATAATTTATTTTCATTGGAGTTACAAATTAATTTGTATGATTTTTGCAATTTTTAGCAATTTCCTGAATTAGTTTTAAACTGGAAATTCCATTTATTGCATCAGGCTGACGTCAGCAGGTCAGCCGACCTGTTCAGGTCAAACCTGACAGGGGGGCCCCACTGGTCAGCCTCTCTGGGACTAATCCCGCGCTGACCAGCCCTAACTGAGGTTTGACTTGGCCTTGGGCCCACTTGTCAGCGAGTGATTAAGTCACTAATCGGCTGGGTTAGCTTGCCACGTCGACCTCTACCGGCGGTGAGGTCGTCCTCGCCGGCGGGGAGCCTCCGGCGACCACCAGCACGGCGGAGGGGCTCGGAAACGGCGCACAGGGGGCCAAATGCTGCGCGGAGAGCACCAGAGGAACGACACGTCTCCCGCAGCTTCATTTCTGCGCCTAGCCGGGGCTGATCTGGCCGGAGATGACGCCGGCGACGAGCTTGGCGGCGGCCAAGGCTCGGGCGTCATCGGGGTCTTTGCAACAGGGGGATCTACGCTCGGTTCTGAGCTGCTACAGCATCTACGCGTCGTCCTGGAGCTGTTGGTGCCATCGGAAGGACGAGATGTACATCGGAGGGCTACCGGCGACGAGCGGCAGCGGCGGTCCTCGTCGGGCTCCGGTGAAACTAGGGCTAGAGGAGGGGATCGACGGGGAAAACTTAGGGAAATCGACCGCATGCTCACAGGGAGTGTAGAGCAGAGCTCAGACGGCTCGGGGAAGGCATGGGGGCGACGAATCGACGGGAGAGGTCCGGCGGCCGGAGGAGGAAGACGACGGTGTTGCGGGCGTTGCAGGGCTCGAGGAGGCTTCGGCTTCTGCAGAGACGACCAGGGCGACGAGGCGGAGCTAATGGCGTGCTCTGGGAGGGGATCCTATGGCCAGGGGCACGGCCAGCTCGAGCTCGAGCTCGGCTCTAATGGCGGCAGCAGGGAGAAGGAGGGGATCCGGGAGGAGGGGAAGAACCGAGGCGGGGAATGGATAGGGAAGCTCTGGGGAGCTTATCCCCGTCGTCGCCAGCGCGAACCGGCGGCCAGGCAGGCACGCAGGTGCGTGGCCGCGCCGGAGGAGGCGGCGGCCACCTCCTGCTGCCTACTGGCGCGAGGGAGGGGACGAGCGGGGAGATGGGCCGGGCCTGGCTTGGGCGACACATAAGTCTTTTTCCATTTCCTCTGTTTTTGTTTTTCTGTTTTGCTATTTATTGCTTTGCTAATTATTTCAGCTCCAAAACAAAAAGTAAAAACTATTTTAGACCTCCTCAAATATTTGTTATAATATCCCCACTCATTTCCAAGGTTTTCAACATTTTTGGAAAATTATAGTTTCTGATTTCAATTTTTAAATTTGAAACCAGTGGCTTTTGCATTTATTAAAATGCTTAAAGTGTCAAGAAAATAGTTTTCTCCAATGCTCATTTACTCTCCTGATTTATCAGAAAGTTTGAACATTTCTTGAGGCCATTTTGGGTTCATTGATTTGAACTAGTTTGAAATTTTCCTTTAATTGAAATGGTGGCTAGGGTTTTGAGTTTTTCCTTTGCCACTTTGTTGTTTTTGTTGAAACTTCTTAGACGCAAATGCAAAGAAGACATGAGCACAATGCTATCTTGCTTAAGGGTTAGGGATGTGACATATACGATGTCCCCCAGTGCATGATGTTGTAGGACTTTTGCAATGTATGCAAATTACCTTATGTTGGGGTTATCCGTAATCCTCGTCCACGGGACTTAGAGCATTTCATTGGTTCTATTGCTGTTGGAGAGGAGAGAGGAGTGTCTCGCGCTAGAATTGCTACAATACATTTTCCTGTGCTTCGGTACTTCTCACTATTTGTGGGAAAATGTCTGATTGGCCGTGGGTAGGCTGGATCACTTAGTTCTCCAGACCTTGCGGTTTTGGACGAAGGCCTTTATAACGATAAGACTTATAGCTTGGGCGCTATAGTAGCTCAACGGTTGAACCTGAACCGTTCTAAAGGTTTTGTCTATGGAGGTATCTATGCTACCCGTCTTGCCAAACACTTTGAGATATTGACTAGACTGGGAGAGGAAGGAGAGATGCTTCTCCCTGAGAGATATCTGGATTATGACAGCATGGTTCGCCATGATTTTCTGGATAGAGATGCTAGTAGACGGATGATTTATAACCCGATATTTAGTTAGGGTACTCGAGAGACTATTACTTTGCCTGCTCCTTCTTTGTTTGATCTTCATGCAGGCAGGTACACTATTATGCACGCGGACATCTACGCATATTGGGGCTTGGCCCAACCACATGCGCCCGTTCCCGAGCCGCCAGTCGAGTACCAGACGCCAGTTTATCTGTGGGAGCCAGAGGAGCTCACACAGCAGTGTCATCCACATTCTGCTCTGGAGTATCCTGGAGCTGGTTATTTCCCACCATGGGAGTAGACCAAGCTAGGCCAAAAGCCTAAGATTGGGGGAGTACGTGTTCTCACCGACTTTACATTTATGCTTATGCTTTCACTTTGTTAGCCAGTGTTTACACTTTGCCACTGTATTATCCATGCTAGTTTCTTTTTGTTTTGTTGTTTTCTTGTTTTGTGTCCTTTTGAGAAAACCCACAAAGTTTTTCTTTCTTCTTTTGCTTGTTGGGAGCTTTCCCGTGTAAATAGCTTTCTTTTTCTTTGTGTCAAGGTAGAAGATATTGGTTACAATGTTTAGTGGTTCTTACATGCTTACCTGTTTAGCTTTCAAAGAGCCATATTATTTTGTCTTCTCCTTCGTGTTTGCCTGCAGATTCAGCTTAGTCCAATGCGCTTATTATTGTTCACATCGTTCGATCATGCAAATGAAGGCAACAATGATGATATATGATGAAGTGACTGAGACTGAAAAGCTGGTATGAACTCTATCTATTTTGTTTTTGTAAATATGACTAGCTTGTCAACCCAGGTTTAGATTTGTTGTGAGAGAACCATGTTTGCAATGACAACTTAGAGATCATAGTTCCTGATGCCATGCTTATTTAGCTGAGAGCTTATAATGGTTTGTCTTGACTGCCAACATAGATTTTGAGATGACTGTGATGTAGTATGATAGGATGGTATTCTCCTTTGAATGTTTCAAGTGGCTTGACTTGGCGCATGTTCATGCATGTTGTTGAAACAAAATCAACATAGCCTCTATGATGTTCGTATTCATGGTGATTTATATCCTGTTCATGCTTGCATACAATGTTAGTCAAACTCATTGCATCTTGATGACTGTTGTCGCTCTCTAGTTGGTCGCTTCCCAGTCTTTTGCTAGCCTTCGCTTGTACTAAGCGGGAATGCTGCTTGTGCATCCACTTCCATAAACCCAAATTTTTTTCCATGAGTGTCCACCATACCTTCCTATTTGCGGTATCTACCTGCCGTTCCAAGTAAATTTGCATGTGCCATTCTCTAAACCTTCAAGAAATAAATCTCATTTGCATGCCCGAACCGCTCATGTGGTGACAGAGGGCTATTGGTATCTTCCATGCTAGGCGTGTTATCCTCGACATGTGTTTATTCACAGTCTTTCACGAGAAAGGGTCCGGTATTTGGGATGCCTAGTTCCATGCTTAAATCGAAAGCATAACTATAAAATAAGACTCCCCCCGGATTGATGTTAGTATGGACGGTACCCGAGGATTCGGCTAGCCGTGGAGTGTGATTGATTGGTGGTGGGGGAGTTAAAACTTTACATTTCTGTTTGGGAACCGCCTATAGCATGAGTAGCGTGGAAGATATTGAGAACTCTTGGTCATTATATTGACAATGAAAGCATGCCACCCAAAATTATTATATCTGTTTTCAAAGCTTGAGCTCTGGCACCTCTGCAAATCAATGCTTCCCTCTGCGAAGGGTGTGTCTATTTATTTTCCTGTTGAGTCATCCTCTTCTTATAAAAGCACCAATTAGAGAGCACCTCTGTCATTTTTATGCTTTTCTTTTGGTTGATATTGAGTATGACTATGACTGGATCTTTGTTGCCATGAATTACAATGTTTAGTCAGCCCTTGATCTTTGAAAGTGCTCTGCATTTATGTTTTCCGGTCTCAGAAAGAGCTAGCAAGATACCACCTATTCATATTGCTTCATGCTTGTTTTGATTGAAGTGTTGGTATTTGAAACTCATTATTATTTGCTCGTTAGCTGATTATGCCATTGATATTAGTTTACCGTGAGACCTTTGTGTCATTTGCTTATGTGGTTAACTTGTGATCTTGCTGAACTTCTGGTTATGAGTTAGACATAGTTGCAACAACAAGATCAAACAGAGTTTGTCAAAGTTTTTCTTTCTCTCTCAATTAGTCAACTGAGTTGCTTCAGGACAAGGAAGGTTTTAATCTTGGGGGAGTTGATACGTCTCCAACGTATCTACTTTTCCAAACTCTTTTGCCCTTGTTTTGGACTATAATTTGCATGATTTGAATGGAACTAACCTGGACTGACGCTGTTTTCAGCAGAATTGCCTTGGTGTTATTTTTGTGCAGAAATCAAAGTTCTCCAAATGTCCTGAAAATTTACGGGGAACTTTTTTGGAAAATATCAAAAATATTTGCGCCAAGTTCCACCTCATGGGGTGGGCCAGTGGGCCACAAGCCCCTGCTCCGCCACCACCCCCCTATTGGCGGTGGGCAGGCTTATGGGGCCCACAGGCACCTGCCGCCCCCAACTCCATCTCTATAAGTTGTCTTTCATCCCAGAAAAAATAAAGAAGAGAACTTTTCGTCGCGTTTTCGATACGGAGGCGCCGCCACCTCCTGTTCTTCATCTGGAGGGCAGATCTGGAGTCCGTCTTGGGCTCCGGAGAGGGGAAATCATCACCATCTTCATCATCAACCTTCTTCCCTCTCTAATTCCATGAAGCTCTCGTCGTTCGTGAGTAATCTATTCATAGGCTCGCTGGGCGGTGATGAGTAGGATGAGATCTATCATGTAATCGAGTTAGTTTTGATGGGGATTGATCCCTAGTATCCACTATGTTCTGAGATTTGATGTTGCTACTACTTTGCCATGCTTAATGCTTGTCACTAGGGCCCGAGTGCCATGATTTCAGATCTGAAATTATTATGTTGTCACCAATATATGTGTGTTTTAGATCCAATCTTGCAAGTTGTAGTTACCTACTATGTGTTATGATCTAGCAACCCCGGAGTGACAATAACCGGAACCACTCCCGGTGATGATCATAGTTTGAGGAGTTCATGTGTTCACCAAGTGCTAATGCGTTGGTCCGGTTCTTTATTAAAAGGAGAACCTTAATATCCCATAGTTTCATTTTGGACCCCGCTTCCACGGGAGGGATGGACAATAGATGTCATGCAAGTTCTCTTCCCTAAGCACGTATGACGACACACGGAATGCATGCCTGCATCACATTGACGAACGGGAGCTAGCCACATATCTCTCCGTGTTATAGTTGTTGCATGATGAATATCATCCAAACGAATCACCGACCCATTGCCTACGAGTTTGTCCTACTGCTGCTGTTACTTGTCTTGCTCTGCTGCTGCTGCTACCACTGTTGCTACTGCTGTTACTTGTCTTGCTCTACTGCTGTTGCTGCTACCGCTGTTGCTACTGCTGTTGCTACTACTGTTGCTACTGTTGTTACTTGTTTTGCTCTGCTGCTACTACTGTTGCTACTTGCTACTGCTGTCACTACCGCTATTCCTTGCCACTGCTATTGCTCGTTACACTGCCGTTACTCGCTACTTTGCTGTTACTACTTTGCTTGCAGATACTAATCTTTCATGTGTGGTTTAATCTGACAAATTCAGCTGCTAATACTTGAGAGTATACTCTCACCTCCCGTCGTGCAAACCAACAAATTGGGTCGAATACTCTACCCTCGAAAACTGTTGCGAACCCACGCGCTGGTGGGCCATCAACAACATTCTTTGAGTTTCATTGCCGGGGAGTGCTATCAGCATTCTTCTGATGCCGTTGCAGGAGAAGGTTAGTTGTCATAAGCATTCGTCTAGCTAACACTAGAGATTGCAGGATCAACACTTTTCTGGAGCCATTGCCAGGGAAGCATAGCTGACGTCACAGGACGCCGCCATCTACGCAGCCTCAGGCTTCCCCTTGCCTCCTGAAGAAGACCAGAGGGACCACCTCATCGAATTGATCCTTCTCGCCGCTGGAATCAGGCCCGGGAGCCACGGAGCACCGCCATCGCTGCCGTCCCCTTCAACTCCGGCCGGCGGACATTCCTCATCGATTCGCCCCCTCCGGTGCATCCCCGAGCCTGCCGTCAGCACCATCAGAACCCCTATGAGCCATAGGTTCCGTTTCCTCTTCCCCGTTGGTGTTCCCCTCCTCTAGCATGCTAACCACCAGAGCCGAGAGCTCCTCGTCGCCGCCCATGTCGTCACCATCGATGTGGTACTCTATCCACGCGCTCGAGCTTGGGAACGAGCTCCTGGAGCCACCAGGAAGGTTTTGAGCCCCTCAACCGGACCCCCCATGTCCCGCAACCCCACGCCCAACGAAGCCCGAGTCGTAGCCGCCTTAGACCTCTTCCCCCGCGTCGATTCCGGCGACCATTTGGTCTAGCACCTCCCTCTTGATGCGGCCGAGTCTCAGCTAGACGTAGCACACCCCCGCGTCTCAAATGGATGACCGTAGCGGTTTTCCAATGAGCTCCGCACGTCTGGAGTCGCCGGTGTTGAGCCGCTAGTGGTTCTGGCCCCTTGACCGGGGGTTTGACCTCCCAGGGTCACAGACAGGTGGGGCCTAGCCTTGTTAAGTTTAGTTAATCATGAAAATTAATTAATTAGATTAACTAACCTAATGACTCACTGACAGTGGGCCCTACGACTCTAAAATAAGAATTAAGATTAACCTAACCCTGTTAATTAAACTCTGCCACTAACGTGTGGACCCCACACATCAGGTTTGACTCTGACCAGGTCAGTTGACCTGCTGACGTAGTGCTGACGCAAAAATTGGTTTTCTAATATAAAAGAAATTCCAGAAAATGCTAAAAACTTCTAAAACTCATAGAAAATAATCTGTAAGTCCAATGAAAATAATTTATACATGAAAAATGATCAAAAAAATCCAAAGAATCTGATTATGGCATTTTAATGCATGTTTGAGAAAGTTAACATCACCATGTAGGAAAAATGATGATTAGGGTAAATTTAACAAATAGTTTGGGGTTGGAATTTGATATATCTTTGAATTCCACTTCAATTAACAAGACCAAACATTGAGCTAGGAAAACCAGTACCTCAAAATGCCATCTTCATGCATGCCGAAACAAGTTATACCTGAGCATTAGGTTGAATCAATTAAAAGGGTGTCTGGAAAATACCCTACTTGAAGTGATATTTGAATTCTAATTCAAATCCAGCTTCAACCTAAGAATTGGTAGCTATATTGGCCCTGCCACTTCTCATCTTCATTTCATGATCATGCATCATAGTGTTGTATTTCTGTGAAGTAACTATTGATCTTTCTTGTTTGCCGGTACTATTCCCTCTTGGTAGACGATGGTTCCAACGATGTGATCGTTGACATTGATGAAGACTCATTGCTATTTTCAGACGTGTCACGCAAGCAAACCCCCTGGAGCATACTGATATAAACCCACTCTCTCGCTCCTGCTCTCTTTTATTGCATTAGGACAAACACGATTCGACTGTTACATGTTCTCGGTAGTTGAACCCATTCCTCTGCATGACCTGATGTGCTTACTCATCCATGCCTGCTATGCTTAGAGTCGTGTCGGGTCTGATCCATCTGGTTGATGAATCAGAATGGTTGTGTTCATGTCCCACAGTGTAAGAGTAAAAGTGTGAACACGATTTGGTAAAGGTAGCGATGAGAGGCCGTGTAGGAGTACATGGTGGGTTATCTCATTGGGACCGTCCTTAAGAACTGAGTTATGTGTATGTTATCCAAGACAAGATACTACCACATATTGGGATACTTAATTGGCCCTCTTGGCTTATTAATCGCCTAGATCTCTGTCCAGGAGTTGCAACTAGTTTCTGGTGTTTGTAGGAAAAGTGTTGGCGGCCGTGGTTAGCTCAGCCCGACGGGGTAGGCTTCTCTGGGGTAGATACACAGTAGCACGGTGTACCAAGTGGCACCCGGATGCTGGGCTTGGGAACCCTGCGCACATCGTTTGGGGCTGTTAAGGAAACTTCGGCCGGACTTCCTTGCGGGTTCAGTCTCAAATAGGCGATAAACCAGGACTAGGGTCTTGTGTGGTTAATGTTCGTGGCCGACACCCACACCAGTTCTTCCGCTTGAAGGTTGCCGAGATGGATGACGTGCATATGGTGCTAAGTGGTGAGAGCATGTGTGAAGAAGTATACCCCTGCAGGGTGATTTAATCGGTTCAAATAGCCACGTCCTCGGATATGGACTACTTGGAAACATTACGTGGTACATCGACAATTTAAATGGATACAATAAAACATGCAGGATAAGTGTGAGTGCTATGGATGGCCTTCTCATAGGGAGACGAGAGTGGATCCATGGTGGTGTATTGATTGGTGAATATGTGGACTCGCGTGCGCTATCCGACCTCAAAGAAAGAACTTGTAGTCGTAGTACAGGTTAGCCAAGAGTCAAAGCTGGCTTGTTGCAATCAAACCCCACAATCCTTTCATTGATACATGATGCATATGTAGATAGTTCTGATGTAAGTCTTGCTGAGTACCTTTGTACTCACGGTTGCTTTATTTATGTTTTTGTAGAGAAGATTTAGTTTCATTAAAAAAGTTTCTACGCGATGTGTTCAATGTTGACCGGAATAGCTTGGGAATCCCAGACAGAGGTCTGGTTCCTTTGGTAGGGTCGTTGTAGCTTTTCAGGCTCTTCCAGCCACATTTAGTAGATGTCTGTACCCAGACACGTTGTGCTTCCGCTTGATGTTTGTATGACTTGAGTGACGGGTCACGAGACCCCTGTTTGTAATTTCATACTATGTTGACCCTTATGAGTCTTTAATAAAAGCTTGAGTCATAGAGTTATGTTGTGATGCCATGTTGTATCTACATATATAGTGCATATTGTGTATATGTTACGAAATGCATTATATGTGTGGGATTCGACACCTAGTTGTGTGCCTTTAGTAGTACTCTTTACGGGGAAATGCCTCTTTGTGCTTCCACCGAGCCTTGGTAGCTTGCTACTGCTCCGGACACAATGATTGACCGAGATGTATCCTTCCTTGCTGTTGTGTCTGTCCCTTCGGGGAAATGTCATGCGGTGTAATGGAGTCCTTGTAGCTTGCTACGACTCGTCTACACACGCTGATGACCGACACCTGCTTTGCTGGGTTATGTATGCCTGTCCCTGTATGGATGGACCACTTGGTTATACAACTAGTCAAGTCGACCCGGGTTCTTTGTCGTTTGAATGCTAGCGAAACATTCATATACGTGAGCCAAAAGACGCAAACGGTCCCGGCCAAGGTAAGGTGGCAGCCGTGGAGTTTACCATGCGTGAGGACGCAAAGTGATGTGATGTGTTACAGGCTGGGTTCTTGTGACTCAGGATCCGGGTCCCGACACTTATTCATCCGAAGACGCTAGCGAAGTGTCCGACAATCATCGAATCTCTAGGTCCTCGGCTAACACGAGAGTTCCGAATACGAACCTACTCCCTGACGACCCCAAGGAGTTTTCAGCAACTAATTCCAAAACCGAAAGCTTAATGAATCATCGGCGGTGAAAGGAGTCCTTGCACCACCCTGTTTTTGTGAACAAGAGCTTAGCGCTTTCAACTCCGCAGATGCATGCCTTGGGCCTACGAGAGTCGGTCTCGAGGAAGTGGCCAAGCTGATGTCTTCCCATGTGTAGGTAAGTCATCAGTTTTTGATAACCAAACATAAGTTCGGACCCAGTAGCCCCTCAGCCTTAATTTGGTTCGAATGACCGTGTTAAGGGTGGAAATAATAGTTTGCCACCATGCAGGCTCTAAAGCAGGGGAATGAAAATCTGGCCAAAGATTTTGAGCTAAGCGAGGCCGAATTGCAAGCGAGCAAGGTCGAACTGGAGGAGGTGAATAAATTCACCGGAGAAGCAGACAATGAGTAAAATTATTTTACAATGCGTTAAATTTCCATGGGATTTCCTTTATAACAGAAAACTTTGTCATAGCATGCGAATCAATAGGCTAATTTCAAAAAATTTAGACGCATCCCGATATTCTCAGAGGTATGCCGAATCCCGGCTTGAAGTTGGTCATCGCGTATTAAAGCGACTTTGTGAGGAAATAACCAACTCAAGGAGGAGAATAAGAGACAAGCCAAAGAAATTGAGATTTTGATAGCTGAATTGGTGCAAAACCTTGAAGAGAATCGGAAATTAAAGGACGGCATATTCTGTAAGTAAAATCCCAACCTAGAATGTGATAAATCACTTTTTGTTGCCTTGATCGTAAATACGTGCAATTTCATTTTATTAGGTCTCGTGACTGGACATCCCGAGGAAGAGGCTAGCTCTTTCAGGGGGGGACTGTTGAAGGAGTTGTCCATTGTGCATGAGCGAGCTCGAAAATCTATGAGGAGTATGGTCAAAACATTAAAGACAAATGGAAATCCTTCACAAAGAATGGCCGAGCTTCCCGAGCGGTTCAAAGGAGCCCGGAGTCGCTTCAAGCTTTGGAAGGCTTCGGCCTGCCGCGAAGGAGCTTGAGAGGAGTGGGCTATTGTAAAGACCCATTTTACCCAACTTAACCTGGAGCACATGGCCTGGGTTGGGCCGGATGATAAAGAGATTCCTCTTCACCTGGTTTATGACCAAGTGATGCATGTCACCCGCCTTTCACAAGAATACTACACCTTAGATGTTATAATAGATCATATCGACCAATCGCCTAACGCGTGATTATATGTAATTTTGTATTTATGTATCAAGACACTTCCTTTTGTGCTGGAAAAATCTGTCTTTAACCGGCCATCGGCTTCTACCTCCCCTATTAATAATTGGATAGTGTTCTGTACTGTTTATCCTATGGTAGCAGGAGCTAATTTCCGAGAATGAGGCAACCCGGCCATTTTGCGCAAATAGACAAAGAATGCACGATAGTATTATGTTATATTACGATGAGACGTAAGAAACATCTTCCAAAGAAAATAGTTCCTCGATGGGTTCCTTTCTTCAGGCTAGTACAGAAAACGTAGATGTTATAGCTATGTATCCTTGCAATGCGGATAGCTGCTATTCGGGATGAATGATCCCTTTTGTGGTGAAGATTGCCGATTATATGAATCTCATTTGCAGCTAACCAAGTTGTATTCGAAGAAACACTAGCTTTTGGCTTCACCCGTCAAAGGTACGTGTTGGGGATGTTATCCCGTTATAAGACCCACCCTATGATGTTGGGTTAGGATAATGGCGGTTCTATCTCCATGATCAAGATGGGACATTATCTGAGAAGTGGAAGGCGCAAGACATACGCCGTGAAGGGTTGGTTCGCCCAAGACTCGAAGAAGGCGACTTACGGCCCGCGTGGGAAAAGAGTCGCCTGGAGTTTCCTTGCGTGAGAGACAAGGCGAGTTAGAGATGAACCGGCTCACGAATTGTAATGAGGGTTAAACTCTTGTAAAGCTAGAGCCTCGACCTATATATAAAGGCGAGTCTCTAGGGTTGATGAGGTTAGGTTAACAACAATCGAAAGCTAGGTTAGGCGAATCCGCACCCTTGTAATCGATCTCCACAGCAATATACACACAACATGACGTAGGCTTTTACCTGGGTAAACTCGTCCCCCGTTTCTCGATCAACCCCTTTGAGTCGCCACATAGTTGCGATGGCTTCACCACTAACTCCTTTCACGAGGATAGATGCCGTGACAAAACCACGACAGTTGGCGCCCACCATGGGGCCCGCACACAGTGGAGTTGAGTTCTCGAAGGGAGCCCTTCCACGGTTCGGGAGCTATGCGATTGGTTTCATGACTAAGAGTTGTCTCGAAAAGTACCACATCAACAATTCAAGACGTGATCCCGAGGCCAGTTCAATCTAATCAGGATACCGAGTCCCCTTTGGCAAGATCCACGTCTTCATCGGCAAGGTCGGAACCTGATGTCTACTATGCAACCTTCTCCTTGTAGACGTTGTTGGGCTTCCAAGTGTAGAGGTTTGTAGGACAGTAGTAATTTCCCCTCAAGTGGGTGACCTATGGTTTATCAATCCGCGAGAGGCGTAGGATGATGATGGTCTCTCTCAAGCAACCCTGCAACCAAATAACAAAGAGTCTCTTGTGTCCCCAACAGACCCAATACGATGGTAAATTGTATAGGTGCACTAGTTCGGCAAAGAGATGGTGATACAAGTGCAATATGGATGGTGGATATAGGTTTTTGTAATCTGAAATTACAAAAACAGCAAGGTAACTAATAATAAAAGCGAGCACGAACGGTATTGCAATGCGTGGAAACAAGGCCTAGGGTTCATACTTTCACTAGTGAAGTTCTCTCAACAATGATAACATAATTGGATCATATAACTAGCCCTCAACGTGCAACAAAGAGTCACTCCAAAGTCACTAATAGCGGATAACAAACAAAGAGATTATTGTCGGGTACGAAACCACCACAAAGTTATTCTTTCTGATCGATCTATTCAAGAGTCCGTAGTAAAATAACACGAAGCTATTCTTTCCGTTCGATCCATCATAGAGTTCGTACTAGAATAACACCTTAAGACACATATCAACCAAGACCCTAATGTCATCTAGATACTCCATTGTCATCTCAAGTATTTGTGGGCATGATTATACGATATGCATCACACAATCTTAGAATCATCTATTCAACCAACACATAGAACTTCAAAGAGTGCCCCGAAGTTTCTATCGGAGAGTCAAAACGTGTGCCAACCCATATGCATAGGTTCCCGATGTAACAAACCCGCAAGTTGATCACTAAAACATACATCAAGTACTCACATGAATATCCCATTGTCACCACAGATAGACATGTGCAAGAGATACATCAAGTGTTCTTAAAGACTCATTCCGATAAGATAACTCAAAAGGGAAAACTCAATTCATTACAAGAAGGGAGAGGGGGAAGAACATCATAATATCCAACTATAGTAGCAAAGCCCGCGGTACATCGAGATCATGACATCTCAAGAACACGAGAGAGAGAGAGAGAGATCAAACACATAGCTACTGGTACATAACCTCAGCCCCGAGGGAGAACTACTCCCTCCTCGTCATGGAGATTGCCGGGATGATGAAGATGGCCACCGGAGATTGATTCCCCCTCCGGTAGGGTGCCGGAACGGGCTCCAGATTGGTTTTTGGTGGCTACAGAGGTTGCGGTGGCGGAACTCCCGATCTAGGTTTCTTTTTGGGGGTTTCGTAATTTATAGGAATTTATGGCAGTGGAATTACGTCAGTTGGGCCCACGAGGAGGTCAGAAGCCTGGTAGGTGCGGCCTAGGGGGGCCTTCCTGGGCTTGTGACTCCCTCGTGGCTCTTCTGGCCTTCTTCCAAAGCTTCGGGGTCTCTTTTGGTCCAAAAAAATCATCGCGAAAGTTTTATTCCACTTGGACTCCGTTTGATATTCTTCTCTGAAAAAGGTCAAAAACTCGGAAAAACAGAAACTGGCACTAGGCATCGAGTTAATAGGTTAGTCCCAAAAAAGATATAAATCATCGTATTCATGCATATAGAACATCCAAAGTTGACAAGATAATAGCATGGAACCATAAAAAATTATAGATACGTTGGAGATGTATGAAGCATCCCCAAACTTACCTCCTGCTCGTCCTCGAGTAGGGAAGTGATAAAGACTGAATTTTTGATGTGGAATGCTACCTAACATATTTGTTGTTTGTAACTTCTTTCCTGTGGCATGAATGTTCAGATCCATAAGATTCAAAACAATAGTTTACTATTGACATAAAAACAATAATACTTCAAGCATACTAGCAAAGTAATCATGAACTTTTGAAACAACAAGGCCAAAGAAAGTTATCCCTACAAAATCATATAGTCTGGCTATGCTCCATCATCCCCACACAACGAATTTAAATCATGCACAACCCCGATATTGGCCAAGTAATTGTGAGGCAGAAAGGAGGAGATGGTCACATTGACTTGGCGTATTTATGGGCTATAGAGATGCCCATCAATATATATCAATGTGAATGAGTAGGGATTTCCATTCAACGGATGCACAAGAGCTATAAGTTAGTGAAAGCTCAAAAGGAAAACTAGTGGGTGTGCACCCAACTTGCTTGCTCACGAAGACCTAGGGCAATTTTGAGGAAGCCCGTCATTGGAATATACAAGCCAAGTTATATAATGAAAATTCCCACTAGATTATGGAAGTGTCAAAACAAGAGACTCTCTATCATTAAGAACATGGAGCTATTTTGAAGCACAAGTGTGGAAAAAGATAGTAGCATTGTCCCTTCTCTCTTTTTCTCTCATTTTTTTGTTTGGGCACTTTGGCCTCTTTTTTCTCATTTTTTTGGTGGGCATGCCTGGCCTATTTATTTATATTTCCTTACATGGGACAATGCTCTAATAATGATGATCATCACACTTTTATTTACTTACAACTCAATACTTAGAACAATGATGACTCTATATGAAATGCCTTCGATAGTGTACCGGGATGTGCAACGATCTAGCTTAGTGTATGACGTTGAAACATCTCGCTAGCTATCTTACGATCATGCAATGGCAATGTTAAAGTGACTCACATGTCATGATATGGAATGGTGGGAGTTGCATGTCAATATATCTTGGAATGGCTATGAAAATGCCATAATAGGTAGGTATGGTGACTGTTTTGAGGAAGGTATATGGTGGGTTTGTGCACCGGCGAAAGTTGCGCGGTACTAGAGAGGCTAGCAATGGTGGAAGGTAAAAGTGCATCTATACCATGGACTCACATTAGTCATGAAGAACTCATATACTTATTGCGAAAGTTTTTATTAGTAATCGAAACAAAGTGCTAAACGCATACTCGTAGGGGAAGGGTTGGTAGGTGTTAACCATCGCGCGATCCCGACCGCCACACAAAGGATGACAATCAATAAATCAATCATGCTCCGACTTCCTAACATAGCGGTTCACCATACATGCATGCTACGGGAATAAATAACCTCAACACAAGTATTTCTAGATTCACAACACCCTACTAACATGACTCTAATATTACCATATCCATATCGCGAAACTAATTGTGAGGAATCAAACTTCTCTTACTAATCAATGCACTTGAATATGGAAGTTTTTATTACCTCTTTGGATGCCTATCATATTTAGGACTAATTTCATAGCACACGCCAATTACCATGTTGTTTAAGACTCTCAAAATGATATAAGTGAAGCATGAGAGTAAAAGACAAACTACTCCAAAAGATATAAGTGAAGATCAACGAGTACTTGAATAATTATTTGGCTATGTGAAGACTCTCCCATCTAAGAATTTCAGATCCTAAGTACCTTATTCAAACAAAATAAAATGACGCTCCACGCAAAACACATATCATGTGGTGAATAAAAATATAGCCCCAAGTAAAGTTACCGATGGATTAAAGATGAAAGAGGGGATGCTTTCCCGGGGCATCCCCAAGCTTAGGCTTTTTGGTGTCCTTGAATATGGCTTTGGGGTTCCTTGGGCATCCCCAAGCTTAGGCTCTTTCCACTCCTTGTTCCATAGTCCATCGAAACTCTACGCAAAACTTGTAAACTTCACAACACAAAACTTAACGGAACTTCGTGAGATGGGTTAGTATGATAACGAGCAAATCAATCACTTGGGTACTATCAAAACAAGAGTCATAATTATTTTCACACAATGCCTACTGTATCTTACTATTTCCACAATTTATATTACTCAATATAATCTATGGAAACACCAAAACAAGCAAACTATGCATTGAAAACAGAATCTGTCAAAAACAGAACAGTCTGTAATGATCTGGATGCTAACCATACTTATGCACTACCACAAATTCTGAAAAAATTATGAAAATTAAGGAAATTTTTATATCAATAAGCAGAAAAAATAATCAACCTAAAATCACTCTCTCGATAGAAATTAGAAATGATTTTGCGAGCGCAAAGTTTCTGTCTTTTTCAGCATGATCAAACAACTATCACCCAAACTAATCATAAAGGCTTTACTTGGCACTTTAATGAAACTAAGGCAATAAAAAATGATTAATACATTATCTTAATCATGTGAACACACAAAAACAGTAAGGATACATATTGGGTTGTCTCCCAACAAGCACTTTTCTTTAATGCCTTTCAAGCTAGGCATGATGATTTCAATGATGCTCACATAAAAGTTAAGGATTGGAACATAATGGAAGCATCATGGAGCATATGAATAGAACATTTAAGTCTAACCCACTTCCTATTCATAGGGATTTTGTGATCAAACAATTCATTGGAGCAAGAATCAACTAGCATAGGAAGATAAAACAAGCATGACTTCAAAAGTTTCAACACATGGAGAGGAAGCTTGATATTATTACAATATGTAGAAGCAAATGATTCCCTCTCATAATAATTTTCAGTAGCATCATGAATGAATTCAACAATATAACCAGCACCAACAGCATTCTATTCATGATCTACAAGCATAGAAATTTTACTACTCTCCACATAAGCAAATTTATTCTCATCAATAGTAGTGGGAGTATCGTAAAATACTTGAGCACTACAAATTGTTTCCACATTAAAAGAGTGATGTTCAGTGAAAGGATACTCAAGAGTATGAGAAGTTTTATCATCCCTCTTCTTTATAGCATATGTATCATCACAATAAACATCATAGATAGTAGGTATGCTTTCATCATAATAATTTTGATCATTCAAAGTGGGGGAACTAAAAAGATCATCTTCATCAAACATAGCTTCCCCAAGCTTGTGGCTTTGCATATCATTAGCATCATGGGTATTCAAAGAATTCATACTAACAACATTGCAATCATGCTCATCATTCACATATTTTATGCCAAGCATTCTATGTAATTCTTCTTCTAGCACTTGAGCACAATTTTCCTTCCCATCATTTTCATGAAAGACATTGAAAAGATGAAGCATATGAGCAAACCTTAATTCCATTTTTTGTAGTTTTCTTTTATAGACTAGATTAGTGATAAAACAAGAAACTAAAAGATTCTATTGCAAGATCTAAATATGTACCTTCAAGCGCTAACCTCTCCGGCAACGGCGCTAGAAAAGAGCTTGATGTCTACTATGCAACCTTCTCCTTGTAGACGTTGTTGGGCCTCCAAGTGCAGAGGTTTGTAGGACAATAGCAATTTTCCCTCAAGTGAGTGACCTAAGGTTTATCAATCCACAGGAGGCATAGGATGAAGATGGTCTCTCTCAAGCAACCCTGCAACCAAATAACAAAGAGTCTCTTGTGTCCCCAACACACCCATTACAATGGTAAATTGTATAGGTGCACTAGTTCGGTGAAGAGATGGTGATACAAGTGCAATATGGATGGTGGATATAGGTTTTTTTAATCTGAAATTACAAAAACAGCAAGGTAGCAAATAATAAAAGCGAGCACGAACAATATTGCAATGCGTGGAAACAAGGCCTAGGGTTCATACTTTCACTAGTGAAGATCTCTCAACAATGTTAACATAACTGGATCATATAACTAGCCTTCAACGTGCAACAAAGAGTCACTCCAAAGTCACTAATAGCGGAGAACAAACGAAGAGATTATTTTCGGGTACGAAACCACCACAAAGTTATTCTTTCTGATCGATCTATTCAAGAGTCCGTAGTAAAATAACACGAAGCTATTCTTTCCATTCGATCCATCATAGAGTTCGTACTAGAATAACACCTTAAGACACATATCAACCAAGACCCTAATGTCACCTAGATACTCCATTGTCACCTCAAGTATCCATGGGCATGATTATACGATATGCATCACACAATCTCAGAATCATCTATTCAACCAACACATAGAACTTCAAAGAGTGCCCCGAATTTTCTACTGGAGAGTCAAAAGGTGTGCTAACCCATATGCATAGGTTCCTGATGTCACGAAACCCGCAAGTTGATCACCAAAACATACATCAAGTACTCACATAAATATCCCATTGTCACCACAGATAGACACATGCAAGACATACATCAAGTGTTCTTAAAGACTCAATCTGATAAGATAACTCCAAAGGGAAAACTCAATTCATTGCAAGAAGGGAGAGGGGGAAGAACATCATAAGATCCAACTATAGTAGCAAAGCCCGCGGTACATCGAGATCATGACATCTCAAGAACACGAGAGAGAGAGAGAGATCAAACACATAACTACTGGTACATACCCTCAGTCCCGAGGGATAACTACTCCCTCCTCGTCATGGAGATCGTCGGGATGATGAAGATGGCCACCGGAGATGGATTCCCCCTCCGGCAGGGTGCCGGAACGGGCTCTAGATTGTTTTTTGTTGGCTATAGAGGCTTGCGGCGGTGGAACTCCTGATCTATGTTTCTTTTTTGGGGGTTTCTGAATTTATAGGAATTTACGGCGGTGGAATTACGTCGGTTGGGCCCATCTGGAGGTCACAAGCCAGGTAGGTGTGGCCTAGGGGGGCCGCGCCTCCTGGACTTGTGACTCCCTCGTGGCTCTTCTCGCCTTCTTCCAATGCTTCAGGGGTCTCTTTTGGTCCAAAAAAAATCATCGCGAAAGTTTTATTCCATTTGGACTCCGTTTGATATTCTTCTCTGAAAAAGGTCAAAAACTCGGCAAAAATAGAAACTGGCACTAGGCACTGAGTTGACAAGATAATAAAACAACATATTCATGCATATAAAACATCCAAAGTTGACAAGATAATAGCATGGAACCATCAAAAATTATAGATACGTTGGAGATGTATCAGAACCCCGATTCTCGAGCCAGAAATCTACACTGACATCATCGAGCCGGCTCGGCTTGCCCAACCGACCACGCTTCTGATCAGACGACGTCACGTCTTCGTCAGCTTCATGCAAGGGGCCAACCTCCCGGATGAGCCGGAAGCTGGCGGTTATACCCCCGTCAACTCTGATGGCGAGTCATCGGTCGGAGATACCGATTCAATCTGCCCTCTCTACAAGGGAAGGCTGGGTGGTTTGCTTGAGGCGACGATCTCCGAAGGACCACAGGAACCCCCCCGCCAAGTCGCCATCTATATGGCAGGAGCCATGGCGGCCCAGGACCAACCGAACGCGGCAAACGCCAATGGGGCCAACGGGTCAGGCAAGACCCCGACTTAGGCCATGTCAGATCTGATGGGTGAGATGTCAAAACTCATGGCGGTAGTCGTGACGGCTGACAGCCAGGCGGAAGTTAACACATAATTGGCTAAACTTCGTGAAGAGATGGCCCAAATACAGCGCTAGATCGATGCGGAGAATACTCGGATGACAGACGAACAAGCTCAGATCGACGAAGAAGCGAAGCGTTTGAAATTGGAGGCATGGTGACTCGAATGCCGACGAGTCACATCGGACGCTGTTTATGAGAGGAGGTGCCAGAGTCGCGTCCCACCCAACCTTAAACCTACCCGCCTGTTGAGCAGCCCGCAAACGCCCGGTGCAGATCGAAACCCGCCATGCCAGGGCAATCCACAGAGAGAGATCGTCCAACAGCTGATGCAACCCCCGTTGAACCCACAGGCGGCTCAACACTTCCAGACACATCAGGGTCACTTCTCTAACCCGGTGGATAATGTACTAGCTGCGACCCTGCACTTGGAGTCTCTCCCAGTTCGTGGGAATACCGCCCTAGAGGTGGAGGCACGAAACTCCATAGAGATGTTAAAATCTGCAGTAGTCCAACATGCGCAGTTCTCGTATAGTCGTGATCGTCTGCACTCCACGCCACAGTCAAGCCACATGAAGAGTCGCCCAGATGACCCTCCGGTGGTTTCTAGCGACCTTCTTAGACACCAACCTCAGATCAATCCACCAGAGCCGCCAGCATACAATGCTCAGGCGCTTGTCAACGCTGCCCGAGCCGCCGAGCAGGCCAAGGCAGAGGCAGCGACGGCCCTGGCGGGTCAGGGAGTTCCATCTTATGCCTAGCCAGCTCCAGGTTATCGTGGATAAGGAAGGAATGTCACGGTCCCTTGCCTAGCCTTTGCTCCGTGCAATGAGCGCATGCCCAAAGACTTCAAAGGCCCCCGTAAGGTGCCCAACTATACTCCCGATCTCGAGCCAGTGGCATGGGTTGAGAGTTATGAACTGGCTATGGATATGCTCGATGCCAGCGATGCAGACTGTGCCAAGTACCTCACCATTATGTCGGAAGGGCAGGCTCGTATGTGGTTGAAAAACTTACCACCCAACTCCATCAACACTTGGGCAGAACTCAAGTAACGCTTCGTCAAGAAATTTCGAGGAACCCGCAAGCGCCCGATAACCATCGTGGATCTCCAACACTATGTTCAGCGGGCTGATGAATTTGCTCACCATTAGACCGAGTGGGTCGTGGAAATCATCCACTCCTCGGATGACATTACGGCAGTTTAGGCCGTGTTGATCTTGGAGAAGAATTGTCATTTCCAGCCCTTGGTGTTGAAGCTTTGTTCGCCTGAAGCGGAAGGTGCATGATATGGTCCAGTTGATGGACACCCTCACCAGGTATGCTGAGTCGGACGGTACGAAGGACGCCGGCTCTGATGACAGAAGGTCAATGAGGCCAAAAGAGGAGATGAAGTTAAGGGCTAACACCAATGCCGGACCACGAAATCAACGACGAAACATGAATGAGGGCGGCTTTCAAGAGCGAGGCTTTACCGGGAGGAAGCCGCGCAATTATGAGGAGCTGCTCAAGGGACCTTGCCATAAGCATAGTACCCGAGGTGCCTCGTCTACTCACTCTTGGGAAAACTGTTTTGTGATGTAGGAGTTTCGCCTTCAGGCGTCTTGGGGTCACCAAGGAGGCGGTGAGGGCGCCCAGTAGGGTCAGTTTGGCTCGGGCGGGTCTCGTGGCTATTCGTTCGATGGTTTTCCCAACCTGGGGGCTCAGGGGCGAGGCGACTCGCATCATAATGGTGGACAGTCATCAGGCCAAGGTGGTCAACAGTATAATGACCGGGGCAAGTTCGAGCAGCCGAACAACCAGGGCGGGTTTTAGAGTAACCCTAAGCAGTTGAATGATGGATAATACCATGTTTTCACCACGGTCACTTGCAAGAGAGATAAGAAGGTAAAGCAGAGGCCATCAGTATGGCTAAGCCAGCGGTTCCCAGACATTTAAATTGGTCTGAACAACCTGTAACATGGAGTAGGGCTGATCACCCGCCCATATTGATAACCCTGGTGACTTGGCATTAGTGGTGGCGCCTCAGGTTGGTGGATACACGCTCTGTAAGGTTCTCATGGATGGGAGTAGCAGTATCAACATCTTATACTATGACACCTTCCGGCGGATGAACTTCGATGAGAAAGACTTAATGCCCTCAACCAAGGTTTTCCACGACATTGTTCCGGGCAAGTCGGTGTACCCTGTTGGGCGGATTAAGCTGAATGTGGCCTTCGGTAATGAGTCCAATTACAAGAGGGAATCATTGACGTTTGAGGTAGTCAAGATCAAAAACCCTTATCATGCTTTGTTCGGGCGGCCGACTTATGCTCGTCATGGCCTGACCTTGCTATGTGTACCTCAAGCGTAAAATGTTGGATCTCAAGGGCACCATTAGAGTCGATGGAAACCGAAGACAGCCCAGGAGTGCGAAGAAGGAGACGCTGCATATGCTGAGTCGGCGTGCGCTACTGAAGATTTGAAGTTCCATAAAGCCAATGTGGATCCAGCTAACATGAGCCCGTTGAAGAAACCGACGGTTGATTCTGAGCCACCCCTTAAATTCAAGCCGGTAGATGATACCAAGCAGGTTAATTTCGTTCCTGGCGACTCTTCCAAGCAGATCACTATTGGGATCGGCTTGGATCCCAAATAGGAAAGCACGCTCATCGAATTCATCCGTGAGAATCCGGACATCTTTGCATGGAAACGTTCTGACATGCCAGGTGTACCGAGAGAATTCGCTGAGCACCATCTCAATGTAGATCCCAAGATGAAGCCGGTTCGTTAGTACCTTCGTCGTTTTAATGAGGAGAGGTGCAAGGCAATTGGAGAGGAAGTTGCCCGGCTTTTGGCCGCGGGGTTCATCGTCCAAGTTTTTCACCCTGAGTGGTTGGCTAACCTGGGCTTGGTTCTCAAGAAGAACGGTACTATTCGCATGTGCATTCAATATATGGACCTTAACAAAGCTTGTCCCAAGGATCCCTTTGCCCTTCCTCGCATTGGTCAAATCATTGACTCTACGACGGGTTGTCACCGGCTATGTTTTCTGGATGCGTACTATGGGTACCATTAGATCAAGATGGCCAAGGAGGATCAGGAGAAGACGGCCTTTATCACCCCCTTTGGTGCTTTTTGCTATGTCTCAATACCTTTTGGGCTCAAGAGCGTGGGGGGCGACTTATCAGCGTTGCATCCACAATTTTCTGCACAGTCAGATTGGACGCAACGTCCATGCTTATGCCGATGACATCGTTGTAAAATCACAGAAGAAGGAAATTCTTCTAGGTGACCTCAAGGAGACATTCGACAACCTCCGGGTCTATTAGATGAAGCTTAACCCGACGAAGTGCGTGTTTGGGGTTCCTCCAAGAAAGTTTTGGGGGTTTTTGGTGTTCGTGCGTGGCATAGAAGCTAACCCGAACAAGATCAAGGCGACAACCTCGCTTGGAAAGCCGACTAACATTAATCAGGTCCATCGTATGACGGGTCGCATTGCAGCACTTAGTCATTTCATAAGTAGCCTTAGTGATAAAGTTATCCCACTTTATCAGTTGCTCAAGAAAAAATTAGGAGGAGGCTTTCGGGAGGAATCGCCACCGCCACGAGGCGGAAATTGAGAAGAACCAATCTAGAGCTCCAGCAGGGTCGTCCTGTCGTTGAAACTTCCCTCGCGGAGGGGGAAATCATCGCCTTCGTCATCACCAACACTCCTCCCATCGGAGCGGACTCATCACCATCAACATCTTCATCAGCACCATCTCATGTCCAAACCCTAGTTCATCTCTCGTAACCAATCTCCGTCTCGCGAATCTGATTGGTACTTGTAAGGTTGCTAGTAGTGTTGATTACTCTTTCTAGTTGATGCTAGTTGGATTACTCGGTGGAAGATTATATGTTTAATTCCTTGATTCTATTCAATACCTCTCTCGTCATGAACATAATTATGCTCTGTGAGTAGTCACTTTTGTTCCTAAGGACATGGGATAAGTCTTGTTATAAGTAGTCATGTGAATTTGGTATTCGTTCGATATTTTGATACGTTGGATGTTGTCTCTCCTCTAGTGGTGTTATGTGAACTTCAACTACATAATACTTCGCCATTATTTGGGCCTAGAGGAAGGCATTGGGAAGTAATAAGTAGATGATGTGTTGCTAGAGTGACAGAAGCTTAAACCCTAGTTTATGCGTTGCTTCGTAAGGGGCTGATTTGGATCCACTAGTTTAATGCTATGGTTAGACTTAGTCTTAATTATTCTTTCGTAGTTGCGGATGCTTGAGAGAGGGTTTAATCATAAGTGTGATGTTTGTCCAAGTAAGGGCAGCACCCAAGCACCGGTCCACCCACATATCAAACTATCAAAGTAGCGAACGCGAATCATATGAACATGATGAAAACTAGCTTGAGAGAAATTCCCATGTGTCCTCGGGAGCGCTTTACCACCTATAAGAGTTTGTCCAGGCTTGTCCCTTGCTACAAAAGGGATTGGGACACCTTGCTGCACCTTTGTTACTATTGTTACTTGCTACTTGCTACGAATCATCTTACCACACAACTATCTGTTACCGATAATTTCAGTGCTTGCAGAGAATACCTTGCTGAAAACCACTTGTTAGTTCCTTCTGCTCCTCGTTGGGTTCGACACTCTTACTTATAGAAAGGACTACGATAGATCGCCTACACTTGTGGGTCATCAAGACTGTTTTCTGGCACCATTGCCGGGGAGTGAAGCTCCTTTGGTAAGTGGAATTTGCTAAGGAAACATTTATATAGTGTGCTGAAATTTATTGTCACTTGTCACTATGGAAACTAATCCTTTGAGGAGCTTGTTCGGGGTATCTTCACCTTGAGCGGAATCACAAGGAGTTGCTCCTCAACCTGCTGCACCTACTGAAAATACTTGTTATGAAATTCCTTCGTGTATGCTAGAGAAACTGTTGGCTAATCCTTTTATAGGAGATGGAACATCACATCCCGACTTGCATCTAATCTATGTAGATGAAGTTTGTGGTTTATTTAAGATTGCAGGTTTGCCCAAGTATGAGGTCAATAAGAAGGTCTTTCCTTTATATTTGAGGGATAAAGCATTGACATGGTATAGGCTATGTGATGATACTGGATCATGGAACTACAACCGATTGAAATTGGAATTTCATCAAAAGTTTTATCCTATGCATTTGGTACATCGTGATCGGAATTATATCTATAATTTTTGGCCTCATGATAGAGAAAGTATCGCTCAAGCTTGGGGAGGCTTAAGTCAATGTTATATTTATGCCCCAACCATCATTTCTCGAGAGAAATTATTATTCAGAACTTTTATGCTCGACTTTCTCATGATAATCTCACCATGCTTGACACTTCTTGTACCGGTTCTTTTATGAAGAGAGATATTGACTTCAAATGGAATTTATTGGAAAGAATAGAACGCAACTCTGAAGATTGGGAGTTTGATGAAGGTAAGGAGTTAGGTATGAATCTTAAGTTCGATTTTGTTAAATCCTTTGTTGAAACAAATACTTTTTGTGATTTTGGCGCTAAATATGGACTTGACTCTGAGATAGTAGCTTCATTGTGTGAATCATTTGCTTCTCATATTGATCTCCCTAAAGAGAAGTAGTTTAAATACCAACCTCCCTTAGAAGTCAATGTAGTTAAACCCAATCCAGTTGAAGAGAAAGTTATTGCTTATAATGATCCTATTGTTCCTAGTGCTTACATTGAGAAACCACCCTTCCCAGTTAGAATAAAGGATCATTCTAAAGTTTCAACTGTGATACGTAGGGGCTACATTAGAACAGCTACACCCCCTGAGAAAATTAGAGTTGAACCTAGCATTGCTATTATCAAAGATCTCATGTCCGACAATGTTGATGGCCATGATATTCACTTCTATGAAGATGCTGCTAGAATTGCTAAACCTCATGCTAGAGACAAACATAGGCATGTTATTGGCACGCCTGTTGTTTCTGTTAAGATAGGAGGTCATTGTTATTATGGTTTATGTGACGTGGGTGCTAGTGTTAGTGCAATACCTCAATCTTTATATGATGAAATTAAAGACGAGATTGCGCCTGACGAGATGGAACCTATTGATATCACTATTCAGCTTGCCAATAGAGATACTATCTGCCCTTTGGGAATTATTAGAGATGTTGTAGTCTTGTGTGGCAAAACTAAGTATCCTGCTGATTTTCTCGTTCTTGCTGCCACACAAGATAGCTTTTGTCCCATCATATTTGGAAGACCTTTCCTCAATACTATCAATGCTCATATTGACTGTGAGATCAAACTGTCACTGTTGGCTTTGAAGGTGTGTCACATGAGTTCAATTTCTCCAAGTTTGGTAGACAACCCCATGAAAAAGAGTTGTCTAGAAAGGATGAAATTATTGCTCTAGCTTCTATTCCTGTGCCTCCTACTGATCCTTTAGAGCAATATTTCCTTGAGCATAAAAACGATATGCATATGGATGAAAGGAATGAGATAGATAGAGTTATCTTTGAACAATATCTTATCCTTAAGAATAATTTGCCTGTTGAACTGCTTGGAGATCCACCCCCACCAAAGGGTGATCCTGTGTTCGAGCTTAAACAGTTACCTGATACTCATAAGTATTCTTATCTTGATGAAAAAGAGATATATCCTGTTATTATTAGTGCTAGTCTCGCAGAGCATGAAGAAAAGAAATTATTGAAAACTCTGAGGAAGCACCGTGCTGCTATTGGATATACTCTTGATGATCTTAAGGGCATTAGTCCCACTCTATGTCAGCACAAAATTAAAACCGATCCTGATTCCAAACCAGTTGTCGATCATCAACGGAGATTAAATCCTAAGATGAAAGAGGTAGTAAGAAAAGAAATACTAAAGCTCCTGGAAGCAAGTATTATCTATCCTGTTGCTCATAGTGATTGGGTAAGTCCGGTGCATTGCGTCCCTAAGAAGGGAGGTATTACCGTTGTCCCTAATGATAAAGATGCATTGATCCCACAAAGGATTATTACTGGCTATAGGATGGTCATTGATTTTAGGAAATTGAATAAAGCTACTAGGAAAGATCATTACCCTTTGCCCTTTATTGACCAAATGCTAGAAAGATTGTCTGAACACACACACTTCTGCTTTCTAGATGGTTATTCTGGTTTCTCCCAAATACCTGTTGCACAATCTAATCAGGAGAAAACCACGTTTACCTGCCCTTTCAGTACCTTTGCTTACAGACGTATGCATTTTGGCTTATGTAATGCACCTGCTACCAAAGGTTGATGCGATCGAGAAAATACCATCGAGAAAATGCCATGCCCTACAGATATCAAAGGTATAAGAAGTTTCCTTGGTCATGTTGGTTTCTATAGAAGGTTCATTAAGGACTTTTCTAAGATTTCTAGGCCTCTTACCAATCTCTTGCAAAAGTATATTCCTTTTGTTTTTGACGATGATTGTGAGGAAGCCTTTGAAATACTTAAGAAGGCCTTGATAACTGCACCTATTGTTCAACCATCTGATTGGGACTTACCTTTTAAAATTATGTGTGATGCTAGTGATTATGCTGTTGGTGCTGTTCTAGGACAAAGAGTTGACAACAAATTGAATGTTATTCATTATGCTAGTAAAACTCTAGACAGTGCCCAAAGAAACTATGCTACCACTGAAAAGGTATTTTTAGCAGTCGTGTTTGCATGTGAAAAGTTCAGATCTTACATTCTTGATTCCAAGGTTACTATTCACACTGATCATGCTGCTATTAAGTACCTCATGGAAAAGAAAGATGCTAAACCTAGACTTATAAGATGGGTTCTGTTGCTACAAGAATTTGATTTGCATGTTTTTGAAAGGAAGGGTGCTGAGAACCCCTGTGGGGACCCCGACTTACGAGTCGAGATCGCCGTGCTCAGTGATCCCAGAGATCAATGCTCACCTAACACAGATACCGAATAAAAGAGTCTTACATCCATACATATCGTTTGATACAGTAAATGACCACCTCGATCAAGTCTTACATATATAGGGCCTTAAAGGCCAACACTCCAAACTGGATCAATAGCGGAATTATTGGTTGAAAGCGTGAACCCATGCCATCAGCCTTAACCTACATGCATTATGACTGGGAAGCGTCCTAGCTCGCAAGAACGTCACCGAGTTAATCTTCACCATATCATGTTCTTTCATACCTAGTCAATGAATTAACCAGTGGCAAGCCAATAAGTACTTTTGATTGTACTCGCAAACAGCCCATGATATGAACAATGAAAGTGAAGGATAACAATATCATGCATCCTTGGTGTAACTCATCTGGGTGGAATGTTCATGAATATGCATCAAGTTAAATAATTACTTTTGAAGAACAGATTACATATATCAGTATATCTGTCGAGGGCTGAGCCATCCGGGCTCACCCTATATGCCAAGTCACCAAACTTGGTCATATCATTACTTTCATAACAACACCTTTTTGTCACCACACACACTTGGTTTATGCAGAAATAACTGGATGTAGTTTAAGCAGGATTACCCAACAGTCCTTGACCGTGGACACGGCTATTCGAATAGTTTACACTCTGCAGAGGTAGTACGCTAGACCCACGAGATCCGAGAAACATTCGTGTCATCCACGACTCGTGGTATATCACATACCCGAGGTAAGTACCCGATCAATGCCGTTCCCCTGACGATACTAGACAAAGAGGTACACTCGATTGGTACTCATACGTCTCAAACGTATCTATAATTTTTGATGGTTTCATGCTGTTATCTTGTCATCTTTGGATGTTTTATGTACCTTTTATATATTTTTTGGAACTAACTTATTAATTTAGTGCCAAGTGCCAGTTCCTGTTTTTTCTGTGTTTCTGGCTCTTTTCAGATCTGATTTTGGAACGGAGTCCAAACGGAATAAAATCCCCGAAATGATTTTTCCCGAACGAAAGAAGATCAGGGGGCTTGTGGGCCAAGCCAACAGGGTTACAGGGAGCCCACAAGCACCCCATCCACGGTGGTGGGCAGGCTTGTGGCCTCCTTGGCGCCCCCCTGACCTAGATCTTTCGCCTATATATTCCCTAAAATACATCAAAAAATCACGGGATACATGAAAATACTTTTCCGCCGCCGCAAGCTTTCGTTTCCACGAGATCTCATCTGGAGACCCTTTCCGGTGCCCTGCCGGAGCTGACTTTAGAGTTGGAGGGCTTCTACATCAACATCATCGCCCCTCCAGTGACTCGTGAGTAGTTCACTTCAGACCTACGGGTCCGTAGTTAGTAGCTAGATGGCTTCTTCTCTCTATTGGATCTTCAATACAAAGTTCTCCATGATCTTCATGGAGATCTATCCGATGTAATCTTCTTTGGCGGTGTGTTTGTCGAGATCCGATGAATTGTGGATTTGGGATCAGTTTATCTATGATATATATTTGAGTCTTTGCTGATTTCTGATGTGCATCATTTTATATCCTTGTAAGTCTCTCCAAGTCTTGGGTTTTGTTTGGCCAACTAGATCTATGATTCTTGCAATGGGAGAAGTGCTTGGTTTTGGGTTCTTACCGTGTGGTGACCTTTCCCAGTGACAGTACGGGTAGCAAGGCACACATAGTGTAGTTGCCATCAAGGGTAACAAGGTGGGCTCTGCGTAGATATGAGATTGTCCATCTACATCATGTCATCTTGCTTAAGGCGTTACTCTGTTCTTTTGGACTTAATACACTAGATGCATGCTGGATAGCGGTCGACGTGTGGAGTAATAGTAGTAGATGCAGAAAGTATCGTTCTACTTGTTTTGGACGTGATGCCTATAGATATAATCATTTCCATAGATGACGTCATGACTTTGCGCGGTTCTATCAATTGCTCGACAGTAATTTGTTCACCCACCGTCCACTTTCTTTCATGAGAGAAGCCACTAGTAAACACTACGCCCCCTAGGTCTATTCACACCTATCGTTTCCACTTTCACTTTTACTTTGCTTTGTTACTTTGTTGCTCTCAGTTCTCACTTGGCGAACAATCTATAAGGGATTGACAGCCCCTCCATAGCGTTGGGAGCAAGCTTTTTGTGTTTGTGCACGCACTTGTGATACTCCTTCACTCGATCGATACCTTGGTTCTAAAAACTGACGGAAATACTTACCACCGCTGTGCTACATCACCCTTTTCGCTTCGAGGGAACACCAGCGCAAGGCTCCAAGGCCACGGGGGAAATCCTTTGCATATTTGCCCAGGAAGTCCCTTAAGGCGTAGCTGTAGCAGAAGGATTCCTAGTGCCGTCAACACACCTATTTCTGGCGCCGTTGAAAGGTCTTTTGTTGCAGTAGCAGAGGTATTTCTGGCGCCGTTGCCGGGGAAGGAGAGATCTATCCAAGTAGGTCCCACAAACTCATGTCTTGCATTTACTTTTTTGCCAGCTGCCTCTCGTTTTCCTCTCCCCCACTTCACATTTGCCGTTTTCATTTGCCTTTTTCCTTTGCCACTTTCTTTTGCCTTTGCCGTTTTGCTTTGCCGGTTTTCTTGCTTGATTGTGTGTTTGTATGTTTGTTGAAGTCATCGTAGCTGAAAACACCAAACTTTGCGACTTCTCGAGTACCAATAATAATGATTTTATTAGTACTCCGATTGCTCCCGCCACTAGTGCAGAATCGTATGAAATCAACGCAGCTTTGCTGAATCTTGTTATGAAAGAGCAATTCTTTGGCCTTCCTAGTGAAGATGCCGCATCCCATCTCAGTACCTTCATTGAGCTTTGTGATATGCAAAAGAAAAGAGATGTGGATAATGACGTGATTAAGTTGAAACTTTTTCCTTTCTCGTTGCGAGATCGCGCAAAAGCTTGGTTTTTTTCTTTGCCTAAAAATAGTATCGATTCTTGGGATAAGTGCAAAGATGCTTACATATCCAAGTATTTTCCGCCGGCTAAGATCATCTGCTTACGTAACGATATCATGAATTTCAAGCAACTTGATCATGAACACATTGCACAATCTTGGGAGAGGATGAAGCTTATGATTAGAAATTGTCCCGATCATGGCTTGAGTTTGTGGATGATTATACAAATCTTTTACGCTGGATTGAATTTCGCTTCTCGCAATATCTTGGACTCCGCCTCAGGTGGAACATTCATGGAAATCACGTTAGGAGACGCTACAAAACTCCTAGACAATATCATGACCAACTACTCTTAGTGGCACACTGAAAGGTCACCTGCTAGCAAAAAGGTACACACTATAGAAGAGATTAACTCGCTTAGTGGTAAGATGGACGAGTTGATGAATTTGGTTGCTAGTAGAAACACTACTGTAGATCCTAATGACATGCCACTATCTTCCTTGATTGAGAGTAGCAACGCTAGTTTGGACGTGAATTTTGTTGGTAGGAACAATTTTGGCAACAACAATGCTTTTAGAGGAAACTATGTTCTTAGGCCTTTTCCTAGTAACTCCTCTAACAATTATGGTAATTCCTACAACAACACTTATGGAAATCACAACAAATTACCCTCTGATTTAGAGAGTAATATCAAAGAGTTCATCAACTCTCAAAAGATTTTCAATGCGTCCATAGAGGAAAAACTACTAAAAATTGACGATTTGGCTAAGAGCGTTGATAGGATGTCTTGTGATATTGATGCTTTGAAAGTTAGATGTGCTCCTCCCAAGGTCAACTTGGATGAAACTTTGAAAGCTATGCGTGTCTCCATGAATGAGAGCAAAGAAAGAACCGCCCAAATTCGCACTAGGCAGGAATGGTTTAAAAGGGTGCGTTCTAGTGATGCAAATCACGAAGATCTTAAAGTGCTTGGTGTGTCTCCTCTTTAATCTTTGTTTTTGCGTGTCAAACCTATTTATGGAGGGGCTGGATATGAATCCACTTTGGTTGAAAAACGCCCCAATGATTCGGAGTCCTCCCATCTTGATGATAAAGGTGTGGAGAGTGTAGTAGAAGAAATCAAAATTTTGGGTAGTAATGAAACTCCCACTTTGGATTTCAAGGAATTCAATTATGATAATTGCTCCTTGTTTGAATGCATTTATTTGATGCAATCCATTGCAAACTCTCCACACGCTTATAGCCAAAGCAAGGCCTTTACCGCACATATCGTAGATGCTATGATGAAATCTTTTGAAGAGAAGCTCAAATTAGAAGTCTCTATACCTAGAAAACTTCATGATGAGTGGGAACCTACTATCAAAATAAAGATAAAAAACTATGAGTGCAATGCTTTGTGTGATTTGGGTGCTAGTGTTTTCGCGATTCCAAAGTCTTTATGTGATATTCTTGGTTTTGATGAGATTGAAGAGTGTTCTCTTAATTTGCATCTTGCGGATTTTACTGTCAAGAAACCCATGGGAAGGATCGATGATGTTCTATTTGTTGCAAATAAGAACTATGTACCCGTGGATTTCATTGTACTTGACATAGATTGAATCCTTCATGTCCCATTATTCTTGGTAGACCTTTCCTAAGGACTATTGGTGCTATCATCGCTACGAAGGAAGGGAATATTAGATTTCAGTTTCCTTTAAAGAAGGGCATGGAGCACTTTCCTAGAAATAAAATAATATTGACATATGAATCTATGATGAGGGATACTTATGGTTTGAGCACCAAAGATGACTATACGTGATTCCATCACCTTTCGCCTAGCTAAGGGCGGTAAACAAAAGCGCTTGTTGGGAGGCAACCCAACGAATCTATCATTTTTCTTTCTGTTTTGTGTTTTCCACAATTTCATAATACTGTTATGATTGTGTTTTTTGTGTTTCTTTTTGCGTTTGTGCCAAGCAAAACCGTTATGATTAGTCTTGGGGGTGATCGTTTGGTCATGCTGGAAAAGACAGAAACTTTCTGCTCATGAAAAGAATTTTCATGTTTTTTCCGTAAGAGCTTTTGAGTTGATTCTTCTTGCTGCTGATTTCTACGCAAATTCTTCAGACTGTCGAAATTTTTCAGAATTTTTGAAGTACCAGAAGTATACGAAATATACAGATTGCTACTGACTGGTCTGCTGTTAACAGATTCTGTTTTTGTTGTGTTGGTTTCTTATTTTGATGAAACTATGGATAGTATCGGGGGTTATTAGCCATGGAAGATTGAAAATACAGTAACCCAACATCAGCATAAGTAGAATTTAAGTTTGATACAGTACCTAAGGAATTGGTGGTTTGCTTTCTCATACTAATGTTATCACGAGTTTCTGTTTAAGTTTCGTGTTGTGAAGTTTTCAAGTTTTGGGTGAAGTTCTTATGGACAAAGAGATAAAGAGTGGCAAGAGCTCAAGCTTGTGGATGCCCAAGGCACCCCAAGAGATTCAAGGATGCCATAAAAGCCTAAACTTGGGGATGCCCCGGGAAGGCATCCCCTCTCTCGTCTTCAATCCATCGGTAACGTTACTTGGGGCTATATTTTTATTCACCACATGTTATGTGTTTTTGCTTGGAGCGTCTTGTATCGTAGGAGTCTTTTATTTTTTTTGTGTCACAATCATCCTTGCTGCACACCTAGAGAGAGAGATACATGCACTCACCGTGATTTTGTCGAGCTTCACTTATATCTTTTGGTAGACAATTCAGCTCACATGTGCTTCACTTATATCTTTTGAGCTAGATACTTTTGCTCTATGTGCTTCACTTATATCTTTTAGAGTACAGTGGTGTGTGTCTTGGTAGTTGATCTATGCTTTGAAAGTAGTCTCAAAAGGGGTAGTTATCCAAAGGGATACAGAAAGTTCCACCTTCATGTGCATTGAATAGTTAGAGAAGTTTGATTCATATCAATTAGTTTTGAGTTGTGGTTTTGGTAATATTGAAGTCATGCTAGTAAGGTGTTGTGGATCTAGAAATACTTGTGTTGAAGTTAGTGATTCCCGTAGCATGCAGGTATGGTGAACCGCTATGTGATGAAATCTGAGCATGATTAGTCTATTGATTGTCATCCTTTGCGTGGCGGTCGTGATCGCGCGATGGTTTATACCTACCAACCCTTCCCCTAGGAGTATGCGTTGAATGCTTTGTTTCGATTATTAATAAAACTTTTGCAACAAGTATATGAGTTATTCATGACTAATGTTGAGTCCATGGTTTAGATGCACTTTCACCTTCCACCATCACTATATTCTTAGTGCCGTGCAACTTTCGCCAATGCACAAAACCCACCATTAGCCTCCCTCAAAACGGCCACCATACCTACCTACTATGGCTTTTTCAAAGTCATTCCGAGATATATTGCCATGCAACTACCACCATGACATGTGCCAGCACGTCGACATTGCGATTGCATGATCGTAAGATAGCTAGCACGATGTTTCCATTAATGTCTATGCCATGCTAGATCATTGTCACGGTACACTACCGAAGGCATTCCATATAGAGTCATCATTGCTCTGAGTTTTAGTTGAAAGTGTGATGATCATCATTGATGGAGCATTGGCCCATGTGAGGAAATAAAAGAGGCCAAAGAATCCCACCAAAAAAAAGAGGCCAAAGAGCCCACAAAAAAAATAAAAAATGAGAGAAAAAGAGAGAAGGGACAATGTTACCACTTTTCCACACTTGTGCATATTAAGCACCATGATCTTCATGATTGAGAGTCTCTCGTTTTGTCACCACCATATAGCTAGTGGGAAATTTTCATTTTATAACTTGGCTTGTATATTCCAATGATAGGCTTCCTCAAAATTGCCTTAGGCCGTCGTGAGCAAGCAAGTTGGATGCACACCCACTAGTTTTCTTTAAGACCTTTCACATACTCTTAGCTCTAGTGCATCATTTGTATGACAATCCCTACGCAATCACATTGATATCTATTGATGAGCATCTCCACAGCTCATTGGTATGCCTAGTTGATGTGATCATCTTCTCGTTGTTTTGTCTTGCAACCTCCACCACACTCCACACCATCTATAGTGCTAAAACAATGGATCACGCTCATGTATTGCGTGAGAGTTGAAAGGTTTGAGAAAGTAAAGGTGTGAAACAATTACTAGGCCAATACCGGGGTTGTGCATGATTTAAATTCGTTGTGCAATGATGATAGAGCATAGCCAGAGTATATGCTTTTGTAGGGATGACTTTCTCTTGGCCTTGTTATTTTGAAAGTTCATGATTACCTTGCTAGTTTGCTTGAATTATTATTGTTTCCACATCAATAGCAAACTATTGTTTTGAATCTAATGGATCTGAACATTCACGTCACATCAGAGGTGTTACAAAGGACATCTATGCTAGGTAGCATGAAAGCATCAAAAATTCATTCTTTATCACTTCCCTACTCGAGGACGAGCAGGAGTTTAGCTTGGGGATGCTTGATACGTCTCAAACGTATCTGTAATTTTTGATGGTTTCATGCTATTATCTTGTCATCTCTGGATGTTTTATGTACCTTTTATATCTTTTTTGTGACTAACTTATTAATTCAATGCCAAGTGCCAGTTCTTGTTTTTTCTGTGTTCTTGGCTCTTTTCAGATCTGATTTTGGAACGGAGTCCAAACGGAATAAAATCCCCGAAATGATTTTTTCCCGAACGAAAGAAGATCAGGGGGCTTGTGGGCCAAGCCAGGAGGGCTACAGGGAGACCACAAGCCCCCCATTCGCCACCAGGGGCGGCGGTGGGCAGGTCTGTGGCCTCCCTGGCGCCACCCAGACCTAGATCTTTCACCTATATATTCCCTAAAATACAGCAAAAAATCAGGGGATCCACGAAAGTACTTTTCCGCCGCCGCAAGCTTCCGTTTCCACGAGATCTCATCTGGAGACCCTTCCCGGTGCCCTGCCGGAGGGGACTTTGGAGTTGGAGGGCTTCTACATCAACATCATCGCCCCTCCAATGACTCGTGAGTAGTTCACTTCAGACCTACGTGTCCTTAGTTAGTAGCTAGATGCCTTCTTCTCTCTCTTGGATCTTCAATACAAAGTTCTCCATGATCTTCATGGAGATCTATCCGATGTAATCTTCTTTGGCAGTGTGTTTGTCGAGATATGATGAATTGTGGATTTGTGATCAGATTATCTATGATATATATTTGAGTCTTTGCTGATTTCTTATGTGCATTATTTGATGTCCTTGTAAGTCTCTCCGAGTCTTGGGTTTTGTTTGGCCAACTAGATCTATGATTCTCGCAATGGGAGAAGTGCTTGGTTTTGGGTTCTTACCGTGTGGTGACGTTACCCAGTGACAATAGGGGCAACAAGGCACATATCGTGTAGTTTCCATGAAGGGTAACAAGGTGGGCTCTGTCGTAGATATGAGATTGTCCATCTACATCATGTCATCTTGCTTAAGGCGTTACTCTGTTCTTTTGGACTTAATACACTAGATGCACGCTTGATAGCGGTCGACGTGTGGAGTAATAGTAGTAGATGCAGAGAGTATCGGTCTACTTGTTTTGGACGTGATGCCTATAGATATAATCATTGCCATAGATGACGTCACGACTTTGCGCGGTTCTGTCAATTGCTGGACAGTAATTTGTTCACCCACCGTCTACTTGCTTTCATGAGAGAAGCCACTAGTAAACACTACGACCCCTGGGTCTATTCACACCTATCGTTTCCACTTTTGCTTTTACTTTGCTTTGTTACTTTCTTGCTTTCAGGTCTCACTTGGCGAACAATCTATAAGGTATTGACAACCCCTTCATACCGTTGGGAGCAAGTTTTTTGTGTTTGTGCACGCACTTGTGATACTCCTTCATTGGATCGATACCTTGGTTCTCAAAACTGAGGGAAATACTTACCACCGCTGCGCTACATCACCCTTTCCGCTTCGAGGGAACACCAACTCAAGGCTCCAAGGCCATGGGGGAAATCCTTTGCATATTTGCCTAGGAAGTCCCTTAAGGCGTAGCCGTAGCAGAAGGATTCCTGGTGCCGTCAACACACCTATTTCTGGCGCCATTGGAAGGTCTTTTGTTGCAGTAGCAGGTACCCAACCCACATGTTGTACGTCTTATGAGCACCAACTCTAGACAGTACCAACCATGCGGTGACCAACGGTGTGACTGGAACTCATAAAAATGGCATAGTCGTCCTACCTGGCACGAGCCCATCACGAGAGTGACCACACATTACTCCCGCCACTAGTAATGTGGCTCTTTGCTAGCACCGACCAGAGTAATTAACATAGCCCCGTCCATAAGTGGTAACGTGGTCGTACTGGTAAGGTTGGGACGGTCGACACATCATAAACCTAATCCCATTTCCAAAACCATACTCACACAAATACGGGGTGCTTCACTTCACCAAAAGTGACCACCTGATTTATCATCACCCTCGGGCATTAGTGGCACCCGATGGGGTTTTCATAAACTCTTGCTTTGTGTCAACAACATACTCATGATAATACTACTTCTATCTTTACTTGTCAACATGGTATTAGCATGACCCTCAAGGGGTAGGGTCAAGCTCAATGCATGTGCGCCGGGGGAGCCTTCGGTAAATTCATATCAAATGATTACCGGCATTTATGATCATATGCAACAGGAATACTTGCTATTTTAACATGCAAAGTAACATATGCTCAGTCATGGTCAAAGGGCTGCTTGCCTTGCTCACGTAAGTCCTCGGGGTCTTCGAGGTCTTCCGCTCAAACTATGTATACTCCGTCTACCCGTCAACTATCGTCGGAAACAACCACAGTAAGCCACAGAGCAAGCAGAAATAAAAGTGCCACAAAAATAGAAGTTTTATTTTTCTTGGACATCTCTGGTATTAAAAAAATACCTGAATCTTTGCCAAGGGGTTTGGATCATCAGGGGTGTTAGAATGGAGGAAAGGAGGAGGAGGGAGTTCTTTATGAATCTCACAGAAGTTATTATGATAAAAATGAGTGGAGGCACTCAATAAACAGAGCGTGATTTTATAAATATTTAGGAAGTTGTTTCACTGGATTTGGAGTTGAAATGATTATGCTAGGAATTTTCCAATATTGGATAAATAGCAATAAGGAGATATTTATTTATACAACGGAATGAAGACTGAACAAAATGTTGACCAAGGTTCTAAAAAGAGGGAATGATTTTGGAAGGCCCTAGGAATTGGAATAACTCCATTTGGAGTTGATTTGGAACCTATAGGAATTTTGAAAGGTGGGACAATTATATCCAGATTTGGATTTGAGTAATAACACTACAAAAATCTTCCTAGAAAAATGTGCAAAGCACATATGTGGATAGGTCTTCAATTGAGGAACCTGTAGAAATTTCAATCATTAGAATCAGAGCCAAAATGAATTTGCTATGGACTTTTGAAGTTTTACTAAATATGAAAAGGAGAAAAAGAGCTAATCCTTCGAGCTAACTAGCGCCTAGGGTGCTAGATAGGCGAATGGGACTACCCCAACTGCCCTGGCAACCAGCAGGCTGGCCACGCAGGAGGCGCACCAGCCTAGTGCGCCTTCGGCGAGGGGAAAGCGCGAACCCCTTGGGCGTCTTCACTAAAACGGGAGGCCCACCTCCTGGCTCGCTCACGAGGGGGGTCCTGCTGGCCAGGTCGTCTTCAACCTCTCGCCGTGGGGAGGCAGGGGAGATCTGACGAGGTCCCGGCGCCACAGGGCCCCATCCTTGCCGGCTCGGCCACCGGAGCGCTTGGGAAACCGCGCTTTACCCGCCCGGGGTCCCATTACCACCAGGAAGCCACCGAGGCGAGCGGGGCCTTGGCCGCGGTGTAGACGGCTTCGGCCGCAAGGAAGAGGGCGCCCAATGGCCATCAGGGAGGAAGGAGGGAGAGAGGAAAGGAGCGGCGCCTGCTCGGAGGGTCCCCAGGGAACTAAAGAGATCATCTTCATCAAACATAGCATCCCCAAGCTTGTGGCTTTGCATATCATTAGCATCATGGGTATTCAAAGAATTCATACTATCAACATTGCAATCATGCTCATCATTCACATATTTTATGCCAAGCATTCTATGTAATTCTTCTTCTAGCACTTGAGCACAATTTTCCTTCCCATCATTTTCACGAAAGACATTGAAAAGATGAAGCATATGAGGCAACCTTAATTCCATTTTTTTTGTAGTTTTCTTTTATGGACTAAACTAGTGATAAAACAAGAAACTAAAAGATTCTATTGCAAGATCTAAATATGTACCTTCAAGCGCTAACCTCTCCGGCAACGGCGCCAGAAAAGAGCTTGATGTCTACTACGCAACCTTCTCCTTGTAGACGTTGTTGGGCCTCCAAGTGCAGAGGTTTGTAGGACAGTAGCAATTTTCCCTCAAGTGGGTGACCTAAGGTTTATCAATCCGCAGGAGGCGTAGGATGAAGATGCTCTCTCTCAAGAAACCCTGCAACCAAATAACAAAGAGTCTCATGTGTCCCCAACACACCCAATACAATGGTAAATTGTATAGGTGCACTCGTTCGGCGAAGAGATGGTGATACAAGTGCAATATGGATGGTGGATATAGGTTTTTGTAATCTGAAATTACAAAAACAGCAAGCTAGCTAATAATAAAAGCAAGAACGAATAGTATTGCAATGCGTAGAAACAAGGCCTAGGGTTCATACTTTCACTAGTGAAGTTCTCTCAACAATGTTAACATAATTGGATCATATAACTAGCCTTCAACGTGCAACAAAGAGTCACTCCAAAGTCACTAATAGCGGAGAACAAACGAAGAGATTATTGTCGGGTACGAAACCACCACAAAGTTATTCTTTCTGATCGATCTATTCAAGAGTCCGTAGTAAAATAACATGAAGCTATTCTTTCCGTTCGATCCATCATAGAGTTCGTACTAGAATAACACCTTAAGACACATATCAACCAAGACCCTAATGTCACCTAGATACTCCATTGTCACCTCAAGTATCCGTGGGCATGATTATACGATATGCATGACACAATCTCAGAATCATCTATTCAACCAACACATAGAACTTCAAAGAGTGCCCCGAATTTTCTACCGGAGAGTCAAAATGTGTGCTAACCCATATGCATAGGTTCCTTATGTCATGAAACCCGCAAGTTGATCACCAAAACATACATCAAGTACTCACATGAATATCCCATTGTCACCACAGATAGACACGTGCAAGACATACATCAAGTGTTCTTAAAGACTGAATCTGATAAGATAACTCCAAAGGGAAAACTCAATTCATTACAAGAAGGGAGAGGGGGAAGAACATCATAAGATCCAACTATAGTAGCAAAGCCCGCGGTACATCGAGATCATGACATCTCAAGAACACGAGAGAGAGAGAGATCAAACACATAGCTACTGGTACATGCCCTCGGTCCCGAGGGATAACTACTCTCTCCTCGTCATGGAGATCGTCGGGATGACGAAGATGGCCACCGGAGATGGATTCCCCCTCCGGCAGGGTGCCGGAACGGGCTCTAGATTGTTTTTTGGTGGCTACAGAGGCTTGCGGTGGCGGAACTCCTGATCTATGTTTCGTTTTGGGGGTTTCTGAAATTTTAGGAATTTATGGCGGTGGAATTACGTTGGTTGGGCCCACGGGGAGGTCACAAGCCAGGTATGTGCGGCCTAGGGGGGTCATGCCTCCTGAGCTTGTGACTCCCTCGTGGCTCTTCTCTCCTTATTCCAAAGCTTCGGGGGTCTCTTTTGGTCCAAAAAAAATCATCACGAAAGTTTTATTCCATTTGACTCCGTTCGATATTCTTCTCTGAAAAAGGTCAAAAACTCGGGGAAAATAGAAACTGGCACTAGGCACTGAGTTAATAGGTTAGTCCCAAAAAAGATAGAAAACAACATATTCATGCATATAAAACATCCAAAGTGGACAAGATAATAGCATGGAACCATAAAAAATTATAGATACGTTGGAGACGTATCAGAACCCCGGTTCCTGAGCCGGACATCTACACCGACATCGTCGAGCCGGCTCGGTTGCCCAACCCACCACGCTTCTGATCAGACGACGTCACGTCTTCGTCGGCTTCATGAAAGGGGCCAGCCTCCCGCATGAGCCGGAAGCTGGCGGTTATACCCCCGTCAACTCTGCTGGCGAGTCATCGATCGGAGATACCGATTCAATCTGCCCTCTCTACAAGGGAAGGCTAGGTTGTTTGCTTGAGGCGACGATCTCCGAAGAACCACAGGAACACCCCCCCCCCCCCCCGCGCCAAGTCGCCATCTATTTGGCAGGAGCCATGGCGGCCCAGGACCAACCGAACGCGGCAAACGCCAATGGGGCCAGCGGGTCAGGCAAGACCCCGACTCAGGCCATGTCAGATCTGATGGGTGAGATGTCAAAACTCATGGCGGTAGTCGTGACGGCTGACAGCCAGGCGGAAGTTAACACAGAATTGGCTAAAGTTCGTGAAGAGATGGCCCAAATACAGCGCTATATCGATGCGGAGAAGACCCGGATGACGGACCAACAAGCTCAGATCGATGAAGAGGCGAAGCGTTTGAAATTGGAGGCATGGTGACTCGAATGCCGACGAGTCACATCGGACGCTGTTTATGAGAGGAGGTGCGAGAGTCGCGTCCCACCCAACCTTAAACCTACCCGCCTGTTGAGCAGCCCGCAAATGCCCGGTGCGGATCAAAACCCGCCATGCCAGGGCAATCCACAGAGAGAGATCATCCAACAGCTGATGCAACCCCCGTTGAACCCACAGGTGGCTCAACACTTCCAGACACCTCAGGGTCACTTCTCTAACCCGGTGGATAATGTACTAGCTGCGACCCTGCACGAAACTCCATAGAGATGTTAAAACCTGCGGTAGTCCAACATGCGCAGTTCTCGTACAGTCGTGATCGTCTGCACTCCACGCCACAGGAAAGCCACATGAAGAGTCTCCCAGATGACTCTCCGGCGATTTCTAGTGACCTTCGTAGACACCAACCTCAGATCAATCCACCAGAGCCGCCAACATACAATGCTCAGGCGCTTGTCAACGCTGCCCGAGCCGCCGGGCAGGCCAAGGCAGAGGCAACGGCGGCCGTGGCGGGTCAGGGAGTTCCATCTTATGCCTAGCCAGCTCCAGGTTGTCGTGGATAAGGAAGGAATGTCGGGGTCCCTTTCCTACCCTTTGCTCCGTGCAATGAGCGCATGCCCAAAGACTTCAAAGGCCCCCGTAAGGTGCCCAACTATACTCTCGATCTCGAGCCAATGGCATGGGTTGAGAGTTATGAACTGGCTATGGATATGCTCGATGCCAGCGATGCAGACTGTGCCAAGTACCTCACCATGATGTCGAAAGGGCCGGCTCGTATGTGGTTGAAAAACTTACCACCCAACTCCATCAACACTTGGGCAGAACTCAAGTAATGCTTCGTCAAGAACTTTCGAGGAACCCGCAAGCGCCCGATAACCATCGTGGATCTCCAACACTATGTTCAGCGGGCTGATGAATTTGGTCACCATTGGACCGAGTGGGTCATGGAAATCATCCACTCCTCGGATGACATTACGGCAGCTAAGGCGTGTTGATCTTGGAGAAGAATTGTCATTTCCAGCCCCTGGTGTTGAAGCTTTGTCCGCCTGAAGCGGAAGGTGCAAGATATGGGCGAGTTGATGGACACCCTCACCAGGTATGCTGAGTCGGATGGTACGAAGGACGCCGTCTCTGATGACAGAAGGTCAGTGAGGCCAAAAGAGGAGATGAAGTTAAGGGCTAACACCAATGCCGGACCACGAAATCAACGACGAAACATGAATGAGGGCGGCTTTCAAGAGCGAGGCTTTACCGGGAGGAAGCCGCGCAATTATGAGGAGCTGCTCAAGGGACCTTGCCCTAAGCATAGTACCCGAGGTGCCTCGTCTACTCACTCTTGGGAAAATTGTTTTGTGATGTAGGAGTTTCGCCTTCACGCGTCTTGGGGTCACCAGTAGGGTCAGTTTGGCTCCGGCGGGTCTCGTGGCTCTTCGTTCGATGGTTTTCCCAACCTGGGGGCTCAGGGGTGAGGCGACTCGCATCATAATGGTGGACAGTCATCAGGCCAAGGTAAAGCAGTTGAATGGTGGACAATACCATGTTTTCAACACGGGCACTTGCAAGAGAGATAAGAAGGTAAAGCAGAGGGCCATCAATATGGCTAAGCCAGCGGTTCACAGATATTTAAATTGGTCTGAACAACCTGTAACATGGAGCAGGGCTGATCACCCACCCAGATTGATAACCCTGACGACTTGGCGTTAGTGGTGGCGCCTCAGGTTGGTGGATACACGCTCTATAAGGTTCTCATGGATGGGAGTAGAAGTATCAACATCTTATACTATGACACCTTCCGGCGGATGAACTTCGATGAGAAAGACTTAATGCCCTCAACCAAGGTTTTCCACGACATTGTTCCGGGCAAGTCGGTGTACCCTGTTGGGCGGATTAAGCTGAATGTGGCCTTCGGTAATGAGTCCAATTACAAGAGCGAATCATTGACGTTTCAGGTAGTCAAGATCAAAATCCCTTATCATGCTTTGTTCGGGCGGCCGACTTATGCTCGTCATGGCCCGACCTTGCTATGTGTACCTCAAGCGTAAAATGTTAGGTCTCAAGGGCACATCAGAGTCGATGGAAACCGAAGACAGCCCAGGAGTGCGAAGAAGGAGACGCTGCATATGTTGAGTCGGCGTGCGCTACTGAAGAGTTGAAGTTCCATAAAGCTAATGTGGATCCAGCTAACATGAGCCCGTTGAAGAAACCGACGGTTGATTCTGAGCCGCCCCTTAAATTCAAGCCGGTAGATGATACCAAGCAGGTTAATTTCGTTCCTGGCGATTCTTCCAAGCAGATCACTATTGGGATCGGCTTGGATCCCAAATAGGAAAGCACGCTCATCGAATTCATCCGTGAGAATCAGGACATCTTTGCATGGAAACGTTCTGACATGCCAGGTGTACCGAGAGAATTCGCTGAGCACCATCTCAATGTAGATCCCAAGATGAAGCCGGTTCGTTAGTACCTTCGTCGTTTTAATGAGGAGAGGTGCAAGGAAATTGGAGAGGAAGTTGCCCGGCTTTTGGCCGCCGGGTTCATCGTCGTAGTTTTTCACCCTGAGTGGTTGGCTAACCTGGGCTTGGTTCTCAAGAAGAATGGTACTATTCGCATGTGCATTCAATATACGGACCATAACAAAGCTTGTCCCAAGGATCCCTTTGCCCTTCCTCGCATTGGTCAAATCATTGACTCTACGACGGGTTGTCACCGGCTATGTTTTCTGGATGCGTACTATGGGTACCATCAGATCAAGATGGTCAAGGAGGATCAGGAGAAGACGACCTTTATCACCCCCTTTGGTGCTTTTTTCTATGTCTCAATACCTTTTGGGTTCAAGAGCGCGGGGGCGACTTATCAGCGTTGCATCCAGAATTTTCTGCACGGTAAGATTGGACTCAACGTCCATGCTTATGCCGATGACATCGTTGTAAAATCACAGAAGAAGGAAATTCTTCTAGGTGACCTCAAGGAGACGTTCGACAACCTCCGGGTCTATTAGATGAAGCTTAACCCGAGGAAGTGCGTGTTTGGGGTTCCTGCGTGGCATAGAAGCTAACCCGAACAAGATCAAGGCGATAACCTCGCTTGGAAAGCCGGCTAACATTAATCAGGTCCATCGTATGGCGGGTCGCATTGCAGCACTGAGTCATTTCATAAGTCGCCTTAGTGATAAAGTTATCCCACTTTATCAGTTGCTCAACAAAACAAATCACTTCGTCTAGACCGATTCGGCCAATGAGGCGTTCGAGGATCTCAAGAAGCAACTCGCTGAGCCGCTCGTGCTGGCAACCCCGACTGACAAAGAACCGATGCTCTTGTACATTGTCGCTAATTCTAAGGCGGTAAGAGTGGCGGTGGTTGTTTAACGCAAGGAAGAAGGCAAGGAATATCTTGTCCAGCGTCTGGTGTATTTCATTAGTGAGGTATTAACCTTGTCCAAGCAGCGGTATCCATTGGCACAAGTTGGTCTTTGGGATCTTTATGGCAAGCCGGAAATTGAAGCACTACTTGTTAGAGCACCCAATCACTTTGGTCAGTTCTGCGCCCTGATGCGTCCATTTTGCATCGTGCTTTTATGTTGATATTTGTCGCTTTATGGGCTGTTATTACACTTCACGGTACAATACTTATGCCTTTTCTCGCTTATTTTATAAGGTTTACATGAATAGGGAGAATGCCGGCAGCTGGAATTCTGGTCTGAAAAAGGAGCAAGTTTGAGATACCTATTCTGCGCGATTCCAAAAGCCGTGAAAATCAACGAGGAATTATTTTGGATTTTATAAAAAATACTGTGTGGAATAAGTACCAACGGGGAGCCACCAGGAGGCCACAAGCCTGCCAGGCGCGGCCCACCCCCCTGGCCGTGCCTAGGTGGCTTGTGGCCCCCTGTTGCCCCTCTGGCTCCCATCTTTTGCAATAAGGAGGGTTTCGTTCCAGAAAAAATTAGGAGGAGGCTTTCGGGAGGAATCGCCGCCGCCACGAGGCAGAAATTGAGAAGAACCAATCTAGAGCTCCGGCAGGGTCGTCCTGCCGGGGAAACTTCCCTCGCGGAGGGGGAAATCGTCGCCTTCGTCATCACCAACACTCCTCTCATCGGAGCGGACTCATCACCATCAACATCTTCATCAGCACCATCTCATGCCCAAACCCTAGTTCATCTCTTGTAACCAATCTCTGTCTCGCGAATCTGATTGGTACTTGTAAGGTTGCTAGTAGTGTTGATTACTCTTTCTAGTTGATGCTAGTTGGATTACTCGGTGGAAGATTATATGTTTAAATCCTTGATGCTATTCAATACCTCTCTGTTCATGAACCTAATTATTCTTTGTAAGTAGTCACTTTTGTTCCTGAGGACATGGGATAAGCCTTGTTATAAGTAGTCATGTGAATTTGGTATTCGTTCGATATTTTGATACATTGGATGTTGTCTCTCCTCTAGACTACATAATACTTCGCCATTATTTGGGCCTAGAGGAAAGCATTGGGAAGTAATAAGTAGATGATGTGTTGCTAGAGTGACAGAAGCTTAAACCCTGGTTTATGCGTTGCTTCGTAAGGGGCTGATTTGGATCCACTAGTTTAATGCTATGGTTAGACTTAGTCTTAATTATTCTTTCGTAGTTGCAGATGCTTGAGAGAGGGGTTAATCATAAGTGGGGTGTTTGTCCAAGTAAGGGCAGCACCCAAGCAACGGTCCACCCACATATCAGACTATCAAAGTAGCGAACGCGAATCATATGAACATGATGAAAACTAGCTTGAGAGAAATTCCCATGTGTCCTCGGGAGCGCTTTACCACCTATAAGAGTTTTTCCAGGCTTGTCCCTTGCTACAAAAGGGATTGGGACACCTTGGTGCACCTTTGTTACTATTGTTACTTGCTACTTGCTACAAATCGTCTTACCACACAACTATCTGTTACCGATAATTTCAGTGCTTGCAGAGAATACCTTGCTGAAAAACACTTGTTAGTTCCTTCTGCTCCTCGTTGGGTTCGACACTCTTACTTATAGAAAGGACTACGATAGATCGCCTACACTTGTGGGTCATCAAGACTCTTTTCTGGCACCATTGTCGGGGAGTGAAGCTCCTTTGGTAAGTGGAATTTGCTAAGGAAACATTTATATAGTGTGCTGAAATTTATTGTCACTTGTCACTATGGAAACTAATCCTTTGAGGAGCTTGTTCGGGGTATCTTCACCTCGAGCGGAATCACAAGGAGTTGCTCCTCAACCTGCTACACCTACTGAAAATACTTGTTATGAAATTCCTTCGGGTATGCTAGAGAAACTATTGGCTAATCCTTTTACAGGAGATGGAACATCACATCCCGACTTGCATCTAATCTATGTAGATGAAGTTTGTGGTTTATTTAAGCTTGCAGGTTTGCCCGAGGATGAGGTCAAGAAGGTCTTTCCTTTATATTTGAGGGATAAAGCATTGACATGGTATAGGCTATGTGATGACACTAGATCATGGAACTACAACCGATTGAAATTGGAATTTCATCAAAAGTTTTATCCTATGCATTTGGTACATCGTGATCGGAATTATATCTATAATTTTTGGCCTCATGATAGTGAAAGTATCGCTCAAGCTTGGGGAGGCTTAAGTCAATGTTATATTTATGCCCCAACCATCATCTCTCGAGAGAAATTATTATTCAGAACTTTTATGCTCGACTTTCTCATGATAATCTCACCATGCTTGACACTTCTTGTACCGGTTCTTTTAGGAAGAGAGATATTGACTTCAAATGGAATTTATTGGAAAGAATTAAACGCAACTCTGAAGATTGGGAGTCTGATGAAGGTAAAGAGTCAGGTATGAATCTTAAGTTCGATTGTGTTAAATCCTTTGTTGAAACAAATACTTTTTGTGTTTTTAGCGCTAAATATGGACTTGACTCTCAGATAGTAGCTTCATTGTGTGAATCATTTGCTTCTCATATTGATCTCCCTAAAGAGAAGTGGTTTAAATACCATCCTCCCTTAGAAGTCAATGTAGTTAAACCCAATCCAGTTGAAGAGAAAGTTATTGCTTATAATGATCCTATTGTTCCTAGTGCTTACATTGAGAAACCACCCTTCCCTGTTAGAATAAAGGATCATTCTAAAGCTTCAACTGTGATACGTAGGGGCTACATTAGAACACCTACACCCCCTGAGCAAATTAGAGTTGAACCTAGCATTTCTATTATCAAATATCTCATGTCCGACAATGTTGATGGCCATGATATTCACTTCTATGAAGATGCTGCTAGAATTGCTAAACCTCATGCTAGAGACAAACATAGGCATGTTATTGGCACGCCTGTTGTTTCTGTTAAGATAGGAGATCATTGTTATTATGGTTTATGTGACGTGGGTGCTAGTGTTAGTGCAATACCTCAATCTTTAGATGATGAAATTAAAGACGAGATTGCGCCTGACGAGATGGAACCTATTGATATCACTATTCAGCTTGCCAATAGAGATACTATTTGCCCTTTGGGAATTGTTAGAGATGTTTTAGTCTTGTGTGGCAAAACTAAGTATCCTGCTGATTTTCTCGTTCTTGCTACCACACAAGATAGCTTTTGTCCCATCATATTTGGCAGACCTTTCCTCAATACTATCAATGGTCATATTGACTGTGAGATCAAACTGTCACTGTTGGCTTTGAAGGTGTGTCACATGAGTTCAATTTCTCCATGTTTGGTAGACAACCCCATGAAAAAGAGTTGTCTAGAAAGGATAAAATTATTGCTCTAGCTTCTATTCCTGTGCCTCCTACTGATCCTTTAGAGCAATATTTGCTTGAGCATGAAAACGATATGCATATGGATGAAAGGAATGAGATAGATAGACTTATCTTTGAACAACATCATATGCTTAAGAATAATTTGCTTGTTGAACTGCTTGGAGATCCACCCCCACCAAAGGGTGATCCTGTGTTCGAGCTTAAACAGTTACTTGATACTCTTAAGTATGCTTATCTTGATGAAAAAGAGATATATCATGTTATTATTAGTGCTAGCCTCTCAGATCATGAAGAAAAGAAATTATTGAAAACTCTGAGGAAGAACCGTGCTGCAATTGGATATACTCTTGATGATCTTAAGGGCATTAGTCCCACTCTATGGCAGCACAAAATTAAAACCGATCCTGATTCCAAACCAGTTGTCGATCATCAACGGAGGTTAAATCCTAAGATGAAAGAGGTAGTAAGAAAAGAAATACTAAAGCTCCTGGAAGCAGGTATTATCTATCATGTTGCTCATAGTGATTGGGTAAGTCCGGTCCATTGCGTCCCTAAGAAGGGAGGTATTACCGTTGTCCCTAATGATAAAGATGAATTGATCCCACAGAGGATTATTACTGGCTATAGGATGGTCATTGATTTTAGGAAATTGAATAAAGCCACTAGGAAAGGTCATTACCCTTTGCCCTTTATTGACCAAATGCTAGAAAGATTGTCTAAACACACACACTTCTGCTTTCTAGATGGTTATTCTGGTTTCTCCCAAATACCTGTTGCACAATCTGATCAGGAGAAAACCACTTTTACCTGCCCTTTCAGTACCTTTGCTTACAGACGTATGCCTTTTGTCTTATGTAATGCACCTCCTACCACAGTTTATGCGATCGAGAAAATGCCATCGAGAAAATGCCATGCCCTACAGATATCAAAGGTATAAGAAGTTTCCTTGGTCATGTTGGTTTCTATAGAAGGTTCATTAAGGACTTTTCTAAGATTTCTAGGCCTCTTACCAATCTCTTGCAAAAGGATATTCCTTTTGTTTTTGACGATGATTGTGAGGAAGCCTTTGAAATACTTAAGAAGGCCTTGATAACTGCACCTATTGTTCAACCATCTGATTGGAACTTACCTTTTGAAATTATGTGTGATGCTAGTGATTATGTTGTTGGTGCTGTTCTAGGACAAAGAGTTGACAACAAATTGAATGTTATTCATTATGCTAATAAAACTCTAGACAGTGCCCAAAGAAACTATGCTACCACTGAAAAGGAATTTTTAGCAGTCGTGTTTGCATGTGAAAAGTTCAGATCTTACATTGTTGATTCCAAGGTTACTATTCACACTGATCATGCTGCTATTAAGTACCTCATGGAAAAGAAAGATGCTAAACCTAGACTTATCAGATGGGTTATGTTGCTACAAGAATTTGATTTCCGTGTTTTTGATAGGAAGGGTGCTGAGAACCCCTGTGGGGACCCCGACTTACGAGTCCAGATCGCCGTGCTCAGTGATCCCAGAGATCAATGCTAACCGAACACAGATACCGAATAAAAGAGTCTTACATCCATATATATCGTTTGATACAGTAAATGACCACCTCGATCAAGTCTTACATATATAGGGCCTTAAAGGCCAACACTCCAAACTGGATCAATAGCGGAATTATTGGTTGAAAGCGTGAACCCATGCCATCAGCCTTAACCTACATGCATTATGACTGGGAAGCGTCCTAGCTCGCAAGAACGTCACCGAGTTAATCTTCACCATATCATGTTCTTTCATACCTAGTCAATGAAATAACCAGTGGCAAGCCAATAAGTACTTTTGATTGTACTCGCAAACAGCCCATGATATGAACAATGAAAGTGAAGGATAACAAAATCATGCATCTTTGGTGTAACTCATCTGGGTGGAATGTTCACGAATATGCATCAAGTTAAATAATTACTTTTGAAGAACAGATTACAGATATCAATATATTTGTCGAGGGATGAGTCATCCGGGCTCACCCTATACGCCAAGTCACCAAACTTGGTCATATCATTACTTTCATAACAACACCTTTTTGTCACCACACACACTCACACGCACTTGGTTTATGCAGAAATAACTGGACGTAGTTTATGCAGGATTACCGAACTGTCCTTGACCGTGGACACGGCTATTCGAATAGTTTACACTCTACAGAGGTAGTACGCTAGACCCACGAGATCCGGGAAACTTTCGTGTCATCCACGAATCGCGGTATATCACATACCCGAGGTAAGTACCCGATCAATGCCTTTCCCCTGACGATACTAGACAAAGAGGTCCACTCGATTGGTACTGATACGTCTCAAACGTATCTATAATTTTTTATGGTTTCATGCTGTTATCTTGTCATCTTTGGATGTTTTATGTACCTTTTATATATTTTTTGGAACTAACTTATTAATTTAGTGCCAAGTGCGAGTTCCTGTTTTTTTGTGTTTTTGGCTCTTTTTAGATCTGATTTTTGAACGGAGTCCAAACGGAATAAAATCCCCGGAATGATTTTTTCCCGGACGAAAGAAGATCAGGGGGCTTGTGGGCCATGCCAAGAGGGCTGAAGGGAGCCCACAAGCACCCCATCCGTGGTGGTGGGCAGGCTTGTGGCCTCCTTGGCGCCCCCCTGACCTAGATCTTTCGCCTATATATTCCTTAAAATACATCAAAAAATCACGGGATCCATGAAAATACTTTTCCGCCGCCGCAAGCTTTCGTTTCCGCAAGATCTCATCTGGAGACCCTTCCCGGTGCCCTGCCGGAGGGGACTTTGGAGTTGGAGGGCTTCTACATCAACATCATGGCCCTCCAATGACTCGTTAGTAGTTCACTTCAGACCTACGGGTCCGTAGTTAGTAGCTAGATGGCTTCTTCTCTCTATTGGATCTTCAATACAAAGTTCTCCATGATCTTCATGGAGATCTATCCGATGTAATCTTCTTTGGCGGTGTGTTTGTCGAGATCCGATGAATTGTGGATTTGTGATCAGATTATCTATGATATATATTTGAGTCTTTGCTAATTTCTTATGTGCATGATTTTATATCCTTGTAAGTCTCTTCGAGTCTTGGGTTTTGTTTGGCCAACTAGATCTATGATTCTTGCAATGGGAGAAGTGCTTGGTTTTGGGTTCTTACCGTGTGGTGACCTTTCCCACTCACAGTACGGGCAGCAAGGCACACATCGTGTAGTTGCCATCACGGGTAACAAGGTGGGCTCTGCGTAGATATGAGATTGTCCATCTACATCATGTCATCTTGCTTAAGGCGTTACTCTGTTCTTTTGGACTTGATACACTAGATGCATGCTGGATAGCGGTCGACGTGTGGAGTAATAGTAGTAGATGCAGAAAGTATCGGTCTACTTGTTTTGGACGTGATGCCTATAGATATAATCATTTCCATAGATGGTGTCATGACTTTGCGCGGTTCTATCAATTGCTCGACAGTAATTTGTTCACCCACCGTCTACTTGCTTTCATGAGAGAAGCCACTAGTAAACACTACGCCCCCTAGGTCTATTCACACCTATCATTTCCACTCTCACTTTTACTTTGCTTTGTTACTTTGTTGCTTTCAGTTCTCACTTGGCGAACAATCTATAAGGGATTGACAACCCCTTCATAGCGTTGGGAGCAAGCTTTTTGTGTTTGTGCAGGCACTTGTGATACTCCTTCACTGGATCGATACCTTGGTTCTCAAAACTGACGGAAATACTTACCACCGCTGCGCTACATCACCCTTTCCGCTTCGAGGGAACACCAGCGCTAGGCTCCAAGGCCACGGGGGAAATCCTTTGCATATTTTCCTAGGAAGTCCCTTAAGGCGTAGCCGTAGCAGAAGGATTCCTAGTGCCGTCAACACACCTATTTCTGGCGCCGTTGGAAGGTCTTTTGTTGCAGTAGCAGAGGTATTTCTGGCGCCGTTGCCGGGGAAGGAGAGATCTATCCAAGTAGGTCTCACAAACTCATGTCTTGCATTTACTTTTTTGCCAGTAGCCTCTCGTTTTCCTCTCCCCCACTTCACATTTGCCGTTTTCATTTGCCTTTTTCCTTTGCCTTTCCTGTTTTCCTTTGTCGGTTTTCTTGCTTGCTTGTGTGCTTGTTTGTTTGTTGAAGTCATCATGGCTGAAAGCACCAAACTTTGCGACTTCTCGAGTACCAATAATAATGATTTTATTAGTACTTCGATTGCTCCCGCCACTAGTGCGGAATCGTATGAAATCAACGCAGCTTTGCTGAATCGTGTTATGAAAGAGCAATTCTCTGGCCTTCCTAGTGAAGATGCCACATCCCATCTCAATACCTTCATTGAGCTTTGTGATATGCAAAAGAAAAGAGATGTGGATAATGACGTGATTAAGTTGAAACTTTTTCCTTTCTCGTTGCGAGATCGCGCAAAAGCTTGGTTTTTTCTTTGCCTAAAAATAGTATCGATTCTTGGGATAAGTGCAAAGATGGTTACATATCCAAGTATTTTCCACCGGCAAAGATCATCTCCTTACATAACGATATCATGAATTTCAAGCAACTTGATCATGAACACGTTGCACAATCTTGGGAGAGGATGAAGCTTATGATTAGAACTTGTCCCGCTCATGGCTTGAGTTTGTGGATGATTATACAAATCTTTTATGCTGGATTGAATTTCGCTTCTCGCAATATCTTGGACTGCGCCTCAGGTGGAACGTTCATGGAAATCACGTTAGGAGACGCTACAAAACTCCTAAATAATATCATGACCAACTACTCTTAGTGGCACACTGAAAGGTCGCCTGCTAGCAAAAAGGTACACGCTATAGAAGAGATTAACTCGCTTAGTGGTAAGATGGACGAGTTGATGAATTTGGTTGCTAGTAGAAACACTACTGTAGATCCTAATGACATGCCACTATCTTCCTTGATTGAGAGTAGCAACGCTAGTTTGGACGTGAATTTTGTTGGTAGGAACAATTTTGGCAACAACAATGCTTTTAGAGGAAACTATGTTCCTAGGCCTTTTCCTAGTAACTCCTCTAACAATTTTGGCAATTCCTACAACAACACTTATGTAAATCACAACAAATTACCCTCTGATTTAGGGAGTAATATCAAAGAGTTCATCAACTCTCGAAAGATTTTCAATGCGTCCATAGAGGAAAAACTACTAAAAATTGACGATTTGGCTAAGAGAGTTGATAGGATGTCTTGTGATATTGATGCTTTGAAAGTTAGATGTGCTCCTTCCAAGATCAACTTGGATGAAACTTTGAACGCTATGCGTGTCTCCATGAATGAGAGCAAAGAAAGAACCGCCCAAATTCTCGCTAGGCAGGAATGGTTTAAAAGGGTGCGTTCTAGTGATGCAAATCACGAAGATCTTAAAGTGCTTGGTGTGTCTCCTCTTTAATCTTTGTTTTTGCGTGTCAAACCTATTTATGGAGGGGCTGGATATGAATCCACTTTGGTTGAAAAACGCCCCAATGATTCGGAGTCCGCCCATCTTGATGATAAAGGTGTGGAGAGTGTAGTAGAAGAAATCAAAATTTTGGGTAGTAATGAAACTCCCACTTTGGATTTCAAGGAATTCAATTATGATAATTGCTCCTTGTTTGAATGCATTTCTTTGATGCAATCCATTGCAAACTCTCCACACGCTTATAGCCAAAGCAAGGCCTTTACCGCACATATCGTAGATGTTATGATGAAATCTCTTGAAGAGAAGCTCGAATTAGAAGTCTCTATACCTAGAAAACTTCATGATGAGTGGGAACCTACTATCGAAATCAAGATCAAAAACTTTGAGTGCAATGCTTTGTGTGATTTGGGTGCTAGTGTTTTCGCGATTCCAAAGTCTTTATGTGATATTCTTGGTTTTGATGAGATTGTAGAGTGTTCTATTAATTTGCATCTTGCGGATTCTACTGTCAAGAAACCCATGGGAAGGATCAATGATGTTCTTATTGTTGCAAATAAGAACTATGTACCCGTGTATTTCATTGTACTTGACATAGATTGCAATCCTTCATGTCCCATTTTTCTTGGTAGACCTTTCCTAAGGACTATTGGTGCTATCATAGATATGAAGGAAGGGAATATTAGATTTCAGTCTTTAAAGAAGGGCATGGAGCACTTTCCTAGAAATAAAATAATATTGCCATATGAATCTATGATGAGGGCTACTTATGGTTTGAGCACCAAAGATGACTATACGTGATTCCATCACCTTTCACCTAGCTAAGGGCGGTAAACAAAAGCGCTTGTTGGGAGGCAACCCAACGAATCTATCATTTTTCTTTCTGTTTTGTGTTTTCCACACTTTCATAATACTGTTATGATTGTGTTTTTTGTGTTTCTTTTTTGCGTTTGTGCCAGGCAAAACCGTTATGATTAGTGTTGGGGATGATCGTTTGGTCATGCTGGAAAAGACAGAAACTTTTTGCTCATGAAAATATTTTTCATGTTTTTTCTGTAAGAGCTTTTGAGTTGATTCTTTTTGCTGCTGATTTCTACGCAAATTCTTCAGACTGTCGTAATTTGTCAGAATTTTTGAAGTACCAGAAGTATACGAAATATACAGATTGCTACTGACTGGTCTGCTGTTAACAGATTCTGTTTTTGTTGTGTTGGTTTATTATTTTGATGAAACTATGGATAGTATCGGGGGGTATTAGCCATGGAAGATTAAAAATACAGTAAACCCAACATCAGCATAAGTAGAATTTAAGTTTGATACAGTACCTAAGGAATTGGTGGTTTGCTTTCTCATACTAATGTTATCACGAGTTTCTGTTTAAGTTTCGTGTTGTGAAGTTTTCAAGTTTTGGGTGAAGTTCTTATGGACAATGAGATAAAGAGTGGCAAGATCTCAAGCTTGTGGATTCCCAAGGCACCCCAAGAGATTCAAGTATGCCGTAAAAGCCTAAGCTTGGGTATGCCCCGGGAAGGCATCCCCTCTCTCGTCTTCAATCCACCGGTAACGTTACTTGGGGCTATATTTTTATTCACCACATGTTATGTGTTTTTGCTTGGAGCGTCTTGTATCGTAGGAGTCTTTTATTTTTGTTGTGTCACAATCATCCTTGCTGCACACCTAGAGAGAGAGACATGCACTCACCGTGATTTTGTCGAGCTTCACTTATATCTTTTGGTAGACAATTCAGCTCACATGCACTTCACTTATATCATTTGAGCTAGATACTTTTGCTCTATGTGCTTCACTTATATCTTTTAGAGTACAGTGGTGTGTGGCTTGGTAGTTGATCTATGCTTTGAAAGTAGTCTCAAAAGGGGTAGTTATCCAAAGGGATACAGAAAGTTACACCTTCATGTGCATTGAATAGTTAGAGAAATTTGATTCATATCAATTAGTTTTGAGTTGTGGTTTTGGTAATATTGAAGTCATGCTAGTAAGGTGTTGTGGATCTAGAAATACTTGTGTTGAAGTTAGTGATTCCCGTAGCATGCAAGTTTGGTGAACCGCTATGTGATGAAATCTGAGCATGATTAGTCTATTGATTGTCATCCTTTGCGTGGCGGTCGGAATCGCGCGATGGTTTATACCTACCAACCCTTCCCCTAGGAGTATGCGTTGAATGATTTGTTTCGATTACTAATAAAACTTTTGCAACAAGTATATGAGTTCTTCATGACTAATGTTGAGTCCATGGTTTAGATCCACTTTCACCTTCCACCATCACTATATTCTTAGTGCCGTGCAACTTTCGCCAATGCACAAAACCCACCATTAGCCTCCCTCAAAACAGCCACCATACCTACCTACTATGGATTTTTCAAAGTCATTCCGAGATATATTGCCATGCAACTACCACCATGACATGTGCCACCACGTTGACATTGCCATTGCATGATCGTAAGATAGCTAGCATGATGTTTCCATTAATGTCTATGCCATGCTAGATCATTGTCACGATACACTACCGAAGGCATTCCATATTGAGTCATCATTGCTTTGAGTTTTGAGTTGAAAGTGTGATGATCATCATTGATGGAGCATTGTCCCACGTGAGGAAATAAAAGAGGCCAAAGAAGCCCACCAAAAAAAGAGGCCAAAGAGCCCACAAAAAAATAAAAAAATGAGAGAAAAAAGAGAGAAGGGACAATGTTACCACTTTTCCACACTTGTGCATATTAAGCACCATGATCTTCATGATTAAGAGTCTCTCGTTTTGTCACCACCATATAGCTAGTGGGAAATTTTCATTTTATAACTTGGCTTGTATATTCCAATGATAGGCTTCCTCAAAATTGCCTTAGGCCTTCGTGAGCAAGCAAGTTGGATGCACACCCACTAGTTTTCTTTAAGAGCTTTCACATACTCTTAGCTCTAGTGCATCATTTGTATGACAATCCCTATGCATTCACATTGATATCTATTGATGAGCATCTCCACAGATCATTGATATGCCTAGTTAATGTGATCATCTTCTCCTTGTTTTGTCTTGCAACCTCCACCACACTCCACACCATCTATAGTGCTAAAACAATGGCTCACGCTCATGTATTGCGTGTGAGTTGAAAAGGTTTGAGAAAGTAAAGGTGTGAAACAATTACTTGGCCAATACCGGGGTTGTGCATGATTTAAATTCGTTGTGCAATGATGATAGAGCATAGCCAGACTATATGCTTTTGTAGGGATAACTTTCTCTTGGCCTTGTTATTTTGAAAGTTCATGATTACCTTGCTAGTTTGCTTGAATTATTATTGTTTCCACATCAATAGCAAACTATTGTTTTGAATCTAATGGATCTGAACATTCACGTCACATAAGAGGAGTTACAAAGGACATCTATGCTAGGTAGCATGAAAGCATCAAAAATTCATTCTTTATCACTTCCCTACTTGAGGACGAGCAGGAGTTTAGCTTGGAGATGCTTGATACGTCTCAAACGTACATATAATTTCTGATGGTTTCATGCTGTTATCTTGTCATCTTTGATGTTTTATGTACCTTTTATATCTTTTTTGTGACTAACTTATTAATTCAATGCCAAGTGCCAGTTCCTGTTTTTTCTGTGTTTTTGGCTCTTTTCAGATCTGATTTTGGAACGGAGTCCAAACGGAATAAAATCCCCGAAATGATTTTTTCCCGAACGAAAGAAAATCAGGGGGCTTGTGGGCCAAGACAGGAGGGCTACAGGGAGCCCACAAGCCCCCCATCCGCCACCAGGGGTGGCGGTGGGCAGGTTTGTGGCCTCCCTAGCGCCACCCTGACCTAGATCTTTCGCCTATATATTCCCTAAAATACAGCAAAAAATCAGGGGATCCACGAAAATACTTTTCCGCCGCCGCAAACTTCCGTTTCCACGAGATCTCATCTGGAGACCCTTCCCGGTGCCCTGCCGGAGGGGACTTTGGAGTTGGAGGGCTTCTACATCAACAACATTGCCCCTCCAATGACTCGTGAGTAGTTCACTTCAGACCTACGGGTCCTTAGTTAGTAGCTAGATGGCTTCTTCTCTCTCTTGGATCTTCAATACAAAGTTCTCCATGATCTTCATGGAGATCTATCCGTTGTAATCTTCTTTGGCGGTGTGTTTGTCGAGATCTGATGAATTGTGGATTTGTGATCAGATTACCTATGATATATATTGGAGTCTTTGCTGATTTCGTATGTGCATGATTAGATATCCTTGTAAGTCTCTCCGAGTCTTGGGTTTTGTTTAGCCAATGAGATCTATGATTCTTGCAATGGGAGAAGTGCTTGGTTTTGGGTTCTTACCGTGTGGTGACCTTTCCCAGTGACAATAGGGGCATTAAGGCACACATCGTGTAGTTTCCATCAAGGGTAACAAGGTGGGCTCTGTCGTAGATATGAGATTGTCCATCTACATCATGTCATCTTGCTTAAGGCGTTACTCCGTTCTTTTGGACTTAATACACTAGATGCATGCTGGATAGCGGTCGACGTGTGGAGTAACAGTAGTAGATGCAGAAAGTATCGATCTACTTGTTTTGGACGTGATTCCTATAGATATAATCATTGCCATAGATGAAGTCACGACTTTGTGCGGTTCTATCAATTGCTCGACAGTAATTTGTTCAGCCACCATCTACTTGCTTTCATGACAGAAGCCACCAGTAAACACTACGACCCCCGGGTCTATTCACACCTATCGTCTCCACTTTCGCTTTTACTTTGCTTTGTTACTTTGTTGCTTTCAGTTCTCACTTGGCGAACAATCTATAAGGTATTGACAACTCCTTCATAGCGTTGGGAGCAATTTTTTTGTGTTTGTGCAGGCACTTGTGATACTCCTTCATTGGATCGATACCTTGGTTCTCAAAACTGAGGGAAATACTTACCACCGCTGCGCTACATCACCCTTTCCGCTTTGAGGGAACACCAACTCAAGGCTCCAAGGCCACGGGGGAAATCCTTTGCATATTTGCCTAGGAAGTCCCTTAAGGCGTAGCGGTAGCAGAAGGATTCCTGGTGCCGTCAACACACCTATTTCTGGCGCCATTGGAAGGTCTTTTGTTGCAGTAGCAGGTACCCAACCCACATGTTGTACGTCTTACAAGCACCAACTCTAGACAATACCAACCATGCGGTGACCAACGGTGTCACTGGAACTCATAAAAATGGCATAGTCCTCCTACCTGGCACGAGCCCATCACGAGAGTGACCACACATCACTCCCGCCACTAGTAATGTGGCTCTTTGCTAGCACCGACCAGAGTAATTAACATAGCCCCATCCCATAAGTGGTAACATGGTCGTACTGGTAAGGTTGGGACGGTCGACACATCATAAACCTAATCCCATTTCCAAAACCATACTCACACAAATACGGGGTGCTTCACTTCACCAAAAGTGACCACCTGATTTATCATCACCCTCGGGCATTAGTGGAACCCGATGGGGTTTTCATAAACTCTTGCTTTGTGTCAACAACATACTGATGATAATACTACTTCTATCTTTACTTGTCAACATGGTATTAGCATGACCCTCAAGGGGTAGGGTCAAGCTCAATGCATGTGCTCCGGGGGATCCTTCGGTAATTTCATATCAAATGATTACCGGCATTTATGATCATATGCAACAGGAATACTTGCTATTTTAACATGCAAAGTAACATATGCTCAGTCATGGTCAAAGGGCTGCTTGCCTTGCTCACGTAAGTCCTCGGGGTCTTCGAGGTCTTCCGCTCCAACTACGTATACTCCGTCTACCCGTCAACTATCATCAGAAACAACCACAGTAAGCCACATAGCAAGCAGAAATAAAAGTGCCACAAAAATAGAAGTTTTATTTTTCTTGCACCTCTCTGGTCTTAAAAAAATACCTGAATCTTTGCCAAGGGGTTTGGATCATCAGGGGTGTTAGAATGGAGGAAAGGAGGAGGAGGGAGTTCTTTATGAATCTCACAGAAGTTATTATGATAAAAATGAGTGGAGGCACTCAATAAACAGAGCATGATTTTATAAATATTTAGGAAGTTGTTTCACTGGATTTGGAGTTCTGATTATGCTAGGAATTTTCCAATATTGGATAAATAGCAATAAGGAGATATTTATTTATACAACAGAATGAAGACTGAACAAAATGTTGACCAAGGTTCTAAAAATAGGGAAGATTTTGGAAGGCCCTAGGAATTGGAATAACTCCCTTTGGAGTTGATTTGGAACCTATAGGAATTTTGACAGGTGGGACAATTATATCCAGATTTGGATTTGAGTAATAACACTACAAAAAATATTCCTGGAAAAATGTGCAAAGCACATATGTGCATAGATATTGAATTTAGGAAGATGTAGAAATTTCAATCATTAGAATCAGAGCCAAAATGAATTTGCTATGGACTTTTGAAGTTTTACTAAATATGAAAAGGAGAAAAAGAGCTAATCCTTCGAGCTAACTAGCGCCTAGGGCGCTAGATAGGGGAATGGGTCGGCCCCAACTGCCCTGGCAACCAGCAGGCTGGCCACGCAGGAGGCGCATTAGCCTAGCGCGCCTTCGGTGAGGGGAAAGCGCGAACCGCTTGGGCGTCTTCACTAAAACGGGAGGCCCACCTCCTGGCTCGCTGACGATGGGGGTCCCGCTGGCCAGGTTGTCTTCAACCTCTCACCGTGGGGAAGCATGGGAGATCCGACGAGGTCCCGGCGCCACAGGGCCTCATCCTTGCCGGCTCGGCCACAGGAGCGCTTGGGCAACCATGCTTTACACGCTCGGGGTCCCATTCCCACCGGGAAGCCACCGAGGCGAGCGGGGCCTTGGCCGCGGTGCAGCCGGCTTCGGCCGCAAGGAAGAGGGCGCCCAATGGCCATCAGGGAGGAAGGAGGGAGAGAGGAAAGGAGCGGCGCCTCCTCGGAGGGTCCCTAGGAGCTTAGAGGCGAGGGGGAAAAGCCCCTGGTTGGCCCGGCACAAGAGGAGGCCGAATCTTTGTCCGGCGGCCATGGGGATAGGGGTGCTTGGGGGAAGAGGAGACCCAATGAGAGGCCGTGAAGGAACTGAAGGAAGAGGGGAGAGATGCTAGAGCAGCTGATGCTCGGGGAAAGTGGAGATAATGGAAGAGAAGAGCAAGAGAGAGCCCGGGAGCTCTTGGAGCTTCGGGGGCATGGGGAAGACATGCGCCCCTAGGGAAGCTTGGCTGCTTCTAGGTGTCGGAAAGGGCTCGGACCAGTCAAATGTGATACCCCGGTGCTCTGAGACGTGCTGCAACGGTCGAATGAGGTCTGGAAGAAGGAGACAAAGCGCAAGGCACCCATACTGCAGGCCAGGGTGGTGGTCACCACGGCCACCTGTGCCTACAGGGTCCTAATGACCAGTCAAACATGTCTGGGAGGTGGGGCAAGATATCTGGAAAGTGAGTGAGGAGTTTGGCTTTAAGTGGAGTTGATTTGAGTGGCTGTTGACTGAGGTAAACATTTCAGCAGGAAACTAGAAGCTGATACAAGTGGTTTTCACAGGATGAGATGGGAGGTGAAACCATGTCCTGGAGCATCAGGTATGGAAGGACTACCGCACTGCAAAATTTCAGCTCAAGCAAAGAAGTGTAGCTAGCACTTGCTGTACAAAGCTACCCTTCAGCCATAAATCAACTTGAGGATGTGCTGCTCATTTTCTCCACATGAGCATGCCATCTCTTGGTTTTAAATGAAGCATTGGCATACTAGAGATGCTCTGCAAAGAATTGGGAGCTTTGGGTTAAGCAGAAGTATGGGAAGAGAGGTAAAACAGTGCTGCCAAGGGTGAATATGAGAGGTAGTTACATAGGGTCCCTCTCCAATAATTGACCAGTGGCCATGGGGATGTTACTGGAGGTGAAATGTAACTAGAGATAGCTGTGATAGAAAGTTGAGCTCAAGGGTAAAAGTGGAAGGGGTCAAAGAAGCCAATTTAGTGAGTGCACACAAGGTGTTTGATCTGTCGTTAGGCCATCAAATGAATTCCAATGGCTATGAAATTTACTAGGATCAAATGATAGATGAAAATAAGCCTGCACACCAAATTTGGGATTTGGTGGAGAAGTTTTCCAATGTAGACTTGGAAAACCCGTGAAATGGGCAGAGATGGCTTTCTGCTTACAACCCTATTCAAATCAATTCCCACCAATCCAATATTTGTTGTAGGGGCATTATTAGAGCATTAAGACACAGATAAAAATTTTGAGGTCAATTGGAGAAACTTTGTAATATAAAGTTTCGCAAAGTGAGAAATCAACAGAGAGGGTTTTGAGGGGCTTGAGACAAGTTCCTCTATTCTCCTTGATGCACCACCTGGTGTGGATGCATTATTGGAGTATTAGAACATGTCCACCAAATTTGAGCACAATTGGAGACACTTCAGAATGTAGAGTTGCTCAGACTTGAATCTGGACAGATAGGGTTTTAGAATAATTAGGGGAGTCAACTCAACTTCGATTGAGTTGAAACTTGGCAAGATCATCAAGCATATCATAGGTGACATGCTGGAATTTTACTCGAATTTATTAAGAATAATTCTTATAGAAATATTTCCAAAGCTTGAAATAGGAAGGAATGGTTTTGGAGGGGTTTGCCCAATATATTGAACATGACCATGTGTTGAAACTCATATATATGGTATAAATATATCCATTGAGTTTCCCTAATTTTTCCTAAATATTTTGAAAGCAATAAAAATAACTTTCCTTCATAAGAGACCATTTTTGGCCTCACAGAAAGGCATTTAAATAAAATAATAGAATAACTTTTAAAATAATAATATTGTTATTTTTGGAAGATATTTTGATAATAGGTTTTAAATAAAATAATTGGTGCCAAATAAATTCCCTAATTGAAGGACTTGTAGTACAAATCTCATCTCAGGGGTTTGAAAGTTTAATTCAAAGAAATGCCTTTTGGTGAAAATAATATTTGGTAAAAATAGATACTGGTCCTAAACACATGGCATGATCATTAGGCAGGAGAACATGGGATAATGAGGTGAGTTGGAGGTTAGCAAGAACTATTGGGGAGCAATTACATGCATACAAGCAAGTAGGCAAACAATAGTCACTTCAAGCATCACAACATTCACAAATTTTTTAATTAGTCCTAATTTTTGAAATAAATTAATTAGTCAGGAAAGCTAAACACAGGGTGATACAGACCTTAACCCCTTAAGAAAATATCGTCCCCGACATTTCTAGGCTAGGTGTTGGAGAGATACAAAATCTTGAGTCGGAGGTAGTCTTCATGTCCCCATGTTGCTGTTGTGATCATGAGGTGCTTGATGATACCACTTCGAATGTTTCGCACGTCCTTGACTAATCGTGGGCGGGTGAGGCAATAAGTTATGCTTGACCGAGGTCAAGGGCTTGGTGAGCTAAGTCTGTGCAAGGTTGTGGCTTGCAAGTGTATTCCAAAGTCAAAATACGTGGCAAGATGGTGTGTCTGGGTTCTGGTCTTGGGGCTACGCATGCCGGTTAGTGACATCTAGATGTCTCGTGTTAGAACACACTGCCAAAGTCTTCGTGTAGTTTCCTGCTTACGGGGAAGTCTTTGACTCCTTTACGCCAGGGAAACTCTGGTCGCAAATGGTCTTCATCCTTGAGGGCTTTCCAGTGGTCTTTGAAGGCTTCTCGTGAAAGGGTCCGGGTTGGGTCTCACCCATGAGTCTAAGCTCGGAGGCTCAGAGTCCAGAACAGGTCCTGCCATCTTGGGGGGGGGGGGGGTTGCGAGGGGTTCTGGATGAGCTCGCTACCCAATAGTATAGATCAGTCATCCACTCCCAAGGTCTGCGACTCGGCGAGCGGGTGAATCACTTTTGGCAGGTCTTCACCACGACCTACTAGTACTCTCGTCCTTGATTTGGACCATGGAGAGGCCGTCTGATTCTTTCACTTGCCCAAAGGCTTCATCGCCTTGAATCGTCGAGGCTTCTTGACGTCGTTGATGTAGTCGGTGCGTGATCGGTGGTTGACTTCTGTTGCTTCATCGTCATTGTCGTGTCTTCCTCATCATGGCACATCTTCGTATTGACTTGAGTAGGATAGACTTCCGTCGTCTTGGGGTTGCTTCGAGAAGCCCGCCTTCTCGAGATAACACTGTACCCTCGAGAGGCATAACAATTGACGTTCCTGGGGCTCGTCCACACAGGACTAAGGTGTTCTTCCTCTTACTGGGTGAGTAAGTATGTCATCAGTGAGGATGACCACATACTTTCCCCAAACAAGACATAAGCACAATGCTCAAGAGTCAGGTGAGGAGAACGGAAATTTCTATGGGCGTCACTGGCCATATTCCGATGACTTAGAGTCGTTTCCTATGCTCGTAATCCGACCACCTTATGACTGGTGAAGCTTTAGGGGCTCAAGGAACTCAGGATGTGGGTGATCAGTTATCTTCTCATCTCTAAGCACATTCCTTGGATGCCAGTAGTTCGACCTCTAACTCAGAACGACATCGTCTTATCTCATCAAGGATACCCTCCCACACGGTCAACTCCACACCGCTCATGCTAGTCAACTCCAGAGTTGAGGGAAGAACTAATCCAAACACTACAAGTATGGTGTAGCTACGATGCACATGCATTCCTGTGGAAGAACCTCGGGAGGCATACAAGCTCCTATGATTGAATTTAAGAAACTACAAATACAAATGTCCATCTAAGTCATCCAATGGACAGGGTACTGCATTACTATATTAAGGAAACACACAGTATACCAATCCAATATCTTGTTTCCCTACTATGAATCCGATCAAGTGATCCATCAATCCAATCAATCATTATTGGACCTATCACTCCTACAAATTCAATATTGACGGGGTTTCTACATAATTGCTCAGGGTCCTCATAATTCACATATTACCGCAAGAATTACGTCATAGTATGTCCAGCAACTTGAATAATCATGGCCCTCTAATCTCCAAGGCCCGTCCACATAGGTTCGTAAACCAATTTGACAACTCCAAGTATACGGACTCTCTATCCACCAAGAAACATCGTATCACAATCGAGATTATCAGGCTAAATCCAATTTACTCCAAACCATGTGGTCTCTGTCATCCTCGATACTCTATTAAGATTACCTATTTAAATCCAAGACTCAAATCCAATAAGAAGTCTACTTGATACTCCAAGTCATTATGGTAAAGGCATCAAATCATGCCAACTACTTGCTAAAGTCATGTATACCACAAAAATATTGTTGATCGCGATAATGATCGTCCTACTAAATCCAATCTTACTCCAAAGATATGTATGTTATGCTACATATCAATTCATTCCAGCAATTTCATCTACCTATACAAGGGTCTTATGATCCACCAAGATAGTCTAGCTATATCTTCAAGACAACTACCATCAATCTTTGCCTAACAATCTCGTGTCCGAGAACGGACTTTCTCATGGCATTAGGGTTATGGTGCTATCTTAAGATTGAAGGATACTTGTCCACTGCGATCACTCGTTCCATAAGGAACCCGGTTCTAACCGGGGTTTATCGGGGACCTACAGGTGTTATGGAAAGTCCGTGTACTAGACACGCGACTAGAATACTTGAGACGGAAGGGCTTGCGGAAGTTAGTCTGGTCTGGTGAGCTTCTTCCAATCTTGAGGGAAAGGAATCACTACTACGGTTACGTGCGGTTAAGCATAGCTCAGTCAGTGTCTTCAGTGTCAGTCGTCCATCGAAGTGGATCCTTGGTGCATCTTGTCTTGCTGTCTTCAGTTGTTGAGAGGGTGAAAGAGAGAGAGAGAGAAAGAGAGAGTGCACAGAGGGGAGCGTCTAGGATTTTTAGCGCAATCAAGCAAGCATTGGAAGGTCAACTCAAACAAGTGCCAAAATCCATTCGAACATCCAAATAAGACAGGCGATATAACCGCAGGCTTGTTGCTCAAGCAAAAGTGCGACTTATATCGAAGCACAAACAACAAAAACAAGCAACACACAACATGGTCCATCCGAACCATTTCACGGACTCGACTTCGCATAGGGGATTTACGACTCATCCTAACCTAGGGTTCTAGGACTCGACAATCGTGCTTGCTTCATGCTCCGGAGAGGAGCCTGCTAAGTCTTCTGGACCTTCTCATGGTGTTGTCACGCCTCCCATTGTCGCTTGCCGAAGCAATTTGCTTGAGTTGTAAAGAACTCTTGATGTCTTCTCATCTGGGGAGTTGCTGACGAAGGTGGTTCTTCATGGTTGTCATTGACAGGATCTTCCTTGTCTTCATGATCTTGTCATTGTCTCCTTGTCTTCCGAGGCTTCGAGAGTCTCAAGTGGACATCTCCATGCATCGATATTTGCAAGACATGATAGAGTTTTGATCTGTCAATCATACTAATTGCGATATCGACACCTAGAGCGGGGGATGAAGAGAACCGTTTTCCTGCTCACTAAGGTGAGGCGGACCAAATGGTGAGGTTCTCATCCACCGGTGGTGGTCGACACAATCCTTATAATTGACAGGGTCACTCTATTAGTGATGCAGATCATGGTTTGCATATATTATGTCCAGATTATCGTAGGTGAAAGTGGCATCACTTTGGAACAGTGCCCATGGTGTCACCATCTTCTAAGCCTCAATGTCCTTGTTCCTCATGGAGGTACTTCTGTTGGTGTCGTCTAGTCGCAGAGTTGTCTTCTCTGTCCTTCAGCACAGGTGTTTGCCTAGAGAGGTTACTTCCTTCTAGGTTGTCCACGAGGATTTCAAATTATCCCGTGGTCAGAGGGCGTAAGGTACTAGCGACCATTCGCAAGTTTTGAAAAAGTAGACGAGGAGGGTCAAGAAAATAATAGTGAGAGGCCAAAGTATAACCTTCACTTTCCTTGAAGATTTAGGAGAGTCGAGAAAATATATAGGTTTTGCAAGTATTTTGAAGGATCTGGAAAGCAGTTTTATCCTAACTAACGCCCGTGCTAACTAAGGGCTTCCTACAGTCAGGATGGCTCTGATACCAGCTCTGTGGGGACCCCGACTTACCAGTCGAGATCGCCGTGCTCAGTGATCCCAGAGATCAATTCTCTCTCAACACAGATACCGAATAAAAGAGTCTTACATCCATACATATCATTTGATACAGTAAATGACCACCTCAGTCAAGTCTTACATATATAGGGCCTTAAAGGCCAACACTCCAAACTGGACCAATAGCGGAATTATTGGCTGAAAGCGTGAACCCATGCCATTAGCCTTAACCTACATGCATTCTGACTGGGAAGCGTCCTAGCTCGCCAGAACGTCACCGAGTTAATCTTCACCATATCCCGTTCTTTCATACCTGGTCAATGAAATAACCAGTGGCAAGTCAATGAGTACTTTTGATTGTACTCGCAAACAGCCCATGATATGAACAATGAAAGTGAAGGATAACAATATCGTGCATCTTTGGTGTAACTCATCTTGGTGGAATGTTCATGAATATGCATCAAGTTAAAGAATTACTTTTGAAGAACAGATTACAAATATCAATATATCTATCGAGGGCTGAGCCATCCGGGCTCACCCTATACGCCAAGTCACCAAACTTGGTCATATCATTACTTTCATAACAACACCTTTTTGTCACCACACACACTCACACACACTTGGTTTATGCGGAAATAACTGGATGTAGTTTAAGTCGGATTACCCAATTGTCCTTAACCGTGGACATGGCTATTCGAATAGTTTACACTCTATAGAGGTAGTACGCTGGACCCACAAGATCCGGGAAACTTCCGTGTCATCCATGACTCGCGGTATATCACATACCCGAGGTAAGTACCCGACCAATGCCTTTCCCCTGATGATACTAGACAAAGAGGTCCACTCGATTGGTACCCAGCCCACATGTTGTATGTATTACGAGGACCAACTCTGGACAATACCAACCATGTGGGGACCAACAGTGTGACTGGAACTCATAAAAAATGCATAGTCGTCCTACCTGGCACGACCCCATCACGAGAGTGACCACACATCACTCCCTCCACTAGTAATGTGGCTCTTTGCTAGCACCGACCAGAGTAATTAACATAGCCCCTTCCCATAAGGGGTAACGTGGTCGTACTGGTAAGGTTGGGACGGTCGACACACCATAAATCTAATCCCATTTCCGAAACCATACCCACACAAATACGGGGTGCATCACTTCACCAAAAGTGACCACCTGAATTATCATCACCCTCGGGCATTACTGGCACCCGACGGGGTTTTCATAAACTCTTGCTTCATGTCAACAACATGCTCATGATAATAATACTTCTATCTTTACTTGTTAACACGGTATTAGCATGACCATGAAGGGGTGGGGTCAAGCTCAATGCATGTGCTCCGAGGGAGCCTTCGGGAAAATCATATCGACTGATTACCGACATTGATGATCATATGCAACGGGAATACTTGCTATTTTAACGTGCAAAGTAACATATGCTCAGTCATGGTGAAAGGGCTGCTTGCCTTGCTCACGTAAGTCCTCGGGGTCTTCGAGGTCTTCCACTCCAACTCCGTCATGGTCAACTATCGTCAGAAACAACCACGGTAAGCCACACAGCAAGCAGAAATAAAAGTGCCAGAAAAATAGAAGTTTTATTTTTCTTGGACCTCTATGGTCTTAGGAAAAATACCTGAATCTTTGCCAAGGGGTTTGGATCATCAGGGGTGTTAGAATGGAGGAAAGGAGGAGGAGGGAGTTCTTTATGAATCTCACAGAAGTTATTATGATAAAAATGAGTGGAGGCACTCAATAAAGAGAGCATGATTTTATAAATATTTAGGAAGTTGTTTCACTGGATATGGAGTTCAAATGATTATGCTAGGAATTTTCAAATACTAGATAAATAGCAATAGGGAGCTATTTATTTATACAACAGAATGAAGCCTGAATAAAATGTTGACCAAGGTTCTAAAAATAGGGAATGATTTTAGAAGGCCCTAGGAATTGGAATCACTCCATTTGGAGTTGATTTGGAACCTATAGGAATTTTGAAAGGTGGGACAATTATATTCAGATTTGGATTTGAGTAATAACACTACAAAAAATCTTGCTGGAAGAATGTGCAAAGCACATATGTGGATAGATCTTGAATTTAGGAATCTGTAGAAATTTGAATCATTAGAATCGGAGCCAAAATGAATTTGCTATGGATTTTTGAAGTTTTACTAAATATGAAAAGGAGAAAAAGAGCTCCTCCTTCAAGCTAACTAGCGCCTAGGGCGCTAGATAGCCGAATGGGCCAGGCCCAACTACCCTGGCCACCTGTAGGCTGGCCACGCAGGAGGCGCACCAGCCTAGTGCGACTTCGGCGAGGGGAAAGCGCGAAGCGCTTGGGCGTCTTCACTAAAACGGGCAGCCCAGCTCCTGGGTCGCTGACGAGGGGGGTCCCGCTGGCCAGGTCGTCTATAACCTCTCATCGTAGGGAGGCAGGGGAGATCCGACGAGGTTGATACGTCTCCATCGTATCTAGTTTTGCGGACTCTTTTGCCCTTGTTTTGGACTCTAATTTGCATGATTTGAATGGAACTAACCCGGACTAACATTGTTTTCAGCAGAATTGCCATGGTGTTGTTTTTGTGCAGAAATAAATGTTCTCGGAATGACCTGAAAATTTACGGAGAAATTTTCTGGAATTAATGAAAAATACATGCGCAAAGATCCACCGGAGGAGGCGTGCTAGTGGGCCACAATCCCACAGGCCGCGGCCACACCCCTAGGCCGCACCGCGAGGGCTTGTGGGGCACACGTGGTACCACCGCCTCCAAACTCAGCTCTATTTATTCCGTCTCTCCTGGAAAAAATCATGTAGAAGGATTCATCGCGTTTTGCGATACGGAGGCGCCGCCACCTCCTGTTCTTCATCTGGAGGGCAGATCTGGAGTCCGTTCTGGGCTCCAGAGAGGGGAAATCGTCGTCATCGACATCATCAACCTTCCTCCATCGACAGTTCCATGATGCTCTTCACTGTTCGTGAGTAATCTCATCGTAGGATTGCTGGACGGTGATGAGTCTTATGATATCTATCATGTAATCGAGTTAGTTTTGACGGGGATTGATCCCTAGTATCCACTATGTTCTAGATTGATGTTGCTACTACTTGGCTATGCTTAAAGCTTGTCACTAGGGCCCGAGTGCCATGATTTTATATCTGAACCTATTATGTTGTCACCAATATATGTGTGTTTTAGATCCTATCTTGCAAGTTGTAGTCACCTACTATGTGTTATGACCGGCAACCTCGGAGTGACAATAGCCGGAACCACACCTGGAGATGACCATAGTATGAGGAGTTCATGTATTCACCACGTGTTAATGCGTTGGTCCGGTTCTTTATTAAAAGGAGAACCTTAATATCCCGTAGTTTCCATTAGGACCCCGCGGCCATGGGAGGGATGGACAATAGATGTCATGCAAGTTCTTTTACCTAAGCACGTATGACTACATACGGAATACATGCCTACATTAGATTGACGAACAGGAGCTAGTTACATATCTCTCCATGTTATAGCTGTTACATGATGAATCACATCCGGCACACTCATCCCGCACCAATCCACTGCCTACGAGTCTTTTACTACTGGTCCTTGCTATGTTACTTGTCCAGGCTTGTCCCTTGCTACAAAAGGGATTGGGCCACTTTGTTACTACTCTTGCTACTACTGTTACTCTGCTGCTGCTGCTACTGTTGTTCCTTGCTACTTCGCTATTACTTGTTGCAAGACTTTTTCGACTCCGTTGTCGGGGAAGAATAGTTCCCCGTCCACGTGCAACGTACTGGCGCCATTGATACAACAGTTAGGAATAGTCTGCCATCAACAGATCTGTTCCTAACACCGTTGCTATCATACTACTTTGCTACTGATACTTTGCTTGCAGACACTAATCTTTCAGGTGTGGTTGAATCTGACAAACTCAGCTGCTAATACTTGAGAATATTCTTTCGTTTCCCCTTGAGGCGAATCAACAAATTTGGGTTGAATACTCTACCCTCGAAAACTGTTGTGATCCCCTACACTTATGGGTTATCAAGACCATTTTCTCGCGCCGTTGTTGGTGAAGCACAACTATATTCTCTGAGTCACTTGGGATTGACGTTTGCTGGTCACTACGAGGAATCCTAAAGATCCGAGAACTGAAATCTTGCCTTCCACTGCGAGGACAGGTAAGGAACTGCCATCTAGCTCTGCACTTGATTCACCTTCAATTTTGAGTAAGTTTGCGAGATCGCCTCCTGCTAGAAATCTTGATATGTGGCCTTAGCTTGATGATGCTACTTCTGCTGCCCATGATGCTATGCTTGATACTATGCCTGATACTACTTTGCCACAAGGTGCATTCCTTGATGCACAAATTGCTAGAGTTGCTGCTAGACGTGATGATACTTCTGAAACTGCTGATACTATTGAAGTAGAACCTGCTACTATGCCTGAATTGCCTGTTATGCCTGAACGCTATGTTATGGAAGGAGAGATAGCTGAGGATTTTCTTGCATGTAAGGATATCTATGATTTTGAGAAACTGCTGCTCAAGTGGAAAGAAAAATCTCTGAAAGCTAGGATGAAATACGACCCGAAGTTTCCTACTTCGCCTATCTTTGTGACCGATAAGGATTATGAATTCTCTGTCGACCCTGAGTTAATCACTCTAGTTGAATCTGACCCTTTTCACGGTTATGAGTCTGAAACGGTTGTAGCCCATCTTACCAAACTGCACGATATAGCCACCCTATTCACTAGTCAGGAAAAGATCCGCCACTACTATATCCTCAAGTTGTTTCCTTTCTCGCTAAAGGATGATGCTAAGACCTGGTTCACTTCTCTTGATCCAGGTTGTGTGCGTAGCCCATAGGATATGGTCTACTACTTCTCTGAAAACTATTTCCCTGCCCTTAAGAAGCAAGCTGCCTTGCAGGAAATATACAACTTTGCTCAAGCTGAAGAAGAGAGTCTCCCACAAGCTTGGGGGACGATCATCCAGCTACTGAATGCTTTGCCTGATCACCCTCTTGAGAAGAATGAAATACTTGATATCTTCTATAATGGACTTACCGATGCTTCTAGAGACCACCTAGATAGTAGTGCCGGTTGTGTTTTTAGGGAACGAGCTATAGAACAAGCTGAGATTCTACTGAATAACATCTTGTGCAATGAGAATGATTGGACTATTCCCGAACCACCTCCTAAGCCAACTCCGAAGAAAAGAGGTATTCTATTCCTCAGTCCCGAAGATATGCAAGAAGCCAAGAAATCTATGCGAGAGAAAGGCATTAAATTTGAAGATGTCAAAAATCTACCACTTATCAAAGAGATCCATGGTCTCGATAACCCGATACATGTAGTAGAAGTAAATTCTCTACGTAGGTTTGATGAGAGTGATATTCCTTTTGAAAAACCTCCTAGCCTATGCCTGGATGAATTTGATAACTTTGTTGCCAAACAACAGAGTTTCAATGATTATGTTAGCAGAGAATTGGAACAGAATGCTCGTATGCTTAGTCATTTAAGTGCTTGTGTGGACAGAAATGTCAATGATCTAAAGCTTCTGAGTAAACATGCCTCTATGGTTACTACTCAAGTAGAACAAGTACTTAAAACTCAGAATGACTTGCTCAACGAGTTGAATGACAAGTCCGTGAGAGTCGTTACTAGAGGCGGTAGAATGACCCATGAACCTTTGTATCCTGAGGGTCATCCAAAGAGAATTGAACAAGATTCTCAAGGAGTTAGCGCTGGTGCACCTAGTCATTCCAGAAAGAGGAAGAAAGATGATAGGGATGTGCGCGCTAGCAACCCTGTTGCTGCTACACCTGAGAGTCCAAACGATGCCTCTGTCTCTGATGCCGAGACACAATCTGGTGATGAACATGAGCCTATTGATAATATCAATAGTGATGTTCATGATGATGCACAACCTAGCAATGAAAAGGATGTGGAGATTGAATTTATTGATCTTGATAACCCACAACCTAAGAATAAGAGATATGATAAGAATGACTTCACTGCTAGGAAGCACGGTAAAGAAAGGGAACCATGGGTTCAGAAACCCATGTCTTTTCCTTCCAAAAAAGGATGATGAGGATTTTGAGCGATTCTATCAAAAAAACTTCATCGATTCTTATTGGGAGCTTTGAATGCCCTATTCCTCGTGTCAAGATGAAGTATGATTTGCTTGTCAGGGAGATACACATTCCCATTGAGGTGACCTAGTGAGTACTCGAAAATTCTCCGTTCTCTTTTGCGATTCGAAAAGGTTTGTCAAAGAGGCTTGATCAACCTCACTGGCGGATTTCTTTCGATGACCATGAGATGGATGAATCGAGGAGTCACCAACCTCTGTTCCAAGCTTTCACCTTCGGTTGCTTACAAGAAAAATGATAGATTTAGTTTAGTTTTCCACGTTTTCTGTTTTAGCGTCCGGTAGAAAAGTACCCCGAAAATAAAATTTCTCCGAACGTCCTGAAAATCAAGTATGACTTTTTCTGAAATTTTTGAAAAATTCTGAGACAAAGAGCTTGTCTGGGGGCTGCACCAGTGGGCCACAAGTCCTTGGGGTGCGGGCACCCCCCGGCCATGCCACCTAGGCTTGTGAGGCCCACAGGCACCCCCTCCACTCATTCTTGCTCTCATCTGATTCTCCTACCTCCAGAAAAAATCATTTCGCACCTCAACCCCGTGTTATTGCTCCTCTTGCTGGGATTTTCGATCTCTTTTCTCAAATCACCGTTTTCCGAACTGTTTTGGGGAAATTACTCCTTGGTAAGTGACTCCTCCATTGGTCCAATTAGGTTTTGCTCTAGTGCCTTATACTCCACGTATTTTTGTTGCCTTGGTGACCATGTTCTTGAGCTTTGCATGCTGATTTTAGCTGGCCCCAAGTAGTTTTGATGCATAATATGGACTCTAGACACTTGTGGGAGTAGTTGCTACGAGTTTAGTTGAGCCTTATTCACTTTTCCTTAGAATCACTAAAAATTTCACAAACTTTCAGAGATAGAAAAGGGAAAAGATGAGGAGGTTCTTAAGAGGCTCTTCAAGCCGTGACCCCAAGGATGATGGGAGTGAGAAGAAGCCCAAGTATCTGGCTCCTCGAGTCGCAGAAGTTCGAGCTTGCAAGTGGCCAAGCGACATGTTCTTACGCGCCGCTGGAATTTATGAGGACTTTTATCACTTGGTGGAAAACGCAGGCCTTACCGCCTTCGTTGAAGATAAGTGTTCGCAATACCTCCTCCTCACTAATATCTTTGTACAAAGCTTTAACTTCTATCCGAGGAAGAATCCTTCTATGGTTGAGTTCAAACTTTATGATATCCCCCAGCGCATGTCACTCCAAGATTTTTGCAATGTTTGCAAATTACCTTACGTTGGGGATATTCATGAACCTCGTCCACGGGACTTGGAAGCTTTCATTGATACAATTACTGTAGGAGAGGAGAGAGGAGTGTCTTGCGCTAGAGCTGCTAGCATTCATTTTCCCGTGCTTCGGTACTTCTCACTATTTGTGGGAAAATGTTTCATTGGCCGTGGAAAAGCTGGGTCACTTAGTTCCCCAGATCTTGCGGTCTTGCGCGAAGCCCTTTGTAGCGATAAAACTTATAGCTTGGGCGCTATAGTAGCTCAACGGTTGAACCTGAACCATTCTAAAGGTGTTGTCTATGGAGGTATCTATGCTACCCGTCTTGCCAGACACTTTGAGATATCCATTAGACTGGAGGAAGAAGAAGAGGTTCTTCTTCCCGAGAGATATCTAGATTACGATAGCATGGTTCGCCATGACTTTCTTGATAGAGATATAAATAGAAGGATGATTTATAACCTGGTATTTAGTCAGGGTACTCATGAGACTATTACTTTGCCTGCTCCTTCTTTGTTCAATCTTCATGCAGGAAGGTACATTATTATGCCCTCGGACATCTACGCGTATTGGGGCTTAGCCCAACCACAGGTGCCCGTGCCCGAGCGACCAGTCGAGTACCAGACGCGAGTTTATCAGTGGGAGCCAGAGGAGCTCACACAGCAGTGGCATCCTCTGTCCACTCCGAAGTATCCCAGAGCTGGTTATTTCCCTCCTTGGGAGTAGACCAACTTAGACCAAAATCATAAGCTTGGGGGAGTACGTGTTCTCACCGACTTTACATTCTTGCTTATGCTTTCACTTTGTTAGCCGGTGTTCACACTTTGCCACTTTATCATCCATGCTAGTTTATTTTGTTTTTTCGTTTTCTTTTCGTGTGTCTGTCTAGTTTGAGAAAAACCAAAAATATTTTCTTGTTCTTCTTTTGCTTGTTGGGAGCTTTCCTATGTAAATAGTTTTATTTTTTCTTTGGGTCAAGGTAGAAGATATTGGTTATAATGTTTAGTGGCTCTCGCATGCATACCTGTTTAGTTGTGAAAGAGCCATATTACTTTGTCTTCTCCCTTGTGTTTGCCTGCAGATTCCAGCTTTAGTCCAATGCACGAGCACTCTTATTATTGTTCACATCGTTCGGTCGTGCAAGTGAAAGGCAATAATGACGGTATATGACGAAGTGACTGAACCTGGAAAAGATGGTATGAACTCGATCTATTTTTTTTGTAAATATGACTAGCTCATCATGCCTGATTCAGCTTTGTTGTGAGAGAAACATGTTTGCAATGAAAACTTAGAGATCATAGTTGCTTATGCCATGCTTACTTAGCTAGGAGCTTATAATGATTTGTCTTGGATGCCCACATGAATGTTGAGATGACTATGTTGTAGTATGATAGGATGGTATCCTCCTTTGAATGATTCAAGCGGCTTGATTTGGCGCATGTTCACACATGTAGTTGAAACAAAATCAACGTAACCTCTATGATATTCATGCTCATGGTGATTTATGTCCTACTCATGCTTGCACTCAATATTAGTTAATCTCAATGCATTTTGATGACTCTTGTCGCTCTCTAGTTGGTCGCTTCCCATTCTTTTGCTACCCTTCACTTGTACTAAGCGGGAATACTGCTTGTGCATCCACTTCCATTAACCCAAAGTTGTTCCATATGAGTCCACCATAGCTACTTATATGCGGTATCTACCTACCGTTCCAAGTAAATTTGCATGTGCCACTCTCTAAACCTTCAAGAAATAATCTGTTTTGCGTGCCCGAACCGCTCATGTGGTGCCAGGGGGCTATTGGTATCTTCCATGCTCGGCGTGTTATCCTCGATATGTGTTTATTCACTATCATACACGAGAAAGGGGCCGGTAATTGAAATTCCCAGTTCCATGCTCAAATCGAAAAGATAATTGCAAATAAAACTCCCCCAGGATTGATGTTGGTATGGACGGTACCCGAGGATTCGGCTAGCTGTGGAGTGTGATGGATTGGTGGTGGGGGAGTCAAAACTTTACTTTTCTGTTTGGGAACCGCCTATAGCATGTGTAGCGTGGAAGATGTTGAGAACTCTTAGTCATTGCGTTGACAATGAGAGCATGCCACCCAAAATTATTATCTCTGTTTTAAAAGCTTGAGCTCTGGCATCTCTGCAAATCAATGCTTCCCTCCGCGAAGGGCCAGTCTATTTATGTTCCTGTTGAGTCATCCTCCTCTTACAAACGCACCAATTAGAGAGCACCTCTATCAGTTTTTTGCTTTGCTTTTAACTGTGTTGAGTATGACTGTGACTGGATCTTCATTGCCATGAATTACAATGTTTAGTCAGCCCTTGGTCTTTGAAGGTGCTCTGCATTTTTGTTTTGCGGTCTCAGAAAGAGCTAGCGAGATACCATCTATTCGTATTGCTTCATGTTGTTTTGATTGAAGTGTTGACATTTGAGGCTTATTATTATTTGCTTGCTGGTTGATTATGCCATTGATATGAGTTTACCGTGAGACCTAGCTGTCATTTGCTTATGTGGTTTGCTTGTGATCTTGCTGAAATTCTGGTTTTGAGTTAGACATAGTTGCAACCACAAGATCAAACAGAGTTCGTCAAAGTTTTTCTTTCACTAGTAGAAAACAGGGCATTTGTCCCGGTTCGTAAGGGCCATTGGTCCCGGTTCTTGAACCGGGACTAATAGGTCGTCACTAATGCCTCCCCCCTTTAGTCCCGGTTCTTACACGAAACGGGACAGATGGGCATCCACCTGGCCGTTGCAGGCAGCCCAGGCAGGGGGCCTTTGGTCCCGGTTGGTGCCACCAACTGGGACTAAAGAGGGGCATTAGTCTCGGTTGGAGCCACCAACCGGGACTAAAGGCATGTGCCTGCCATAGCCGCGGTGCGATTGGATGTTTAGTCCCACCTCGCCAAGTGAAGGGCTGCCGAGCCTGTTTATAAGCTCCGTCGCGGCTGCACTATCGAGCGGTACGAATTTAGAGACAAAATTCAACCTAAATTCAAACAGCTAGTTAGGCTAACTAGCACTTTAAATTCAAAGAGCTAGTTAGGCTAACTAGCACTTTGAATTTAGGTTGAATTTCTCTCTAAATTCGAATCTATTTTTTTTAATGTTTTCCATTTTTTTTGTTTTTTGTTTTGTTTCTACTTAAATCCAAAGTGCTAGTTAGCTTATTTTGTTTTGTTTCTGATTACAACAAAATACTTATTTTTTATTTTTTTATTGTTTCTAATTACTTATTTATTTTATTTTATGATAATTCCTTTTGCTATTAAATTTTGTAACAAAATTCTATATAATTATTTTCAATAATACTAGAGGTTTATAAAAGCTTTTTAGTTGATTCCTTTATTTTAATTTTTTCCCAGTTTTTTTTGCTTTATTTTTTGTTTCTAATTACTTATTTATTTTATTTTACAATAATTCTTTTTGCTATTAAAGTTTGTAACAAAATTCTAATTACTTATTTATTTTCTTCTATGACAATTCTTTTTTGCTTTTAATGTTTTGAACAAAATTCTATATAATTTTAGTACAAATGCATTTTATTTGGTACAGATTTTAAGGCTGGGCCGCACAAGCACCTTTTAGTACCGGTTCGTGGCATGAACCGGTAAAAGAGTTTTTTAGTGGATTATTTCTGCAGCTGTTTTTTAGTCCCACCTCGCCAAGCGAGAGGCACTCACAGCGGTTTATAAACCCTGAGTGTAGAGATGATGAAGGGAGAAGCACAGTGCTCACCTGTCTGTTACAACATGCATTTCAAATGAACTACAAAAAGGTTGAAAGTTGGCATGGTATCATCATAATAGTTGTGGAGAAAGTCTTCACTTTTTCTTCGCTTGTGTCCTTTCCTTATTGCGCCGTAACCATGGATAATCTTCATCATTTATCAGGATGCTTGGGTCAACCTTGACTTTGAAGGGAGGAATTTCATGAAACTTTTCATAATCTTCGCACATGTCTGTCTTGCCCTCCACTCCCACGATGTCCCTTTTTACTGAAAGAACTTTGTGGCGCTTTGGCTCGTCGTATGATGTATTCGCTTCCTTATTTTTTTCTTTTTCTTGGTTTGGTAGACATGTCCTTCACATAGATAACCTGTGCCACATCATTGGCTAGGACGAACGGTTCGTCAGTGTACCCAAGATTGTTCAGATCCACTGTTGTCATTCCGTACTGTGGGTCTACCTGTACCACGCTTCCTGACAGATTGACCCATTTGCACTTAAACAAAGGGACCTTAAAATCTACTCCGTAGTCAAGTTCCCATATGTCCACTATGTAACTATAATATGTGTCCTTTCCCCTCTCGGTGGCTGCATCAAAGCGGACACCGCTGTTTTGGTTGGTGCTCTTTTGATCTTGGGCGATCGTGTAAAATGTATTCCCATTTATCTCGTATCCTTTCCAAATCGTAACAGTTGAAGATGGTCCCCTGGACAACGAGTACAGCTCATCACAAACAGTGTTTTCATCTCTGAGACGTGTTTCCAACCAACTGCTGAAAGTCCTGATGTGTTCACATGTAATCCAGTCGTCGCACTGCTCTGGGTGTTTGGAGCACAGACTGTTCTTGTGTTCATCGACATAAGGGGTCTCCAAGGTAGAGTTATGTAGAACTGTGCAGTGTGCTTGAGACCAAGAATATCCGTCCCTGCATATTATTGTCTCCCCTCCAAGCGTATCTTTTCCAGTCAGTCTCCCCTCATACCGCGATTTAGGGAGACCTATCTTCTTAAGGTCAGGAATGAAGTCAACACAAAACCCAATGACATCCTCTGTTTGATGGCCCATGGAGATGCTTCCTTCTGGCCTAGCGCGGTTACAGACATATTTCTTAGGACTCCATGAACCTCTCAAAGGGGTACATATTGTGTAGAAATACGGGGCCCAGAATGACAATCTCGTCAACTAGATGAACTAGGACGTGCGTCATGATATTGAAGAAGGATGGTGGGAACACCAGCTCGAAACTGACAAGACATTGCACCACATCACTCCTTAGCCTTGGTATGATTTCTGGATCGATCACATTCTGAGAGATTGCATTGAGGAATGCACATAGCTTCACAATGGCTAATCGGACGTTTTCCGGTAGAAGCCCCCTCAATGCAACCGGAAGCAGTTGCGTCATAATCACGTGGCAGTCATGAGACTTTAGGTTCTAAAACTTTTCTCTGCCATATTTATTATTCCCTTTATATTCGACGAGAAGCCAGTCGGGACCTTCATACTAAGCATGCATTCAAAGAAAATTTCCTTCTCTTCTTTGGTAAGAGCGTAGTTGGCAGGACCTTCATACTGCTTTGGAGGCAAGCCGTCTTTTTCGTGCAAACATTGCAGGTCCTCCCGTGCCTCAGCTGTATCTTTTGTCTTCCCATACACGACCAAGAAGCCTAGCAGGTTGACACAAAGGTTCTTCGTCACGTGCATCACGTCTATCGAAGAGCGGACCTCTAGGTCTTTCCAGTAGGGTAGGTCCCAAAATATAGATTTCTTCTTCCGCATGGGTGCGTGTCCCCCAGCGTCACTCGGAATAGCTAGTCCGCCGGGACCCTTTCCAAAGATTACGTGTAAATCATTGACCATAACAAGTTCGTGATCACCGGTACGCATGGCGAGCTTCTTCCGGTGATCTGCCTCGCCTTTGAAATGCTTGCCTTTCTTTCAACATTGATGGTTGGTCGGAAGAAATCAACGATGGCCCAGGTACACATTCTTCCTGCAGCTTCCCAGGTATATACTTTCAGTGTCAGCTAAACAGTGCGGGCATGCATGGTATCCCTTGTTTGTCTGTCCTGAAAGGTTACTGAGAGCGGGCCAATCGTTGATGGTTACAACCAACAACGCGTGCAGGTTAAATTCCTCCTACTTGTGCTCATCCCATGCACGTACACCATTTCCATTCCACAGCTGTAAAAGTTCTTCAACTAATGGCCTTAAGTACACATCAATGTCGTTGCCGGGTTGCTTAGGGCCTTGGATGAGAACTAGCATCATAATGAACTTCCGCTTCATGCACATCCAAGGAGGAAGGTTATACATACATAGATTCATGGGCCAGGTGCTGTGATTGCTGCTCTGCTCCCCGAAAGGATTAATGCCATCCGCGCTTAAACCAAACCATACGTTCCTTAGGTCACGTGCAAACTCAGCCCAGTACTCTCTCTTGATTTTTCTCCACTGCGACCCGTCAGCGGGTGCTCTCAACTTCCCGTCTTTCTTACGGTCCTCACTGTGCCATCGCATCAACTTGGCATGCTCTTTGTTTCTGAACAGTCGTTTCAATCGTGGTATTATAGGAGCATACCACATCACCTTCGCAGGAACTCTCTTCCTGCGGGGCTCGCCGTTAACATCACGAGGGTCATCTCGTCCGATCTTATACCGCAATGCACCGCATACTGGGCATGCGTTCAAATCCTCGTACGCACCGCGGTAGAGGATGCAGTCATTAGGGCATGCATGTATCTTCTGCACCTCTAATCCTAGAGGGCATACGACCTTCTTTGTTGTGTACGTACTGTCGGGCAATTCATTATCCTTTGGAAGCTTCTTCATCAATATTTTCAGTAGCTTCTCAAATCCTTTGTCAGGCACAGCATTCTCTGCCTTCCACTGCAGCAATTCTAGTACGGTACCTAGCTTTGTGTTTCCATCTTCACAATTGGGGTACAACTTTTTTTGTGATCCTCTGTGAGGCATGAACCAGGACTAAAGCCACCCCTTCTATCCCGGTTCATCCCACGAGCCGGGACCAATTGTTGTGGGCCAGCCGTGAGGACCATTGGTCCCGGTTCGTGGCTCGAACCAGGACGAATGGTTCTACATGAACCGGGACCAATGCCCACGAGGCCCCGGCCGGCCCCCTTGGCTCATGAACCGGGTCTAATACCCCCCATTGGTCTCGGTTCTTGAAGAGCCGGGACTAATGGGCTCGCCAGGGCTGAACGATAGCCCTGTTTTCTACTAGTGTTTTGTCTCTTTCAGTTTGTCAACTTATTTGCTTGAAGACAAGCAAGGCTTTAAGCTTGGAGGAGTTGATACGTCTCCGTCGTATCTACTTTTCCGAACTCTTTTGCCCTTGTTTTGGACTCTAATTTGCAAGATTTGAATGGAACTAACCCGGACTAACGCTGTTTTCAGCAGAATTGCCATGGTGTTGTTTTTGTGCAGAAATAAAAGTTCTCGGAATAACCTGAAAATTTTGGAATTAATGAAAAATACCTGCGCAAAGATCCACCGGAGGAGGCGTGCCAGTGGGCCACAAGCCCACAAGCCGAGGCCACCCCCCTAGGCCAAGCCGTGAGGGCTTGTGGGGCCCACGTGGCACCACCGCCTCCAAACTCAGCTCTATTTATTCCGTCTCGCCCGGAAAAAAATTAGGGAGAAGGATTCATCGCTTTTTGCGATACGGAGGCTCCGCCACCTCTTGTTCTTCATTTGGAGGGCAGATCTGGAGTCTGTTTTGGGCTCCGGAGAGGGGAAATCGTCCCCATCGTCAACATCAACCTTCCTCCATCGACAACTCCATGATGCTCTTCACCGTTTGTGAGTAATCTCATCGTAGGCTTGCTGGACGGTGGTGAGTTGGATGAGATCTATCATGTAATCAAGTTAGTTTTGATGGGGATTGATCCCTAGTATCCACTATGTTCCAGTTTGATGTTGTTACTACTTGGCTATGCTTAATGCTTGTCATTAGGGCCCGAGTGCCATGATTTTAGATTTGAACCTATTATATTGTCGGCAATATATGTGTGTTTTAGATCCTATCTTGCAAGTTGTAGTCACCTACTATGTGTTTTGACCCGGTAACCCCGGAGTGACAATAGCTGGAACCACTCCCGGATATGACCATAGTATGAGGAATTCACCACGTGTTAATGCGTTGGTCCGGTTCTTTATTAAAAGGAGAACCTTAATATCCCGTAGTTTCCATTAGGACCCCGCTGCCACAGGAGGGATGGACAATAGATGTCATGCAAGTTCTTTTCCCTAAGCACATATGACTACATACGGAATACATGCCTACATTAGATTGACGAACGGGAGCTAGTTACATATCTCTGCGTGTTATAGCTGTTACATGATGAATCACATCCGGCACACTCATCCATCACCGATCCACTGCCTACGAGTCTTTTACTACTGGTCCTGGCTATGTTACTTGTCCAGGCTTGTCCCTTGCTACAAAAAGGATTGGGCCACTTTGCTACTATTGTTGCTACTGTTGTTCCTTGCTACTTCGCTATTACTTTTGCAAGACTTTTTTGACTCCGTTGCCGGGGAAGAATAGTTCCCCGTCCACGTGCAACTTACTGGCGCCATTGGTACAACAGTTAGGAATAGTCTGCCGTCAACAGATCTGTTTCTGACACCGTTGCTATCATACTACTTTCCTACTAATACTTTGCTTGCAGACACCAATCTTTTAGGTGTGGTTGAATCTGACAAACTCAGCTGCTAATACTTGAGAACATTCTTTCGTTTCCCCTTGAGGCGAATCAACAAATTTGGGTCGAATACTCTACCCTCGAAAACTGTTGCGATCCCCTACACTTGTGGGTTATCACGGGTCCTGGCGCCACAGGGCCCCATCCTTGCTGCTCGGCCACCGGAGCGCTTGGGCAACCGACCGCACCCGCCCGGGGTCCCATTCCCGCCGGGAAGCCACCGAGGCGAGCGGGGCCTTTGCCGCGGCGCAGCCGGCTTCGGCCTCAAGGAAGAGGGCGCCCCCTGGCCATCTGGGAGGAAGGAGGGAGAGAGGAAAGGAGCGGTGCCGGCTCGGAGGGTCCCCAGGGGCTTAGAGGCGAGGGGAAAAGCCCTTGGTTGGCCTGGCTCGAGAGGAGGCCGAAGCTTTGTTTGGCGCCCATGGGGATAGGAGTGCTTGGGGGAAGAGGAGACCCAATGAGAGGCCCTGAAGGAAACCAAGGAAGAGGGGAGAGATGCTAGAGAAGCCGATGCTCGGGGAAAGAGGAGATATTGGAAGCGAAGAGCAAGAGAGAGCCCGGGAGCTCTTGGCGCTTCGGGGGCACGGGGAAGACATGCGGCCCTAGGGAAGCTTGGCAGCTTCTAGGTGTCGGGAAGGGCTTGGACCAGTCAAATGGGATACCCCCGGTGCTCTGAGACGTGCTGCAACGGTCGGATGAGGTCCGGAAAAAGGAGACAAGGCGCAGGGCACCCATACTGCAGGCCAGGGTGGTGGTCACCATGGGCACCTGTGCCTAGAGGGTCCTAATGACCAGTCAAACATGTCTGGGAGGTGGGGCATGCTATTTGGAAAGTGAGTGAGGAGTTTGGCTTTAAGTGGAGTTGATTTGAGTGGTTGTTGACTGAGGTAATCATTTCAGCAGGAAACTAGAGGCTGATACAAGTGGTTTTCACAGGATGAGATGGGAGGTGAAACCATGTCCTGGAGCATGAGGTATGGAAGTACTACCGCACTGCAAAATTTCAGCTCAAGCAAAGAAGTGTAGCTAGCACTTGCTGTATAAAGCTACCCTTCAGCCATAAATCAACTTGAGGATGTGTTGCTCATTTTCTCCACATGAGCATGCCATCTCTTGGTTTTAAATGAAGCATTGGCATACTAGAGATGCTCTGGAAAGAATCGGGAGCTTTGGGTTAAGCAGAAGTATGGGAAGAGAGGTAAAACAATGCTGCCAAGGGTGAAAATGAGAGGTAGTTACATAGGGTCCCTCTCCAATAATTGACCAGTGGCCATGGGGATGTTATTGGAGGTGAAATGTAACTAGATATAGTTGTGGTAGAAAGTTGAGCTCAAGAGTAAAAGTGGAAGGGGTCAAAGAAGCCAATTTAGTGAGTGCACACAAGGTGTTTGATCTGTGGTTAGGCCATCAGATGAATTCCAATGGCTATGAAACTTACTAGGATGAAATGATAGATGAAAATAAGCCTGCACACCAAATTTGGGATTTGCTGGAGAAGTTTTCCAATGTAGACTTGGAAAATCCCTGAAATGGGCAGAGATGGCTTTCTGCTTACAACCCTATTCAAATCAATTCCCACAAATCCAATATTTTGTGTAGGGCCATTATTTGAGCGTTAAGGAATGCACAAAAAGTTTGAGGTCAATTGGAGAAACTTTGTAATGTAAAGTTTCCCAAAGTCAGAAATCAAAAGAGAGAATTTTGAGGGGCTTGAGACAAGTTACTCTATTCTCCTTGATGCACCACCTGGTGTGGATGCATTATTGGAGTATTAGAACATGTCCACCAATTTGAGCACAATTGGAGACACTTCACAATGTAGAGTTGCTTAGAATAATTAGGGGAGTCAAATCAACTTGGATTGAGTTGAAACTTGACAAGATCATCAAGCATATCATAGGTGACATGCTGGAATTTTACTCGAATTTATTGAGAATATTTCTTATAGAAATATTTCCAAAGCTTGAAATAGGCAGGAATGGTTTTGGAGGGGTTTGCCCAATATTTTGAACATGACCATGTGTTGAAACTCATATATATGGTATAAATATATCCATTGAGTTTCCCTAATTTTTCCTAAATATTTTGAAAGCAATAAAAATAACTTTCCTTCATAAGAGACCATTTCCGGTCTCACAGAAAGGCATTTAAATAAAATAATAAAACAACTTTTAATATATTAATATTGTGGTTTTTGGAAGAAATTTTGATAATAGGTTTAAAAAAAATAATTGGTACCAAATAAATTCCCTAATTGGAGGACTTGTAGTACAAATCTCATCTCAGGGGTTTGAAAGTCTAATTCAAAGAAATGCTTTTTGGTGAAAATAATATTTGCTAAATATAGATATTGGTCCTAAACATATGGCATGACCATTAGGCAGGAGAACATGGGAAGAGGAGGTGAGTTGGAGGTTAGCAAGAATTATTAGGGAGCAATTACATGCATACTAGCGAGCAGGCAAATAATAGTCACTTCAAGCATCACAACATTCACAAAATTTTTAATTGGTCCTAATTTTTGAAATAAGTTAATTAGTCAGGAAAGCTAAAGACAGGGTGTTACAATCCCATAGTAGATAACTTGTCTAGGTTGGAGAATGTTCTTGATGACCCACAATCTATTGATGATAGCTTTCCTGCTGAGCAATTGAATGTGATCAATGCTTCATCTAGTACACTGTGGTATGCTTATTACGCAAACTATATTGTTGCTAAATATATAACACCTAGTTTCACATTAGAGCAAAAGAAGAAATTCTTATTTGATTTGAGACATTACTTTTGAGATGATCCTCACCTTTATAAAGGAGTAGATGGTGTTATTAGACGTTGTGTACCTGAGCATGAACAGGGATAGATCCTACAGAAGTATCACTCCGAGGCTTACGGAGGACACCATGCGGGAGATAGAACTGCACACAAGGTATTGCAATCAGGTTTCTATTGGCCTAGTCTCTTCAAGGTTGCCCGTAAGTTTGTCTTGTCTTGTGATGAATGTCAAAGAATAGGTAACATCAGTAAACTTCAGGAAATGCCTATGAATTATTCACTTGTCATTGAACCATTTGATGTTTGGGGTTTTGATTATATGGGACCTTTTCCAAAATCCAACGGGTATACTCATATCCTAGTTGCTGTTGATTACATTACTAAGTGGGTAGAAGCTATCCCAACTAGTAGTGCTGATCACAACACCTCTATCAGGATGCTTAAAGAAGTTATTTTCCCTAGATTTGGAGTCCCTAGATATCTATGACTGATGGTGGTTCACATTTCATTCGTGGTGCTTTCCGTAAAATGCTTGCTAAGTATGATGTCAACCATAGAATTGCATCTCCATATCATCCTCGGCCCAGTAGTCAAGTAGAGCTAAGTAATAGAGAGATTGAACTAATTTTGCAAAAGACTGTTAATAGGTCTAGAAAGAATTGGTCTAAGAAGCTTGATGATGCACTATGGGCTTATAGAACTGCTTATAAGAATCCCATGGGCATATCTCCGTACAAAATGGTTTACGGTAAAGCATGTCATTTACCTCTTAAGCTAGAGCATAAGGCTTATTGGGCAATCAAACAGCTCAACTTTGATTTCAAACTTGCTGGTGAGAAGAGGTTATTTGATATTAGCTCCCTTGATGAATGGAGAACTCACGCATATGAAAACGCCAAGTTGTTCAAAGAAAAAGTCAAGAGGTGGCATGATAAAAGGATACAAAAATGTGAGTTCAATATAGGTGATTATGTCTTGCTATACAATTCTCGTTTAAGATTTTTTGCAGGCAAGCTTCTCTCTAAATGGGAAGGTCCTTACATTGTTGAAGAAGTATATCGTTCCGGTGCCATCAAGATCAACAACACGGAAGGTAATTTTCCGAGGGTGGTAAATGGGCAAGGAATCAAGCATTATATCTCAGGTACTCCCATAAATGTTGAAAGCAATATTATTAATACACTACTAGGAAAAGGCCTGCTAGTGGCGCACCTATTTTGGCTACTAATGGCACACTATAGGTGCGCCACTAGCATCACGCCATTAGAATTTTTTACTAATGGTGCACCAGGCAGTGCGCCATTAGTATAGCTCATGGTGCGCCATTAGTATGCCTCCCAGGTGCGCCATTACTATGCCTCCCAGGTGCGCCATTAGTATGCCTCCAAGGTGCGCCGTTAGTATGCCTCCAAGGTGCGCCATTAGTATGCCTCCCAGGTGCGCCAATAGTATGCCTCCCAGGTGTGCCATTAGTATGCCTCCCAAGTGCGCCATTAGTATGCCTCCCAGGTGTGCCATTAGTATAGCTCATGGTGCGCCACAAGTGACAACTAAGTGAACTGTTCCTTGAAAAGTGGCAAAGTCTAACTACATTGCGGCATTTGAGAAAGACATCACAGAGTTAACATATTTATTGTGTGCCAATTCCTTCTACTTTTCTTTTCCTCTCCAACAATTAAAATAATAAGAGTTACAGAGTTACCGATCCTTATAAACACCTCATGGTGCCAAACATCATAGGGCTTTATAGGTTTGTTACAGGCTACCACTGTTCAAAACTTCAGTATTGTGAAGAAGCACACATGCTAAAAATAAGCTGAAAGAGCTGGTACACAAAACTGCTAAAATTGTGGTGAAATCAAGAAACTTCAAGAACCAGCCTCTGCGACGCAACATAGAACCTCAAGATCTGGTCATCACCGTGGAACTGTAAACGAATCAACAGATTTATTCCAGCATATTGAGTACCTAATAAAACATTAATGGCAAAGCTAAGCTTATATTTGAAAGTTCAACCAAAGAATGGTGCATGAAGATACAGTCAGAGCAAAATGCAAAGGAGTTCAAAATGGCAACAAACCATATTAACTAACTACCCGCATGTCAAAGGGGGTATATCTCCCGAAGTCTGTTGAAACTCTTTAGGGGGAATAGGTGCCTAAAAAAATAGTGGTTGCAGATATAGAAAGTTCCACCAACATGTCACATGAATAATGTATGTCTCGTTGCGGAACTAGAAGGAATTAAGAGTTAAACCAAATAAGCAACCTTATTCGGTTTGAAAGGTTCATGGAATTTTCTAGATAGACAGGACAAATGAGCACCGAGAACTTTTACAACATTATTTCAATACAAAACCCTTCAGATAATGGCCGGAGATAACACTGTTGCATTGCATGTGGTAGCTCACAAATTAATACTGTATTCAACAGTATGGAGAAACAAAATCAAGTGTTCGGTTATTTTTTAATGAATGCATGTCTTAGTTAAACACAGCAGATAACTAAGCATTCAAATACATGCGATATCCTCAGGAGGCATGTTTGCTTGAAGCAGATTATGTCCATGAGATAGTTCTGTCCTTTGCATGTGGTAGCTTAGCTCGTAAGTTTATGTCAAACAGGTAAATAAATAGAATCAAAAACTGAGTTGATTTTCAGTACGTGCATGTTTTAGTTAAATATAGCTCCCTTTGCAAGGATTATGAAACTGTATACTCTACAGCTCTCATAAAAGTCCAGTATACTACTAATATATTAAGAACCTAGAATAGAAAAGTAGCATGGGCAAACACACATAGGCGTTTCATTTGGTTTGTTGAAGTTTTGATGATTTAATCAGTAAACTGAAATATCTGTAGCAATCAACGGATAACCATTCAAGTTTACCAGATAATTGTTTATTTCTCCCATCACCGAGAAATTGTTGCTACATGATGTAGAGATCTATATCATGCAAAACTAAAGGTGCAGACAGAGATGGTAAGATCAGAAATAAGCTAAATTGGCATACATAGTAAGCTTGGCTATGGATACTAATTACTAACCAGGGAGTCTCCCCTCTCGTGGGCATTGTTTAGGGGCAGAAACATCAACCCTTCCATAGATCATGGGGATTTTGGGGCCACCATCTTCCTAAAAAATGACAAAATCAAATGAGTCACATCATTGCTAATCTAAGAGTATTTATAGGAATGATCATCATCGACAGGTTGAAGCGCCACGAAGTACCTCAACGGCTGTAGCACTGGCAAGCTGAAACAGATCCGCATAAGTAACACCTGTATATATGTCCTTGATGGCTTGAATAATCTTCAAAGCATTCACAAGACCTGCAGCAGAACTAGTTTAAAAAAACAGCCCTAGTTGTATGAAGCAAAAGAGAACATGTGTTGGAGAAGCTCTACCAGCATTAGCCGCATGCTTTAACTCAATTTCAAACCTCAAGCTACCATTAGATCCACCACACTTGGGCCACTCGCTAATGTTCTTGTCATAAGTACCAGCGTCATGCCAACCCAAGCGAACCTGAAACCAGAAGCAGTTCAGTAGACAAGCCACAAAGAGACATCTGTAGGCTGCGTCAGTTAATGTTGGACCAAGCAGATGCAAAACCAGGAACTGTGCGGTGTGCAGAAACAGCAAAGATGAGAAATAATTTTAGAAGTTGCGTGTGTGACAGGTTGCAGACAGGTACATCTACAGCCAGGAAGGTCATAATTATGCTCTTTTTGTCTGCATACCTGGAAATTATCACCGGTTGGTTGCAGTCTTCCTTCTGTCATTGATTGCTTGCCGACAGGTTCCTGTATTAGGTATTTAATCTGTTTAAATGAAGCATGATAGGATGACTCGGGAAATAGAAAAGCGACACATATTAATCTACACGATACTAATCATTCTCGGTCAGAAATTTGTCTCCCAGTTAAACAACACAAAGACTAATAGATAAATAATTCACCACAAATTCCTTATTCAATTCAAACAGCAAAAAATGCATAACAGCCATGAATGGACACATAATTAGTACATTGACAGACGCACATTCAGTGGCTACTTATTATGTGCAAAGTCCGTTGGTAATCTCCTCTACAAACTTTTCTTTGTTGCTTAATTTAACTGCAACACAAGCAAAAGCCTAGCTTTATTTCTGTCCAAATCATTGGGCGCATATGGTACCCACAGACAGGTAAAAACCACCCACATGAATGTATACACATACAAACTGAATAATTGGTACCTACTGGGCACTAGGGCCACGGTGCTACAAGGTTATAAAGTCACTTCATGTGCATCGCTATGAGATATGAACATTGCCAGCTATGAGAAGAAAATCCATGTCGATAGGTAATACCAACACACATTGTAATCGTAGTTCTATTCCTGAACTATTTACTTAAGATATGTATGAAATGCATTTAAATTCCTGTAGCCCAAAAAGCCATTACCTAAAAAAATTGTCTACAATACAAGTAACCATGGAATTTAACATCCTGCAAACTAGCCATCGCACGGGTAAGCCAGTGGTATTTTGAACTGATGAATGCACCCAAACATCAAACAGATACATGTTCAAGTGATACCTTTCCACTAGGCAACTTTGGTGCAGGGGGACCTTCGTCGTCAGCTACATTGCATGCCTCCCTCCGTTCCGTGGCGTTCTCTTCATCTCTTACTTCTGCCTCGTCCAGTTCCGTAACCATGTTTCCCATCACAAACTGTAACAGCCCCATCAGGTCAGTTTCATCTACGAATACATCATGTAACATGAGTAGCAGACCGTATACGAATTGCCGTATGGTACCCACAAGGAAAAGTAGCCAAGCACAGCATGCACACCAACTCTTATCTGCACAACACTTTTCTAAGTTTCAGATAACATCCTGCCATCCTTCTTCTCCACTACAACCATTTTCTCGGCAGTGATTTGATATTAGCCACTTCCAAGCTTCTGATTTTTCTCTATCGCTCCCTTGTTCTCACTCAATCTCGTCCACCTCCTCCTCGGAGTCACTGTCTCCCTGATATTGGGTGGAACAGAACAAAGACAAAGGTATTAATGCATTTGATGAGGACAAAATTTATACATATTAGTTACTACCGTATAAGGATGCAACAAAGAATTGGAGTCAGCAACTCAGTACCTGTCCCCAAAAATGAGATGCCATGGCTGTTGTTTGTTTGTTTTCCTTCAATTAGATTCAAAGGTCTGCAAAGTAATACAAGTAGAGAAATAATTATAATCAGAACAAACTACAAAAGAATGCACACGGAGTTTAATTGAACAAGAGGCTGGCAGAAAGAATAATAACTTATATCCTCAGAACACACAGTTGACACTACCGGAATAGCAGAACCATGCATACAGACTGATTCAGATGGATCAATCAAACATCAGGACAAACATTAGCTTATCAGAAGCAGTTAAACAAGACAGATAACTTGGCATCGATGAGCATAGATCTAGACCTATCACCTGAACACAAACCAACTGAATTCAGGAATCGTGAGAAAGAACGAGAAACGGCGTGACCAAACATGACATGTCAGCTAAGCATAGAGTCCGTGAGATCCCACGGAATCGGGGTGGTGCTTGTCCTCTCGTCGGCGGCTAGGGATGGGACACGGCGGTGGCTGGCGCACGACGAGGCGGTGGCGTCGAGAGCGCTGGTCGCCGGGATGCAATGCCAACTCGGAGAGAAATTCGATCAGGTAGGTCTTACCTTGCCTTGAGTTGCGTCGTCGGAGCGGAGTAGGCTCGGATCTTGCGGAGAACGGAGGCGTGAGCGGCGGAGGGCGTGGGGGGCACGAAGGCGTGCTGCGTGGCGGGCAGAGGCGCTCGAAGAGGAAGACGACGTCGCGGTTCATGAAGAGGCGGAGGCAGCTGTGGACACGGTCCACCATTAGGGTTTCCATCGCCCGCCTGCCGCTCCCGCGGCCCCGGCGAGGAGGAGTAGGCGGCGACGGCGCCGCGCGAGCAGGGGCGGAGGAGGGGCGGAGGAGGAGCAGGGGCGGGGGAGGGGAGGGGAGGGGAGGGGAGAGAGAAGTACATAATACCCATGGCGGGCGGCGGCATCTCCTGCTTCTGCTGGCCGGCGGCGCGGCGCAAGGAACTCTACCTGCGGCTGCGCGAGGAGGCTGCGGGGAGGGAGCGAGGGGTGGGAGATGGAGGAAAGTGGAAGCGAGAGGAGGTGCGGAGTGATTTTTTTTTGCAAAACTACTAATGGCGCACCACCAGCAAGTGCGCCATTAGTAACCAGGGTTACTAATGGCGCACCAGCTGATGGTGTGCCATTAGTAGTTTTGCAAAAAAAAATTATAGTAGTAGCGCACTGGGTGAGTGGTGCGCCATTACTAGTTAAACTAGTAATGGCGCACTCTGCCCCGGTGCGCCATTAGTATTTTTGAAAAAAAAGAAAAAAAAATTGTTAGTAGTGGCGCACCGTGTGTGTGGTGCGCCATTAGTGTGATGAACACTAATGGCGCACCTGCACATGGTACGCCACTGCTATATAGTACTGGCGCACCACTTTTTTGGTGCGCCATTAGTGTCTATATTATCTATAGCCATTTTCCTAGTAGTGATACCATAACTCCGGAGGAGTACATAAGGGATATTTATAGCCTATTTCAGACTCCAAAAATGAAGAGGTATGTGATTCGATAAGTAAACCGACTCCAAAACTGTTCCAGTAGAAATATTTCTCTCTTTTGGAAATTTTAGAAAAATAGAAAAAATTTAAAGTAGTCTGGAAAGCGCACGAGGAGGCCACAAGCCTGCGAGGTGCGACCTACCCCCCTGGTCGTGCGTGCGTAGCTTGTGGGCACCTCGTGTGCCTCCCGGACTCCGTTTTATTGCGGAGTTCTCTTGTTGGTCGGGAAAAATTCATTATATATTCTCCTGAAAGGTCTGACCCTCGTATCACGCAACTATCCTCTGTTTTCGTTTCGAGCCTGTTTTTGCTGTAGATTTAGGGCAAGGATGTCGTCTCAGGAATCTGTCGGGGAGAACGATCTCCCTCAAGTGTATGAAGAAGAAATGCTGATATGAAAAGAATGGAGGTCATGGAGGCCAAGGAAAGGTTGCTTGAAGAGACTAAGGGAAAAAGTAAGGAGGAGAATCCGGCGTTGGACGAAGGGCAATCTGTGCTCAACAAGGAAGAAGTTGAGGAAGAGGATTTTCTTCAACCCTACCTCCACCTTTTACCTCCATCCTTGATTGAGATCTTGAGGTTATGTGAAATAACTCGTGTTCATAATACTTATCTCACCCGTGAAGTTGTTTTGCTGGAGAAACATATCACACAGCTCCAAGGTATAAATCAAAGATTGATGGCACTCTTGGAATCAAAAGACGGGACAACTCCACCACCATCACCTTCGAAGGAAGACAACTAAGCACGGGTATGGGCAATCCCCTTGGCTTGTGCCATGCTTGGGGGAGTTGCCCCGGTATCGTATCACCATCACATCTTTTGCCTTTACCTTTTTCTTAGTTCGATCCTTTTTGGTTTTTTCTTTTTGTAGTAGAATAAAGTTCTTAGTGTTCTAGGCTTGAGTTGTCCTCTGTGTTACCCCCAATGTATTCGAGCTCGTGAGTCATATAATAAAGAGTGTTTTAGTTAAGGGCCTTGCCTCATGCCATGATCTAAAGAAAAGAATGATAAGATAACAAAAGCATGAAAGATCATGTAATGATCTTATGGGAAGTGATGGCTTCACATATAAAAAGAATATTGATTGAAACTTGTTGTGGGTGGACAAACGTAGACCTTGGTCATTGTTGTAATTAATAGGAAGTGATAAAGAAAGAGAGGTTCACATATAAATATATCATCTTGGGCACCATCTATGATTGTGAACACTCATTAAACTATTACATGCTTAGAAGTAGATGTTGGACAAGGAAGACAACATAATGAATTATGTTTGCTTCGTTCCGAACAATGTTATATGAGTAGAGATCCCTTAGCATGTGACAATTTCTTCCACCTCATATCAGCCAAAACTTCCGCACTAAGTAGAGATACTACTTGTGCATCCATAAACCTTCAACCCAGTTTTGCCATGAGAGTCCACCATACCTACCTATAGATGGAAGAAGATCCCTCAAGTAAGTTGTCATCGGTGCAAGCAATAAAAAATTGCTCCCTAAATATGTATGATCTATTAGTGTGTGGAAAATAAGCTTTGTACGAACCTGTGATGAGGAAGACATAAAAGCGACGGACTGCATAATAAAGTTCTTTATCACAGGAGGCAATATAAAGTGACGTTCTTCACACTAAGAGGTCACACATCCAAACCTCAAAAGCGCATGACAACCTCTGCTTCCCTCTGCGAAGGGCCTATCTTCTACCTTTACTTTTGTCCTTAAAAGTGTCATGGTGATCGCCTTTATCTTGGCTAACATCATATGCTAGGGAAAGATCTATATTCATATGTCAACTTGGAAGTAAGTATTCATGAATTATTATTGTTGACATTACCATTCAGGTAAGTAGTTGGGAGGCGAAACTATAAGCCCCTATCTTTCTCTGTGTCCAACTGAAACTTTGATCTCATTAGTACCACGTGAGTTTTAGCAATTGTAGAAGACAAAAGGATGATTGAGTATGTGTATTTGCTTTACAAGATCTTATTTGACTCTTTCCGACGTTATGATAAATTGCAATTACTTCAATGACTAAAGGCTATTGGTTGTTAATTCTCAATAAGGTTCTTGATCCATACTTTACTTTGTGAAGGAATTACCACTTTAGCATAAGAGATTATATGATGTTATTGTTGTTCTAATTATGATCATGATGCCTGCATGTCCGTATCTTGTTTTGTCGACACCTCTATCTCTAAACTTGTGGGCATATTTATTGATCTCGGTTTCCGCTTGAGGACAAGCGATGTCTAAGCTTGGGGGAGTTGATACGTCCATTTTGCATCATGCTTTTATGTTGATATTTATCTCTTTATGGTCTGTTATTACACTTCACGGTACAATACTTATGCCTTTTCTCCCTTTTTTATAAGGTTATATGAAGAGGGAGAATGCCGGCAGCTGGAATTCTGGACTGAAATGGAGCAAGTTTGAGATACCTATTCTACGCAATTCCAAAAGCCATGAAAATCAATGAGGTATTATTTTTCATTTCATAAAAAATACTAGGCGGAAGAAGTACCAGAGGGGAGCCACCAGGAGGCCACAAGCCTGCCAGGCGCGGCCCACCCCCTAGCCGCGCCTAGGTGGCTTGTGGGCCCCCTGTTGCCACTCTCGTTCCCATCTTTTTCTATAAGCAGGGTTTTGTTCCAGAAAAAATCAAGAGGAGGCTTTCGGGAGGCCGCCGCCGCCACGAGGCGGAACTTGAGCAGAACCAATCTAGAGCTCCGGCAGGGTCGTCCTGCCGGTGAAACTTCCCTCCCAGAGGGGGAAATCGTTGCCTTCATCATCACCAACACTCCTCTCATCACAGGGCACTCATCACCATCAACATCTTCATCAGAACCATCTCATGTCCAAACCCTAGTTCATCTCTCGTAACCAATCTCCGTCTCGCGACTACGATTGGTACTTGTAAGGTTGCTAGTAGTGTTGATTACTCTTTGTAGTTGATGCTAGTTGGATTACTCGGTGGAATATTATATGTTCATATCCTTGATGCTATTCAATAGCTCTATGCTCATGAACATAATTATGCTTTGTGAGTAGTCACTTTTGTTCCCGAGGACATGGGATAAGTCTTGTTACAAGTTGTCATGTGACTTTGGTATTCGTTCGATATTTTGCTACATTGTATGTTGTCTCTCCTCTAGTGGTGTTAAGTGAACGTTGACTACATAACACTTCACCATTATTTGGGCCTAGAGGAAGGCATTGGGAAGTAATAAGTAGATGATGGGTTTCTAGAGTGACAAAAGCTTAAACCCTAGTTTATGCCTTGCTTCGTAAGGGGCTGATTTGGATCCACTAGTTTAATTCTATGGTTGGACTTAGTCTTAATTCTTCATTCGTAGTTGCAGATACTTGCGATAGGGGTTAATCATAAGTGGGATGTTTGTCCAAGTAAGGGAAGCACCCAAGCACCGGTCCACCCACATATCAAACTATCAAAGTAGCGAACACGAATCATATGAACATGATGAAAAATAGCTTGACAGAAATTCCCATGTGTCCTCGGGAGCGGTTTACCTCCTATAAGAGTTTGCCCAGGCTTGTCCCTTGCTACAAAAGGGATTGGGCTACCTTGCTACACCTTTGTTACTATTGTTACTTTCTACTTGCTACGAATCATCTTACCACACAACTATCTGTTGCCGATAATTTCAGTACTTGCAGAGAATACCTTGCTGAAAACCACTTGTCAGTTCCTTCTGCTCCTCGTTGGGTTCGATGCTCTTACTTATTGAAAGGACTACGATAGATCCCCTACACTTGTGCGTCATCACGCCCATCGGAGATATTATACATAACTGAAAAGCCACTTATTGGATTGCTAAATGGGCAATAGAGCTTGGTCCTCATCATGTGAAATATATGCCTCACACGGTCATCAAATCTCAGGCATTAGTAGATTTCATCAACGATTGGACCGAGTTGCAGATTTCGGAGGAAAAGCCTGATAATACTTATTGGACTATTCACTTTGATGGCTCTAGACAATTGGAAGGCTCGGGAGCTAGAGTGGTGTTATCATCGCCAAGAGGAGACACGTTTTGTTATGTTCTACGGCTCATGTTTCCTTGTACAAACAATGCAACTGAGTATGAGGCTTTGCTTCATGGGCTCAGGATAGCTAAGGAGATGAACCTGAGTCAAGTCAGATGTTTGGGATACTCAGATTTAGTGGCGTAGCAAGTGTCAAGAACTTGGGACTCTAAGGATCCATTGATTGTGTCTTATAGGTGTACGATAACTAAGGTGGCGGGTTATTTCCATGGCTATCAGGTTGACCATATCGACCGTCGACAGAACGAGGTGGCTGATGCTCTCTCCTGGCTCGGATGACTATGTAAGCATGTTCCTCCTAATATATTTTTGGATGTCTTGCATAATCCTTCTGTGAAGTTGCTCTCTGAAGAAGACATAGTGGTTCCCTACCCGGAGTCACAATTGGTGGTGGCTCTCCGAGCAATTCCTGACTGGACGATACCCTATATGGTTATCTGGCTCGAGGCGAGTTGCCAACTGATGAAGTTTTCGCTAGGAAAATCATGGGGCAATGCAAGTCCATGGCTATACACAAAGGCGAGTTGCACAAATGAAGTACTTGTGGGGTTTTCCAGCGTTGCGTTTCGCCAGAAGAAGGGCGAGATATTCTCAATGAGATACATGCGGGCGACTGTGGACACCACGCCGGATCTCGATCTTTGGTGTCGAAAGCTTTTTGCCATGGTTTCTACTGGTTGTCGGCTCACGCCGATGCAGAGGACATTGTGTGTCGGTGTGATGGATGTCAGAAGTTTGGACGAAAGGCACATGTACCGGCTAAGGAATTGTGCATGGTCCCCATTACATTGCCTTTTGCGGTGTGGGGGCTTGACATGGTCGGCCCGTTTAAAATGTCTTCAGACAAAAAGACCCATCTGTTGGTGGCAGTTGATAAATTCACCAAGTGGGTTGAAGCAGAGACGGTCAACAATTGTGAGGCAGAGACGACAGTCAAGTTCCTCAAGAAGCCGATCTTACGTTTTGGTTATCCCCACATCATCATTACTGGTAATGGTACTAATTTGTCTAAGGGGGTAATGAAGGAGTTTTGTCAACGAGAGCACATCGAGCTTGATGTATCCGCAGTGGCTCATCCACAGTCCAAAGGTCAAGGTGAGAGGGCTAACCAGGAAATCTTGCGTGGAATCAAGCCTCGGCTCATGGTTCCTTTGCATCGCACTCCAGGTTGTTGGGTCTAAGAGCTTCCTTCGTACTTTGGAGCATCAGAACAACACCAAACAGATCCACTAGTTACACTCCTTTCTTCCTTGTCTATGTGGCAGAGGCAGTTCTCCCAAGTGATATAAGGCATGATTATCCAAGAGTCGCCGCATATGTTGAAGCTGATAATGAGCAAGAATGTCAGGATTCTTTGGATGCTCTCGAGGATGAGCGTGGTTTGGCCGCAACACGATTGGTGATCTACCAAGAAGACTTGCATCGTTACCACAACCGACGTGTCAAAAGTCGGGTCTTCCAAGAAGGCGACTTGGTGCTTCGTTTGATTCAAGACCATACGGGTATGCATAAGCTTTCACCCCCATGGGAGCGGCCTTTCATCGTCAGGAGAAACCTCCACAACGGCTCATATTACATGATTGATCTATGCCCTGAGAAGCCAACCACGGAGGAAGAGACAACCCGCCCCTGGAACAGTGCTCATCTACGGCCCTATTATACTTATAACCATTGGCTCCTTATCTATGTACATACTCAGGTAATTGTGTACTCTTTATATTACATCAATAAAGCCAGCGTCCATGAAATTCGGGGTCTCATCCGTTTCATCCTATATTTGAGCATGAGTCTTTATTGATTAAAATAAGCCACCCAAGAGAATGAGTCGCTATCAGGGAGGCCATACAAACATGAATGCTACTAGTATCAAAGAGAGTGAGTCGCCTTGACGTGACCACTAAAACATGGGTACTAGTAAAGCCAAAGAGGATCAAGTGCCACGATGCACGGTTCAAACATAGGCGCCTATGTATGATCATGAACGATAAAGACCGGCTTACTTGGGGGCTACTAGTACCCAAGCCGTTTAGCAGTAATAGCATTGTCTACTGCTATCCTATGACCATTTTTCCTTCATCATAGGTCATTTGTGGGCTTGTGAGTCATTGAGTCCCGCCTTACTACCCTCTTGGCTAGCGAAAAATTAACGCATTACAATGGTTATACTGGACTGTATGTTTTGCGACTCGCCCTTAAGACCCGTGTACTCTTGGCGAGTCAGTCCAATTTTGGACCCTGAACTTCCAAAGTTAAAACATTGAGGTACTTGCAAGAGCCAACATATGGAAAATAGGCAAACCATGGGTTCACTGAACCTGCTTCACTAAAGCTTGACTTGAGCCTAATCAGCTAGTCGAAACACATGAAGGTTTTTGCAAAAACCTCTTAGGGTATGATTAGAGCCTTGCAAGCCCGTCTACCTGTCGTGACTCACTGAGCCGGCTTGTTTTCCACCTCATATGGTGATTATGCTTTCAAGCAGAGATTCAACAGCTATGATTGACTCATTCAAGTTGCGTGACGATCAAGGAAGAAACATGATACTTCCTAAACCGCCGATAGCCAAACCAAGGCGACTTATATTACAAGGTAACGCCAGGAAAATTTGGCATCCCTCTTAAAGTGCAAGTACATATGCAGTTTTAAGCATGTTCCAAAGAAAAATTACATGGCTCATAAAGGCCAAAAGCTTTCTATATTAACCCGGTGACAAGTTTCCTCCGGGTTTAGTCTCCTGTGTAGGTTGAAGTTTCAAGGGCCTCCACATCTAAGCCGCCTCCGGGTCACCTTGTGTTGTGTTTTTGGGGTCTTGGATCTGGAAGTTATCCACATCCCAGGTGCAATTGATTAAGGCATGAAATTCAGCTTGTTATCTCAAGATGGTTGACGGGTCAGCATCAGAGGAAAATAGATGCTTATGACGTTGCGGAGTCAAATCCATTGGTGCAAAACTGGGAGCCGCCACATGCTTACAATCATCATCCTAAGCCGGCTGATACTTTGACAGGTCAAGGCTCTCGGCAAGCTGGCTTGCCGCAGGACGAACACCCCTCACGCACTGGGCATAGTCTTCCTGCGTAAACTCTGAGCCATCATCCTTATATTCTGGGAATCTGCCAGCTATTTCATCCGGTTTGATCTATGGAGCATAGGCTATTGCTTGGCTCATGACTGCCATTAGGCCCTTTCGTGCGGATGATTTCCGTATTTCCTGTGTGTGTTGGGGAATGGTCGAGAGCCTCCGTAGCATATCCTTGATATACTTCACTGGGTCTTTGTCGCCCCACACAGCCTTGATGGTCAGTAAGCCGCCAGCATAGAGTTTTTCTATAAGGGTATAGATCGACTTTAGTTTTAGAACAGAATCATCTTGAAGATTGGTGGACCGAGGACCTACAACAAGCAAATGAAGCATAAGTCACCTAGCACCTTATGTCCTTTACAAAAATGATAACATGCCTTATAACAAGGACTTACCAAGGATAGCGTTGGTCATTTTGGAGATGTGTCGATGAAGACAGTTCAATTCTTCCGTGACTTTTTTCAATTGACCCTCGGCCTTTTCATCACGTTTTACAAGAGCGACTCTTTCAGTTTCAATTGCATCTTTGTAACTAAGATATTCAACCTTGACCTTTCCAAGTTCTGTCACCATGACTCAAAGTTTTTCCTTTTCCGCGGCCCACGATTCTTGTTGGCGTCCCAAATTTTTCTCATCCCACTTAGGGATGAATCATTTTGACTGATAATCTCCTACAAATCAAGCAGGAAGGATCAATGACCTTATCGCTACTTGGTTGCATTGATAGGTGGACACTCAAGTCTCAAGCACATTGAAAGCAATACAGTTGACACTTGGGGCTAATGTATTTGCTTCTCTAATGAAAACGGGAGGTGCAAATTATTAAGCAAGACCCGGCTCATCTTCAAGAAGATGACCCGACCCTTGGGGGCTACTAGTTGATGCTTTCAAGATTGTTAAGCAAGACCAGGCCCATCTTCAAGAAGATGCCCGACCCTTGGGGGCTATAGGTTGAAGCTTTCCAGATTATTAAGCAAGACCTGGCTCATCTTCAAGAAGATTACTCGGCCCTTGGGGGCTACAGGTTGAAGCTTTTCAAGATTATTAAGCAAGACTCGGCTCATCTTCAAGAAGATGACTCGGCCCTTGGGGGCTACAGGTTGAAGCTTTTCAATATTATTAAGCCAGAGCCGGCTCATCTTCAAGAAGATGACACGACCCTTGGGGGCTAAAAGTTGATGCTTTTCAAAATTATTAAGCAAGACCCGACTCATCTTCAAGAAGATGACCTGAACCTTGGGGGCTATAGTTTGAAGCTTTTCAAGATTATTAAAGACCCGACTCATCTTCAAGAACATGACCTAGCCCTTGGGGGCACTAGGTTGAAGCTTTTCAAGATTATTAAAGACACGACTCATCTTCAAGAAGATGACCCGACCCTTGGGGTCTACAGCGGGATATATGGGGTAATTTATTCCATAAATACCTCATATAATGTGTGCATCATGTTGACCAGGCTAGCTTCAAAATCTCGTCTCACGAAAAGGCGGGTGAAATATCCTGCATGCAGCTCTTCAAAATTCAACTTCTCAATATTGGGGAGTTCAAGTGCAGATTTTCCTTTGACCATCTTAGTAGAGATGTCCTCGACGGTATGCTTAATCAACACATTGCGGACGGGCGTTGTATGACCTGTTCCAATAATGACAACAACATCCTCTTCAGGCATGGTGTCTTTGGATGGCTTCAGGGGACTTGGCGGGTTAAGATTTTCTTTATGACTAGGATCCGTGCTGATATCTTCAGTTCTTGGTGTGCTAACTTGTGCATCAAGGATATTATCCATGGTAGAGCTTTCTAGAGGATCAGTATAAGATCCAGTGGGTTCATCTGGAATATCATGGAAAGAGGCATTTGTTTCTTCCACTTCAAGTTTTTCAATATTTGGGGCTGACCCGCCGGTTTTCCATTTCCTGGCTTGAGCTCTAGAAAATGAAAGGTTAAGACATATACAATGACATAATAAGTATTGAAACAAGGGTTTGTAAAGCGAACAATAACATACCCTGTGATATGAACAAGGGGTGGCAACTTTGAGGATGCTGAGTCGCTAGATGAAGGAGGAGACACCTATTATAGTCAAGAAATTTGGTGAATTTCAGTAAAGTTGACAGTAAACTTGATAAGGAAAGAGAAGGTACCTTAGTGCGGCGCTTGCGTCCGGATGCTTTTTCACGCAAACCCGCCATAAGATCACCTGAAGTGCTACGACTCTGGTGTTTTCAAGTATATAGAGTCTTCTTCAAAAGGAAGTTAGGATCCAAAAGAGCATCTGGGTGATTCATAGGGACTTTCCTACAAACCGGCCTTTGAGGTATTTCCGAGGAAATATTTGAGTCACAAGATATTGAAATTACCTCAGCATCTTCAATATCACTTTCCACGTCATTGCCCTTAGAATGAAATAAATGGTTAGAACAAGTGTATGATGCACCAAGGGGGCAGTCCAGATATTTACCTCTGACAAATCTTCAATATGTTGTGACTCGAATGCGACATATGACTCGCCCGCACCTGATTTTCCTTTCTTCTTCTTGGCGGGAGTCTTCACCCTTTTAACAGGCGGCTCTACAATCCTACGTTTCCAGAAGGGTGCATTTTTCTATAACAGGGGAAGTTAGTTCTATAGAAGAGCAAAAGAAGATGCCAAATAAGAGAGATAAGGGATGAACTTATCCACCTCAGGAGCTGGATTTGCAACGCATAATGGTTTCAGACCAATTTTTGAACAAGCCCCTTTTGGTTCACCACATAACTTCTTCACAAGACCGTTGATGTCGGGACCCCGATCCTAAGCCATAGGAATCCAGCCTATAACACGTTGCATCCCTTTGCGGTCTCACGCACGGTTATCCCCACGGCTGCCACCTTACCTTAGCTGGGACCGTTTGTGCCTTTTGACTCACGTATGCATTAGTGTCGCTTGCATTCCAATGTCAAAGAACCAGGGTCGACATATCTAGTAATGAACTCAAGTGGCTCGACTGTACAAAGACAGGCATACATAACCCAGCAAAGCAGGTGTCGGTCAACAGCAAGTGTAGACGAGTCGTAGCAAGCTACAAGGATTCCATTACACCGTGTGACATTTCCCCAAAGGGACAGACACAACAGCTAAGAAGGATACATGCCGGTCAACCAATGTGTCCGGAGCAGTAGCGAACTACCAAGGCTCGATGGAATCACAAAGGGGCATTTCACTGTATAGAGAGCTACTAAGGCATACGACTAGGTGTCGAATCCCATACATATCATAGCGCATCACACGTACGCATGACATACTAGATATGCATAGATACAACAATGGAATCACAACATAACCATACAACATCACGACATTTATTTAGAAGACTCAGAAGGGTCTTGCATAATATGTTCATACAAGAAGGGGTCACACGACCCGACACTCAAAGTCATACAAACCAACGGAGGCATAAAAGTTATCTGAGTACAGACAAATGAAAGGATAAGGCATAAAGCCTGACTATCTACAGATCCCTTCTGAAAGGGGCCAGATTGTAGCCGGGACACCAGCTACTCGTCATCATCGATGTGTAGAAAGAACCCATCTGTTGGCGCATGGGTGTCCTCTGCAACAATTATTAAGCAAACATGAGTACAAAAGTACTCAACAAGACTTTAGAACAGATCTATCTACTCATGATCAGGTATCAACAAAGGGGTTGTGGTGTTTCATGCAACAAGCCGGCTTTGACTCTTGGCTAGACTAAACTACGTTTTTAGATAGTTTTAACAACTTTGATTTCTCGCACACGAGTCCATGAACTCCACAACAATACACCATCATGGAATCATTCCCGCCTTCCTACGGAAATGCCATCCATGACACTCACACTTATCTTGATACTTTTATGAGTAGCCATTAAAGTTATCTATGAACAACATATGTCTCCATGTAGTCCATATCCACGGACGCGGCTATTCGAATAGATCATAACCCTCCAGGGGTGTACTCTTTCACACACGCTCTCACCACTTATCGCCATGTGCACGTCACGCACCTCGACAACCTTCAAGCGGAAGCCCAGCGAGGGAGTCGGCCACGACCATTAACCATACTAATACCTAGTCCAGGTTTATCGCCTATTTGAGAGTAACCCGCACGGAAGTCCGACCGAAGTTTCTGCCACGGCCCCAAACAATGTGTGCAGGGTTCCCAAGCCCACCATCTGGGTGCCACTTGATACACCGTGCTACTGCCTACCGCATCATAGCCCACCTCTAAGTTCAGCACTATGCACAGCCTCCAGCATGACTACAAACACCAGAAACTACTTGCAACTCCTGGATCGGGTACTAGGCGATTAATAAGTCGAGAGGGTCAATTAAGTATCCCAACGTGTGGTAGTATCTAGTCTTGGATTACATACACCAAACTCAGTTTCTAAGGACGGTTCCAATGAAACAACCCACCATGTACTCCTACATAGCCTTTTATCGGTACCTTTACCAAATCAGGTTCCACACTTATTCCTTGTCACTAGAACACATTTATCCATTCCTGTTCATCACCCAGATGAAACAGACCTGACACAACTTCTAGGCATAGCAAACATAGCAGGAATAACACATCACAGCTCAAGCATCTACCAGGTATGCTAGATTGCATGGTTTGGCTATTTACTGTGACAATGACACGTCATGCAAAGGAATAGGATCAGCTTCCGAAGTAAAGCATTTGAAATAGTTTGTTCTAATGCAATAAGTGGGAGCAGGAGCATGAACATGGGATGATATTGGGATGATTAAAAGGGTGCTTTCCTTCTTGCTCAGCAGAGGGGTAATATCCTTCAGTCAGATATTCAGTCGTATCCGGAGGGGCGGGACCTACCGGAATAACAACCACAATTAATAGAAATCATATGCAACAATCATGATGCATGAACATGGGATGAAATGAAGGGTGATACGATTCAGCGTGGTTGGTAAAACCTTAGTTTGCATCTGGTTTGAAATCCAAATTCAAATATTATTTGAAATGGTATAATTACCTTCATCATTTAATTGATTTGACCTGATGCTGTTTCATAGCTTTGTTTTTCATGCATGAAAGTAGCACCATTGTGTTCATTAAATTTTTCTGATCAATTTGCATATATTATTTGTCAGATTTGGAGTTATAATCAATTTTCTATGAATTTCCAAAGTTTTGCAATTATTCTGGAATTTTATTAAATCAGAAATATAATTTATTGCATCATTATGACATCATCATGGTCCATTGGGGCTGGACAGGTCAAACCTGGCCATAAGGGCCCAATGGTCAGTGGCTCGGGGCTAATCCCGTGGTGACCAGAGACTAAGTGGGGTTTGACCCACTCTGGGGCCCACTGGTCAGTGGCACTGAGGGGGAATTAGGTCCTAATGACCCCTCCACGTCGGGCCCCACCGGAATCTCGCCGGCGGCGACCAAATCCATGGCGAATCCTTGTCGGAGTTGCCCTAGATCGCGCTGCAGGCCTCGGACTCGGGATCTGAGGGCACTGGGACGAAGCCCAGGCTCGACCCAATCTAACAAAGGCATCGGGAGGGGTTGAGGGTGGCCGGAGAGCACCGGCGACGAGCCACGGCGGCGGCCGGAGCTCGGCTCGATGACTACGGGGCTAGAGCGGAGGAAACAGAGGGGGAGATGGGGGAAATACTCCGGAGGTCACTGCGCTGTCGAGGGGAGGCTCAGGCTGCTCGGGGAGGCACTGGATCTGACGAATCGACGGTGGCTTGCCCGTGGCCGAAGGTGGAAGACGATGGTGACGAGGGTGATGCAGGGCTCGGGGGCTCTATTCCTTTGGCAGGGACGACCAGCTCGATGAGGCAGAGCGAACAGCATGCTCAGAGGCGAGGGAAGACGGCTGGAGAGATGGCTAGCTCAAGCTCGAGCTCGCAGCAATGGAAGCCGAGAAAGAGAGACGCAGAGGGCGAGTGAGGAGGGGGAGATGATGGGAACGGGTCCGGGGGGCTTATCCTCCCTCTCCAGCGCATCAGGGCGAACCAGGCACGCACGTAGGTGCGTGGGCGCGCCGGGAGAAGCGGCGGCCAGCTCTTGCTCCGACTAGCGAAGGAGGAAGACGACAGAAGGGGAATGGTCTTGGGCCAGGTGAGCGAGGTATAGTCTTTTCCCATTTTTCTTTCCTCTCCAGTTTCTATTTTTATCTTTGCTGATTTATTTTATTTTATTTTTGGCTCTAAACTATTTCAAAAATAGTTTGAATGATACTAGGGTGTTATTTGGAATATTTCCAAACCTAGATAAAGTTTTCAACATTTGTGAGAATTTGAATTATTTGAAATCAAATATATAGTTGATTTCAGTAACTTTTATGTTTAAAATAAAATGCCAAAAGAATTTTGAAAATATATTTCACCCTTGATATTTTGTTTCCAAGAATTATCAAAAAAGGTGAACTTTTATGATGGCTATTTTGGGTTCATTGATTTGTCACCAAATTTGGAATTGTTTTGAATTAGAGTTGCTAGGGTTTGCTTTTCTTCTATTTTCTTTCTTTTTAATTTATTCCAATTCTTTGGATGCAAAGAATAAGACATGAGCACAATCTTGCTAACTCTATTAGGGATTCAGGGATATGACAACTCACCCCCCACTCTAAAGAATCTCGTCCCAAGATTTGGAAGTTGTCTTGAATAGCGCGGGATACACAAGTCGAAGACGATCCTCTCTTTCCCACGTTGCCTCTTTTTCAGAATGATTTGACCATTGAACTTTAAGAAACTTGAGATTTCAACGTCGATTGGTATGCTCAGCTTGGTCAAGAATACGAACAGGGTATTCTCGGTATGAAAGGTTATCTTGGAGATCAAGCGTTTCGTGGTCCACTTGACGGATAGGATCCGAAAAGCAACGCTTGGGTTGCGAGACGTGGAAAACATCATGAACCTTGGAAAGATGCAGAGGAAGTTCCAATTGGTAGGAAACTTCTCCTTGTTTGGCAAGAATGCGAAAAGGACCAATGTAACGAGGAGCCAACATGCCCTTGATACCGAAACGATGGGTACCCTTCAGAGGTGTAACCCGAAGGTAAGCCTTCTCGTCAACTTCAAAGGTCACAGCCTTATGATGACGATCATATTGGCTCTTTTGACGCGTCTGGGCTGTTTTCAACTTTTCACGAATAATGCGAACTTGCTCTTTTGCTTCCTCGATCATGTCCGGGCCAAAGAGTTGCCTCTCTCCGGTTTCTAACCAATTAAGAGGTGTTCGACATATTCGTCCATAGAGAACTTCAAAAGGAGCTTTGCCCAAGCTTGATTGATAACTATTGTTATAAGCAAATTTGGCGAATGGAAGGCACTTCTCCAAATTCATGCCGAACGATATAACACAAGCTCGGAGCATATCTTCTAGGATTTGATTCACTCTTTCTACTTGACCACTTGATTGAGGATGGAAAGCAGTGCTAAAAGATAGGTGAGTCCCCATGGCATTCTGAAAACTTTCCCAGAAGCGAGAAGTAAAAATAGTTCCACAGTCTGAGTTAATCTCCAGAGGAACACCATCAAGAGACACTATTCGGGAGATATATAACTCTGCTAGCTGGCTAGGTGTTATACTCTCATGAACTAGAAGAAAATGAGCTACTTTGGAGAGACGGTCAATGACCACAAAGATAGCATTATTTCCTTTCTTGGTCTTGGGAAATCCAGTGATGAAATCCATACCGACTTTATCCCATTTCCATTCAGGAATAGCTAAAGGTTGGAGGGTGCCAGCAGGCCTTTGATGTTCTGCCTTAACTCGACGGCAAACGTTGCAGTTAGCAATGAATTCAAAAATTTCTCTCTTCATCCTAGTCCACCAAAACCTCTTGCGTAGGTCCTGATACATTTTAGTACTACCAGGATGAATGGTGAGAGGAGAATCATGAGCCTCCTTGAGGATCAACTGCTGCAGACATTTTCTCTTAGGAACCACTAGACGGTTCTAAAAGAACATGACACCTTGGTCATTGATAGAGAAATCCCTAGCGTTTCCGCTAGCAATGTTCTCCTTGATCCGGGATATACCCTTATCATATGTCTGCACATCTATGATTTGATCCCCAAGAGTAGGTTTCACCACTAGGTTAGAAAGGAATCCTTGAGGAACAATGTGAAGATTTAACTTCGAAATTCCTCATAGAGATGTGGTTGACCTCGTTGTAGCATCAGATTGTTACAATAAGACTTACGATTTAGTGCATCAGCCATAACATTGATCTTCCCCGGGGTGTAAGTTATCCCTAAGTCGTAATCTGTGATCAACTCAACCCACCGTCTTTGCCTGAGATTCAAATCCGGTTGGGTGAAGATATATTTCAGACTTTGGTGATCAGTGAATATTTTGCAACGATTACCAAGAAGGTAATGTCGCCAGGTTTTAAGTGCTTGGACTACAGCTGCAAGCTCAAGATCACGTGTGGGATAATTATTCTCATGTGGATGCAACTGTCGAGATGCGTATGCAATCACATGACGATCCTGCATGAGAATGCAACCTAATCCTTGTCGCAAGGCATCACAATAGATAACGAAATCCTTAGAAAAATTGGTGGTAACAACACAGGTGTGGAAGTCAGGCGTCTTTTCAGTTCCTGAAAACTATGCTCACACTTTGGTGTCCACTCGAACTTTTTATCTTTCTTGAGGAGTTCAGTTAGAGGCTTTGCAACCTTGGAGAAATTCTCGACAAAGCGGCGACAATAGCTCGCTAGACCAAGAAAACTCCTAACTTGCTTAACCGATTCAGGTTGAGTCCAATCAAGGACGGCTTGAACTCTCTCGGGATTGACAGCAATACCCTTACCAGAGATTACGTAGCCTAGATAGGTCACTTCTCGTAACCAAAATTCAAATTTTGAAAACTTGGCATAAAGGCGATGCTCTCGAAGTTTCATCATACCAGCGTTAGATGCTCGGCATGTTCCTGTTCGTTCTTCGAGTGGATGAGAATATCATCGAGGTATACCATGATGAATTTATCAAAATACTCCCTGAAGATTGAATTCATCAAGCGAGAGAAGGTGGCTGGGGCATTGGTTAAACCGAAGGACATGACGGTGTACTCGTATTGGCCATAACGAGTGACAAAACCCATTTTTGGAATGTCCTCGTTTTTTATATTGATTTGATGGTAACCCAACCTCAAATCCATTTTGGAGAAGACTGAGGATCCAGCGAGCTGATCATACAGATCGTTGATCCTGGGGAGCGAATACTTGTTCTTTATGGTGACCAGGGTAACTAGTCGATAATCTACAACCATCCGAGCCGTTCCATCTTTCTTCTTGACGAAGAGGACAAGACAATCCCAAGGAGAAGAGCTAGGACGAGTGAAACCTTTATTCAAGGCCTCATCTAGTTGCTTCTTAAGTTCGGCTAGCTCTAAGGGTGCTATCTTATAGGGTCTTCTGTCTATTGGGCCAGTTCCTGGAACACGTTCTATCACAAACTCTACATCCCTGTCAGGTGGAATTCCTGGCAGTTCTTTTGGAAAAACATCCGGGAAGTCACGGACTACCGGAATGTCTTCAAGTTCTGGAAGAGGGTTGGTATTGAGGGAATAGAGTTGGCATTTGGCAACTCGAGTAGAGACATGGACTATCTCACCCGAGGGATGGGTAAGCTGAACATTTCAAGAACGGATATTAATCTTAGCATAATGAGCTGACATCCAATCCATACCCAAGATGATATTAATATCGGAAGATTTCAGGGCTATCAAAGATGCTAGAAAAACTAGCCTGTCTACTAGGATTTCATTGTCATAGGTTATCCTGGAGGTTTGCCAATTACTACCAGGGGTTTGGACAACCAATGGGATTGGCATATCACAAAAGGACATGTTATGCAACTGTGCTTAACTTTCTGAAATGAAGGAATGATATGACCGAGTGTCAAAAAGGACAGACGCTGGGTGATGATTAATAAGGAGCATACCCAATATGACGTTGGGATCCTCTACAGCTTCTTCTGCTGAAACATAATTCACTCGGCCACGTGCAGGAGTTGGCTTCACATAGTAAGCTTTGCCCGACTTGCCTTGCCCAACGGACTTTCCAGGTTGCTTGGCACCTATATTCTGGGGACACTCTCGTGAGTAGTTCCCTAGTTCTCCACACTTGTAACAGATCACCTGATTGGCACGTGGTGCAGCATTGCTTGCTGGACCACCATAGGTCTTTGCTAGAGGGTTGGTATGATTCGCCGGAGGCGCCACATAGGATGGCCTCGGGGTATATCTTGGCGGCAGAGAGCTATTCGGAACCCAAAAGCCTGTGTTTTGGAAACACGGAACCAGATGAGGTGCCAGAGTCGCGAGAGTGCTTCTTCGTGGCTTCATAGTCTGTATGACTAGTCTCGGCACTGATCACCTTGTTGACAAGAGCTTGAAAGCTTGTACATTCGTGGAGGCGCAGGTGACGACGAAGTTCAGGGCTCAGACCCTTGCGGAATCTTGCTTGCTTCTTGCCATCAGTTGACACCTCTTCAGTTGCATAGCGAGCGAGATTATCGAACTCGCGGCTATAAGCATCCACGGTCAAATTTCCCTCGGTGAAGGCACATAATTCCTATCTCTTATGGTCCATCACACCCTCTGGAATGTGGTGCAGAGAGAAGGCTGCACTGAAGTCTGCCCATGTGGTTGTTGGTCCGGCATGATGCATAGCTTCAAAATTCTCCCACCACAGATTGGTGGGTCCTTCCAGAAAGTACGCCGCAAAGGTCACCTTGTTGGCCTCAGAAACATTGGCAGAGCGAATCTTGCACGATATACTGCACAACCAGTCATTAGCGTGGAGAGGATCGATGGAGTGATGGAACTTCGGGGGATTCAGCTTCATGAAGTCATTGAGGGACACTGCATCATTCCGCGGTTGACGAGCCGTATTTTGCTCAATACGGTCTAGCAGACGGTTGGTTTCTCTTTTGTTTCTTTCCGCCTCAAGCATAACTTCCGCCAGAGAAGGCGGGTGAGGCAATTCCTCCTGTGATGCCTGACTACCTTCTCCCTGCTCATGGGTAGGGGCATGGTTCATCCTGGTGAACACCATCCTGGCAAACAAACTCACAACTTAGACTAATATCAACATCAATACTAGCTATGGATTAAGAATGCACTGAACACATGGAATGCAGAAATGAACATCCGAACAACATGGTAACAAGCAATTGCTATATATACACCATGGTTCATACACACCATTACATAGTTCAGTACAACCTCAACCGAAGAGCAAACTACTGAAAAGATGATACTACTCATCAGAGGCTTTCCAGGCTTCCTATACATTATTTATCTATGCCTCCGGAACTCATCTCATGACATAAGCATACTCCACAAAACACACAGGACTGTGGAAGTATAGCTACTACCATACTACTCTTCCACTCACGGTTCAAGCATCCACATAAAACATCTCATAAAGGTTGCCTTCATGGCCTCGGAGCTCAACCTGCGGATTAGGAAAAAACTCGAGCCTGAGACCCCTAGGAAACATAAGGACATGGGTGTGGCCTTGGTCCCCTGACTGGTGGTAGTAGAGGCCCCCGAAGAGGGGTGACTCCTCCTATAGCAGGCCAGTCAACATGAGATGGAAGATGGTTCCTAACAGGGTTCAACATCTCGATATCTCGATACCCTATCTGGACTACAGGTGCCAGCTCTGTCAAAGCCGTCCACAACGGGCACATGTAGCATAGAGCTCCATACGAAGGGCATGAGCATCCGTGTCTCTATTCTCTAACATCTCAGCGGTGTACTACAGCAGCGGATCCTCCATAGAGGAATCAAAGTAGGCCCCACTGAGGTATGCTTCTTCTCCTGGCTGAGAGGCGGGAACATAGGAGAATTCTGAATTCTGCAGCAGTGGATGTCTGGCTCTCATGATGGTCAGCATTGAATAGGAAACATCTTGTACCGCCATGTCAACAATAACCCCCAATCCATAAGACCAATGGATAGGCTCCTCGGCTCCAGGGTAATCTGGGAATACCCTAACAGTGCACAGGTACAGACCCTGGTTGAAATCCCGGTACTGCTCCTCCACTGTATACTTTGGGTACCAGCGGTAACCGTCTACTGAGATCATCCTGACCAGCATGGCCGTGTGACCCGACACATCAATGCACCTGGTCAGACGGACCACCTGACGAGAAGGACGGCCAGGCATATGAAAATAGAGAGTAATGCAAAAGCCATTAGAGATCTGGAGACAAAATTGGGCAGCATAACGGCTGTAAATGCTCAAAAACAATTTTGAGACAACCCACAAAAGATAGGATAACATAACCACTCAACTATCAAGTTCAATTCCATGGTCATCAAAGCTTTTTTATTTTCCTTGGAACAAAAGAAACTCGGAGTAACTCTCGACTCGTTGTCCTACAATCTACCGATTAGTAATACACGATCCTGAGAGAAAGATAAGTAACCTAGTTCTTAATCCCCACAGAAAAGACGAGGATGACCAGAATAGAAGGACTTGAGAAGAGAAGCAAGAATCTTATGTTCCCTTCCACAAACAATTCCCTTATATATAACTACAGAAATTCTAGACTCAACTTTGACCAGTTTGGCTTGGTAATCCTACAATCAGTCAGGCTCTAATACCAACGCTGTCGTGACCCCGATCCTAAGCCATAAGAATCCAGCCTGTAACACGTTCCATCCCTTTGCGGTCTCACGCATGGTTATCTTCACTGCTGCCACCTTATCTTAGCCGAGACCGTTTGCACCTTTTGACTCGCGTATGCATTACTGTCACTAGCATTCCAATGTTAAAGAACCCGGGTCAACATATCTAGTCACGAACTCAAGTGGCTCGACTGTACAGAGACAGGCATACATAACCCAGGAAAGTAGGTGTCGGTCAACAGCGAGTGTAGACGAGTTGTAGCAAGCTACAAGGACTCCATTACACCGTGTGACATTTCCCCGAAGGACAGACACAACGGCTAAGAGTGATACATGCCGGTCAACCAATGTGTCCGGAGTAGTAGCGAACTACCAAGGCTCGGTGGAATCACAAAGGGGCATTTCTGTGTATAGAGAGCTACTAAGGCATACGACTAGGTGTCGAATCCCATACATATCACAGTGCATCACACGTACGCATAACATATTAGATATGCATAGATACAACAATGGCATTACAACATAAACAAACAACATCATGACATTTATTTAGAAGACTCGAAAGAGTCTTGCATAATATGTTCATACAAGCAGGGGTCACATGACCCGACACTCAAAGTCATACAAACAAGTCATACAAACCAACGGAAGCATAAAAGCTGTGTGAGTACAGACAGATGAAAGGATAAGGCATAAAGCCTGACTATCTACAGATCCCTTCTGCAAGGGGCCAGATCGTAGCTGGGACACCAGCTACTCGTCATCATCGATGTCTAGAAAGAACCCACTTGTTGGCTCGTGGGTATCCTCTGCAACAATTATTAAGCAAACATGAGTACAAAAGTAATGAGCAAGACTTTAGGACAGATCTGTCTACTCATGCTCAGGTATGAACAAAGGGGTTGTTGTGTTTCATGCAGCAAGCCAGCTTTGACTCTTGGCTACACTAAACTACGTTTTTAAATAGTTTTAACAACTTTGATTTATCACACACGAGTCCACGAACTCCACAACAATACACCATCATGGAATCATTCCTGCCTTCCTACGGAAATGCCATCCATGACACTCATACTTATCTTGATACTTTTATGAGTAGCCATTAAAGTTATCTATGAACAACATATGTCTCCAAGTAGTCCATATCCGCGGACGCGACTATTCGAATACATCATAACCCTGTAGGGGTGTACTTCTTCACACACGCTCTCGCCACTTATCGCCATGTGCACGTCATGCACCTCGGCAATCTTCAAGCGGAAGCCCAGCGAGGGAGTCGGCCACGACCGTTAACCACGCTAATACCTAGTCCAGGTTTATCGCCTATTTGAGAGTAACCCGCATGGAAGTCTGGCCGAGGTTTGTGCCACGGCCCCAAACAATGTGTGCAGGGTTCCCAAGCCCACCATCCGGGTGCCACTTGATACACCGTGCTACTGCCTACCGCATCGTAGCCCACCTCTAAGGTCAGGACTATGCACGGCCTCCAGCATGACTACAAACACCAGAAACTACTTGCAACTCCTGGATCGGGTAGTAGGTGATTAATAAGTCGAGAGGGTCAATTAAGTATCCCAACGTGTGGTAGTATCTAGTCCTCGATTACATACACGGAACTCGGTTCCTAAGGACGGTTCCAATGAAACAACCCGCCATGTACTCCTACATAGCCTTTCATCGGTACCTTTACCAAATCAGGTTCCACACTTATTCCTTGTCACTAGAACACATTCATCCATTCATATTCGTCACCCAGATGAAACATACCTGACACAACTTCTAGGCATAGCAAGCATAGCAGGAATAACACATCACAGCTCAAGCATCTACTAGGTATGCTAGGTTGCATGGTTTGGCTATGTACTGAGACAGTGACAGGTCATGCAAAGGAATAGGATCAGCTACCGAAGTAAAACATTTGAAATAGTTTGTCCTAATGCAATAAGTGGGAGCAGGAGCAAGAACATGGGATGATATCAGGATGATCAAAAGGGTGCTTGCCTTGTTTCTCAGCAGAGGGGTAATATCCGTCAGTCGGATATTCAGTCGTGTCCGAAGGGGCGGGGCCTACCGGAATAACAACCACAATTAATAGCAATGATATGCAACAATCATGATGCATGAAGATGGCATGAAATGAAGGGTGATAGGATTCACTGTGGTTGGTAAAACCTTAGTTTGCATCTGGTTCGAAATCCAAATTCAAATTTTATTTGAAATGTCATAATTAACTTAATCATTTAATTGATTTGACCTGATGTTGTTTCATAGCTTTGTTTTTATGCATGAAAGTAGCACCATTGTGTTCATTGAATTTTTTTGATCAATTTGCATATATTATTTGTCAGATTTGGAGTTATAATCAATTTTCTATGAATTTCCAAAGTTTTGCAATTATTTGGGAATTTTATTAAATTACAGGTAGAATTTATTGCGTCATTATGACATCATCATGGTCAACTGGGGCTAGCCAGGTCAAACCTGGCCAGAAGGGCCCACTAGTCAGTGGCTCCGGGTTAATCCCGCGCTAACCAGAGACTAAGTGGGATTTGACCCACTCTGGGGCCCACTGGTCAGTTGCACTGAGGGGGCATTAGGTCCTAATGACCCCTCGACGTCGGCCCCGACCGGAATCTCACCGGCGGCGACCAAATCCAAGGCGGATCCTCGCCGGAGTTGCCCTAGATCGCGTTGCAGGCCTCAGACTCGGGATCTGAGGGCACTGGGACGAAGCCCAGGCTCGACCCCATCTAATACAGTCATCGGGAGGGGCTGAGGGTTGCCGGAGGGCACTGGCGACGAGCCACGGTGGCGGCCGGAGCTCGACTCGATGACTACGGGGCTAGAGCAGAGAAAACAGAGGGGGAGATGGGGGAAATACTCCGGAGCTCACTCCGGTGTCGAGGGGAGGCTCAGGCTGCTCGGGGAGGCACTGAATCCGACGAATCGACGGTGGCTTGCCGGCGGCCGAAGGTGGAAGACGACGGTGACGAGGGTGAAGCACGGCTCGGGGGCTCTTCTCCTTTGGCAGGGACGACCAGCTCGATGAGGCAGAGCGAACGGCATGCTTAGAGGCGAGGGAAGACGGCCGGAGCGATGCCTAGCTCAAGCTCGAGCTCGCAGCAATTGCGGCCGAGAGAGAGACGCAGAGGGCGAGTGAGGAGGGGGAGAGGATGGGAACTGGTCCGGGGAGGCTTGTCCTCCCTCTCCAGCGCATCAGGGTGAACCAGGCATGCACGTAGGTGCGTGGTGGCGCGCCGGGAGAAGCGGCGGCCAACTCCTGCTCCGACTGGCGAAGGAGGAAGACGACACAAGGGGAATGGGTTTGGGCCAGGTGAACGAGGTATAGTCTTTTCCCATTTTTCTTTCCTCTCCAGTTTCTGTTTTTATCTTTTCTGATTTAGTTTATTTTATTTTTGGCTCCAAACTATTTCAAAAATAGTTTGAATGATACTGGGGTGTTATTTGGAATATTTCCAAACCTAGATAAAGTTTTTAACATTTTATGAGATTTTGAATTATTTGAAATCAAATATACAATTGATTTCAGTAAATTTTATGTTTAAATAAAATGCCAAAAACATTTTGAAAATATATTTCACCCTTGATATTTTGTTTCCAAGAATTATTAGAAAAGGTGAACTTTTATGATGGCCATTTTGGGTTCATTGATTTGTCACCAAATTTGGAATTCTTTTGAATTAGAGTTGCTAGGGTTTGCTTTTGTTTTCTTTTCTTTCTTTTTAATTTATTCCAATTCTTTGGATGCAAAGAATAAGACATGAGCACAATCTTGCTAATTCTATTAGGGATTCAGGTAGATGACAATTGATCCCCTCAGAGTCAGGCATTAGATTTGTGAAACAGTGAGCATTATTTAAATTGCCATCATAATGACACATCAGACCATCACGGCGGCTTAGGGGCATGATGCGCCATTCAACCCAGCATCGGATCAAATCGATTCCAGTCAATCCATTAGCATTCAAAGCTCTCAACAGGGGCCAAACAGATTTGTGAGCGGCTTGTTCCTCTTGAGACAGAGACCCGGGGAGTTGGAAGTCCATTGGAAGACGATCTTCTCTGTAACCCGAAAAAGGTTTCTCTTGATCCGGAGCAGTATTTCTGCAATAGAACTAGGCTTTTCCCCAACCTTTGGGATGTCTGGGTAAGGCGGCAGCAGGGAAGTCGATTTCACGCCGCCTCTGGATGGTGACTCCACCATGTTCTAAGCTAGGGCCGTCAGCCCATTCCGTTTGGTGTTTTAAATAGAAAAAATCCCTAAACAAGGTAAAGGTGGGTTCTATTCCTAAGTACACTTCCCAAAAACCTGAAACTGACACATGTTGCTGATTGAATTAGGACCTAAATCTTGGGGGTGAAGGCTGAAAATGCTAAGGGCATCCCGGAAGAATTTTGAACCAGGAGCGGAGAAGCCTCATTCCAAATGGTCTGTGAAGACCACTACTTCCCCTTCGGCGGGTTGAGGTCGCACTTCTCTGGCAGGGGCTCTTCATCCAATTACATCTTTAGGAGACAAGGTCCCCATTGACACGAATCATTGCAAGGCAGCTTCATCGATGTCAGAAGGTAGCCAGTCACACTTTGCTGGTTTTGACATGATGTTCAGAGTCTGAAAGAAGCTAGTTGCATAAGTATGATTCGCGGGTTATTCTAATGGCTAGCAGTAAAGGAAATTATAATACTTAAGTCGCCCGAATACAAGTGGGCGTACGAGGATGGCGAGTTACGAAAATAACTAAACCGGCTTAATAAGGAGGCAGTACTGGGTCATGAAGAAACTATGAAGTTGGATTCTGCTAAGTGTCGGAAAAACAGTTTTCTGTCAAAACCACAGAGAAATATGGATCTATTGGCAGTGCGAAAAAGAAAAGTTAATGTCTGAAATAAAGAGCAGAGCATGGTGGTGGCAATAGCTGACGATGACAAGGTTCTTGTAGAAGTATCAATGAAGTTTGTGCGGGATTGATTTTACATTTGTTCCACAACTTATCGAGGGGGATTGCTTTGCTAAAGAGAATAGACGAACTCATACTGTTAATGGTGACACGATGAACCCTAAAGAACTCCGGTGAGCCGTGGTACGTGATCTAAACAGATCTATTACAAAGAAGTAAGGACAACCTGGTGGCGTCGACCAGAGGGGAAGAAGATCGCGGCTTGCTACAAAAGACGTGCGGAGGCGAAGCTCTTGCGTTGGAGAGTTCTCCAGAGGAAGGTGCAGTGGTGGCGCGTCGTGGATTGAAGACTCGGGGAAGAAGAACAAGAAGAGCTAGGGTAAAAGTGAAAAAAGATTCCCCCATCAGTATTTAAAGACCAGGGGGGAATGAAAACGACATGCATGGGAGTCTAGGAGATGCCATCAATCTTGGAATTGATGGCGCCTCAATTTTCGGGTCGGACAGATAAGATCAAAAGAGTTGTTGCAATGACGTCAAAAAGATTCCTGAAGTTTCGGAGTGATTGACGTCATTAATTTCCGGGGCCTAATGTTGGGGATGTTATCCCATTATAAGATCTGCCCAATGATGCTGGGTTAGGATAATGGCGGTTGTATCTACATGATCAAGATGGGCCGTTATCTGAGAAGCAGAAGGCGCAAGACGTACGCTATGAAGGAACGGTTGGCCCAAGACTCGAAGAAAGTGACTTACGGCCCGCATGGGAAAAGAGTCGCCTGAAGTTTCCTTGCGTGAGAGACAAGGACGAATTGTAATAAGGGTTGGACTCTTGTAAACCTAGAGCCTCAACCCGTATATAAAGGAGAGTCTCTAGGGTTGATGACGTTAGGTTAACATCGATCAAAAGCTAGGTTAGGCGAATCCACACCCTTGTAATCGATCTCCACAGCAATATACACACAACAAGACGTAGGCTCTTACCTTAATCTGAGGGGCCGAACCTGGGTAAACTTGTCGTGGTTTTGTCACGGCAGATGTCCTCGTGAAAGGACTTAGTACTGGAGCCATCGCACCTTGGTGGCGACTCAAAGGGGTTGAGCGGGAGAGACACGGCGATTTACCCAGGTTCGGCCCCTCGAGAACAGGTAATAGCCTACGTCCTGCTCTATGTGTATTGATGTGGATTCGATTACAAGGAAGGCGTAACTCGCCTGAACCTAGCACTCGATGATTTCTAACCTACCTCTCCCCCTCCAGACTCGCCTTTATATATAGGCCGAAGCCTTAGGGTTTACAAGAGTCCCTTCCTTTTTACAAATCGTGACCACCGCGGTCTCTAAGTCGCCGTCTTGCAAAACCCAGAGTCCTTCCATAATTCATAACCATCCTACGACTTCGAACCGCCCGGGCCGAGGCCCAACTAGCCTTAAAGGATGAATCGCCTTAACGGTAACCCGACCCATATTCGGCGGGTCACTTTAACAGGCAATATCCCCAACATTAGGCCCCAAATTGACTTGAATCTTCACGCCAATGATTCCATTTTAGTCGAAGGCGATTCACGCCTTTGTGTTCCTCCGTACACCAGAAATCTTAACTCGCCAACTGGTACCGGCGAAAGTCTCTGAGCCGCCAACGTATTTCCCGTCAGTACTTTCCTCAGCCCTCAATTCCCGGGAACTCCAACACAATCCCAACGGATCTTTTAGTGCGTCATTATCCCAAAATTTTCGGGCGCCATCATGGCGAATCTTTCCTTCCTCGTCGGTTCCCGCTCATAGCGCCTCGATCCCCGCGCCCGTCCTGATAAATAGGCGGAAGGGACAGGGCTGACACCGGCCACCTACCAGTCCCGTCAATACCTCCACCATTATCTCAGCGAGAAGAAACGCTCCGCATCCTGAAGGCTTCGCCGCCATCCGCAAACTCCATCACCGTCCGAAGAACTCCAGTGCTGCCCGCAGGCCATTGCCGTTCGAGGAGCTCCGGCACCGCCCGCAAGCCGTCGCCGTTCGAGGAGCTCCGGCGCCGCCCGCAAGCCGTCGCTGTTCGAGGAGTTCCGGCGCCGTTCGAGGAGCTCCAGGCCGCCCGCACGTCGTCGCCTTCGCCAGGCTCCACCGCCGCCGAGGGTTTCCTCATTCTCCAACAGCCTCCATCATCACCGATCTTCTTCGACCAAGATCTTCAGGTTAGGCCACTGTTTCCCCTTCTTTAAGGGTAGATTTAGTTCTTGTTCTTGCCGCCGCCATTGCCATAGCTCCGAAGCTCTATGCTCGTCACCATCTTAACTGTCGAACTGATTAGTCCGAGCGCCATTAGGGCACCTAGTGCTTCGAACAATCCTATCCATCTGTGCCCTTGCGAATTTTCTAAATAGACTAGTTTTTTCAAACACGAAGCATCATCCTGATCGCACATGGTCCATGTTTTATCCATGTCCGTAAGCTTTTATATCTGTTGAATAGATCCATTCCTCTTTCACTGTTTGCAAAAAGCTGTTTGGAAACCTCGTCCTTCCCTTAGTGTTTCGAAAAGAATAAATTTTAGCACCCACGGTAGCGTCGCTTCTGAGAATAGCCCTGCTCCGATAGGTCGCCACATCAGCCCAACCCGGCCTCCCAATCCGGCGGGTTAAGCAGAAGCTAGTCCCGACTCACATAGTAAATGTTCGAGACATGTAATACCATTTTCTTGCCTATTTGTAGCATGGGTGCCGTTTTCAAGAGCGATTGGCTTCCCACTAAAGTTGATGATGATGTTTTGGCGAATTACGTGAAAGCGGGCTGCTTGGATCCTCAAGACGTCATTGGATGGCGAACCGGGTTAGGAGAAGACCTACCCAACCCCAAGGAAGGGGAGATAGTAGTTTTTGTGGAACACTTAGAACGGGGTTTTAAGCCGCCCGGATCTAAATTCCTTAGAGACGCCCTGAATTTTATGAACGTCCGACTCCAGGATTTGGGACCCAATTCCATAAGCAACGTGAGTCAATTCCAAGTCCTTTGCGAAGCTTTTTTGCGGATCGAGCCTTCCGTCCCCCTGTTTTGGTACTTTTTCCAGTTGAATCGCTAGACAGAATTCCACAATGGCCCAGTTTGGAACTCGGCGGGGTCAACGTCCAGCGTCGCAGGGACAGTCCGTTTCCTGCACTCACTATGCCCAGCCATCCCAAAGGCTGGGGTGAATCTTGGTTTTACTGCAAAGAAACATCCCCTGCCGGCGAGAACAAACTTCAGGGCTACAGGCCAAGCCGGCTCCCGGTCAACTTCAAGCTCCCTGACAAGCTCACCGAGGAAGAAGAGTCGGAATTCGTCCCAATTCTGTCCGAACTGAGATCCTTGACTAACAACGGTCTCACCGGGGTTGACCTGATCCGCTGCTGGGTCGAATGGCGGATCCTTCCTCTGAGCCGCCGAGAAGGCTTGATGTGCGAATTTGACGGTACTCTGGGTCATCCACAATGCTACTTTCACACAGCATTAACAGAAAAAGACATCATCGCCATCATCAAGAAACTGACCGGCGAGCCTACAGCAAAGTGCGGCCAAATCGGCCTTAAGCCGTTCTGCAAGATTAACCCGGCGCCCAAGGTAACCAAGACTAACTCGCCCTCAATTTTTATTCCATCTGTTTTACTGCCATCGTGACTTCATGCCACATCCCTTTCCAGAAAGGCGACAAGTTGTGGTCTCGGAGACCTAAGAAACAAGCCATGAAGAGTGCTAAGCCGCCTTCCAAGAAAAACAAAGGCAAAGGTAAATCGGCTGCGGCCGAGCCATCTGAAGTCGACGAATCTCAAGCTAGCGACGCACTCTCCGAGGTACCAATCCGTCCTCTTTTTCACTCGCCACCTATTACTTTTAACTTCTATTTATCTCTCACTCCTCTTATAATAGAATGAAGATAACAAAAGCCAGGAAGATTCTGTCGAGGTAATTTCCGTCTCCTCTGATTCATCTCCTTCTCCACCTAAGCCGACCCGGCGAATATGTGGAAAAGTACCCCTCTCACATCCAAATGCCCGTTTGGACCCAAATTTCTTACTGAAGAAAACGCAGCACGCCTCGAAACGGAAAACGCGAAGTCATTCTGGCGACCTAACACCTGGCTTGCCAACAACGAACAAAAGAAAACCAAGCGAGGTACCTCCTCTTTTTTTTTGAGCAACCATTGTTCGTGTTGTTTTGGATCACAGTCATAACCCGCATGTTATTATCGATGTACAAATTCCACAGGATTCTCCCCCTACTTCTGGCGACTCAGTGATGTCGACCCTTCCACCAATGATCCGAGTCCCGGGGTAAGTTTCTTGTCCTGATCCTTGAGAATAGCACTCTTTTTAATTTTCTAACACGCCTATCTCATTTATTAGGGCGCAAGCCAAAAAGAGGAAAACCAGTGGATCAATCCCTGATGCCACTTCTGAACCTCCAAGGAAAGCAACTCCGACTCAAGAAGATCCGAGTCAAAACGAGCCGACAATTCAAGCAAATCCTACTGAGTCGCCCAAAGGATCAACGGATGTCCCTAGATCACCGGTCGTAATGGCGACAGCTGATGACCCAGATGCTGTGGTCATTACTGGTTTTGGTATCTCCAAGCCGGCAGCAACAATCCTCTTCAAACATATGGCATCCCCTTCTCCATCAATTCCCGAGTCTGGGCCTTCCAAGGCGAAACTTTCTGACTATGCAGGTCTGGAGTTTACTGAACTCTGTTCTGGCTTCGCAAGTCGCGTGGAAGCGAGTTACAAGATGGAAAAAAATCTGCTGAAGATGTTAAATAACAAGCATGAGGTAAGATTTATACTCTATATTATTCCGAGTAACCCCCAAGGGCCGGGTCATCAGTAAAATGATGAGCCGGGTCTTTTTTTTTTAAAAACATCGCGACCAGTAACCCCCAAGGGTCGGGTCATCAGTAAAATGATGAGCCGGGTCTTGATTTCTGTATAATTTCCCTTGAGAAATTATACATTAGCCCCCAAGTGTCAGGGGTATTGCCTTGCAATAATTCTGAAACTTGTCTTTGTTTTAAATTTTGAACAGGAAAGCCTTGCCCAGACCGAACTGGCCCTGGGCGACTTAAGGAAAAACTTGGCTGACCAACAAGATGCCCGAACTCAGTCGGAAGACAAATATAAGCTGGCTCTGGTTGAACTGGAAAAGCTCAAAGCCGAGTTAGAAAGAACTCAGGCTGACCACAGCGCGGTTTTGACGAGAGCCAAAAAAGCAGAAGCAAAGCTGGCAACCGTGCAGCAGGAGCTATCCGGCTTAAAGCGCCATATTTCCAACATTACACAAGCCATCTTTGGTAAGCTTTTCCTAACTCTCCAATCTTATCCTCTTCCTTGGGCGAATTCCTTAATTTTTAACTTACCGGTTATGTAATCACAGGCTCGAGAGTCGCCAATTTGCAAGACGACAGCGTGTTGATGCTGAAGGCGATCTATACACTGACGGAACACCTATACACAGGCAATGTGCTAACCGTCAAAGCTGTGATAGGTGCAAAGGAGCCCATAACTTCCATCAAGAAGGTGCTTGGATATCTATCCACACTGCCTCCCCAGATCGGCGAGTTAACCCGATCAGCCGCCCTGAAGGATGTCCTGACGGCTCTGAGTCGCTGCCTGGCGTATGCTCCAGAAATTAATTTGGAAGAAGTGGCTGCCGGCTTCCCTCAGCCTAAAGATGACGGCTCGAAGTTCGTGGAAGAAGACTACCAGAAGGTTGTCAAGGATTCTCGACTAGCCGCGACTCAACTCGCCGCCAGCCTTGACTTGACAAAATATCAGGCGGCTTATGATGACAAGAATAAGAAAATCAGCCCGCCAACCTTCGAGGTGACCAACCTTATCCCTCGGCGACCCAAAAATCCCTTCGACTCGGAAACAGACCTGGCATCAATCTTGACCGATGAAGACGATTTTGCCTCTTTGTCCAGATGCAATTGGGTCTTGGGCGATTTACAAATCGAAGCTGGTCAGAGCTCACGCCAAGACTTAGCAGAATAGATTTTCCTTGAATTTGGCCCAAGAGCCATGTAATAGTCAGTACTATATTTTGATGACATCTTCTGCCAAAAAACCCTTATACCGCTTTTGAGGCGGTTTAAAATATTTTGTTAATCCTTATCAGAATCGCCTGAAATGCTCAATCCGCCAAGGATGAAAACCTTGAGCACATTACCTGTGAAAATAAAAGAACTACAAACAGTTTCAACGAATAAGCAGTGAGGATAAAAATCTCCAAGGTCAAATCGTAACACGGGTAATTTTGTCGGCTCATACGGTCGCGACAGGAGGAGGCGAGTCAGAAAGCTCGTGCACCCACCCTTAATGTAGGTTTCGTCGGCTTATACGGTCGCGACAGGAGGAGGCGAGTTAGAAAGCTCGTGCACCCACCCTTAATGCAGGTTTCGTCGGCTCATACGGTCGCGACAGGGGGAGGCGAGTCAGAAAGCTCGTGGACCCACCCTTAATGCAGGTTTCGTCGGCTCATACGGTCGCGACAGGAGGAGGCGAGTCAGAAAGCTCGTGCACCCACCCTTAATGCAGGTTTCGTCGGCTCATACGGTCGCGACACGAGGAGGCGAGTCAGAAAGCTCGTGCACCCACCCTTAATGCAGGTTTCGTCGGCTCATACGGTCGCGACAGGGGGAGGCGAGTCAAAAAACTCGTGCACCCACCCTTAATGCAGGTTTCGTCGGCTCATACGGTCGCGACAGGGGGAGGCGAGTCAGAAAGCTCGTGCACCTACCCTTAATGCAGGTTTCGTCGGCTCATACGGTCGCGACTGGGGGAGGCGAGTCAGAAAGCTCGTGCACCCACCCTTAATGCATGTTCTGTCGGCTCATAAGGTCGCAACAGGATGTCATGAAATTGCTCTCTCTTTTTCTTAAAGAAGAAGCCCCCGAGTCAGGGAAACATTATATTATTCCATAATGAAAACTGAAAAACTTACAAAGGATGGAGTTTTAAGAACTCAAGTGTAATAAGGCCGCAAATGGGCAATATTCCAAGGGCGAGTTGACTCAGCCCCCGTAGTCGGTCGATCAGGCCAAAGATCCATCAAGTAGTAAGAACCATTGCGGAGGTTCTTGCTGACAACGAAAGGTCCCTCCCAAGGGGGCGAAAGCTTGTGCATGCCTGCCCGATCTTGTATTAGTCGAAGCACCAAATCGCCTTCCTGGAAGGTCCGACTCTTCACCCGGCGACTATGATAACGCTGCAGATCTTGCTGATAGATCGCCGAACGAGCCGCTGCTAACTCACGTGCCTCTTCCAAGGCATCCAAAGAGTCCTGACGTGCCAGCTCGTTGTCTTGCTCCACATATGCGGCGACTCTAAGAGAATCATGCCTTATGTCAGTAGGGAGGACGGCCTCTGCACCATAGACCAAGAAGAAAGGGGTGAACCCCGTGGACCGATTCGGGGTGGTCCGGATGCTCCATAACACCGAAGGTAACTCCTCCACCCAACATCCTGGAGTTCTTTCCAGGGGAATTATGAGACGAGGTTTGATCCCTTGCAAAACTTCCTGATTCGCCCGCTCGGCCTGTCCGTTTGACTGCGGGTGAGCAACTGCAGAGATATCAAGCCGGATATGTTCACGGCGACAGAAATCCAGCATCGCTCCTTGGGACAAGTTAGTACCATTGTCCGTGATGATACTGTGCGGATATCCAAAACGGAAAATCAGCTTCTTCAAAATTTTTACCGCAGTCTCCGCATCGCAAGTCCCAACAGGCTCCGCCTCAATCCATTTAGTGAATTTATCAACCGCCACCAATAAGTGAGTTTTCTTGTTGGAGGACATCTTAAAGGGACCGACCATGTCCAGCCCCCAGACTGCGAAAGGCCAAGTAATGGGGATCATCCTCAATTCTTGAGCCGGCACATGAGCCTGTCTCCCGTATCGTTGGCACCCCTCACACCGCCGTACTATATCTTCTGCATCTGCGTGAGCCGTCAACCAGAAGAAACCGTGTCGAAAGGCTTTTGATACCAAAGAACGTGACCCGGCGTGATGTCCGCAGTCTCCAGAATGGATGTCATTAAGGATTGTGCATCCTTCCTCGGAGGAAACGCATCGCTGAAAGACCCCTGAAGCACTTCGTTTATATAGCTCGCCATTAATGATGACCATCGACTTGCTACGCCGAACAATCTGGCAAGCCAAAACTTCGTCGGTGGGTAACTCGCCACGAGCAAGATAAGCTAGATAAGGAAGAGCCCAATCCGGAGCGATATGGAGAGCCGCCACAAGCTGAGACTCGGGATCTGGTATCGCCAATTCCTCCTCCGTGGGTACAGTTACGGACGGTTTATGCAGGACATCCAAGAAGACATTAGGGGGGACCGGTTTTCTCTGTGAGCCGAGGCGCGAGAGGGCATCAGCTGCTTCGTTGAGTCGCCGATCAACATGATCAACCTGGTACCCATGAAAATAGCCCGCCACGTCAGATACGGCTCGCCTGTAAGCCGCCATCATAGGATCTCGAGAGTCCCAGGTGCCCGAAACCTGTTGCGCCACCAGATCTGAGTCCCCAAAACATCTGACTCAGGTTAGGTTCATCTCTTTTGCTAGTCGCAAATCGTGAAGCAGAGGTTCATACTTTGCTGCATTATTTGTACAAGGTAACATGAGCCGGAGGACGTAGCAGAACTTATCTCCTTGAGGGGATATCAACACCACACCAGCCCCCGAGCCCTCCAACTGCCTGGATCCATCAAAATAAATAGTCCAATAGGTAAGGTCAGGCCGATCTTCCGGAGCCTGAAGCTCCGTCCAATCATTGACGAAATCAACTAGTGCCTGGGACTTGATGGCCGTGCGGGGGGTATACTGAATGTGATGTGACCCATGTTCTATTGCCCATTTGGCGATTGGCCCTGTTGCCTCGCGGTTTTGGATGACGTCGCCGAGGGGCGCGGAACTGACCACGGTGATTGGGTGTTCTTGGAAATAATGTTTAAGCTTTCGACTCGCCATGAACACCCCATAGACCAGTTTCTGCCAATGTGGGTACCGCTGTTTGGAAAGAGTTAACACCTCACTGATAAAGTACACCGGGCGTTGTACCGGGTATTCCTTTCCTTCCTCCTTTCTTTCGACGACCACAGCCACGCTGACCGCTTTGGAATTCGCGGCGATATACAGGAGCATAGGCTCCTTTTCAGTTGGGGCCGCTAGGACCGGCGGGTTAACCAATTGATGTTTCAAGGCCTGAAGTGCCTCGTCAGCCTCCTCTGTCCACACGAATCGGTCAGACTTTCTCAACAATTGATAGAGCGGAATCGCATTTTCTCCGAGGCGGCTTACAAAATGACTGAGAGCCGCAATGCGACCCGCCAATCGCTGAACTTGGTTAACATTCGTCGGCTTGCCGAGGGAGGTAACCGCTTCAATTTTGTCCGGGTTAGCCTCGATGCCGCGCTCCGATACCAAGAAACCCAGTAGTTTTCCCGCAGGTACGCCGAAGACGCACTTGGTAGGATTTAGCTTCATCTAATATACCCGTAAATTATCAAAGGTTTCCTTAAGGTCTTCCAGAAGTGTCTCCTCCCGGCGGGTCTTGATCACAATGTCGTCAACATAAGCATGGACGTTGCGGCCAATTTGGCTATGAAGACAATTCTGGATGCAGCGTTGGTAAGTCGCTCCTGCGCTCTTGAGCCCGAATAGCATGGACACATAGAAAAAGGCCCCGAAGGGGGTTATGAAAGCAGTCTTTTCTTGATCTTCCACAGCCATTTTGATCTGATGATAACCTGAATAAGCGTCCAAAAAGCACAATCGTTCGCATCCCGCCACCGAGTCAATGATTTGGTCGATGCGGGGAAGAGTGAAAGGATCCTTGGGGCAAGGTCTGTTGAGGTCCATATAGTCAATACACATACGGAACGTACCATTCTTCTTGAGTACTAACACCGGGTTAGCTAGCCATTTGGGGTGAAAGACTTCCACGATGAACCCGGTGGCTAAAAGACGGGCGACTTCTTCTCCAATCACCTTCCATCGCTCCTCGTTAAACCTGCGGAGGTATTGTTGGACAGGTTTGCATTTTGGGTCAATATTAAGATGGTGCTCAGCGAATTCTCTCGGTACACCCGGCATGTCAGAGGGTTTCCATGCGAAGATGTCCCGATTCTCACGGATGAATTCGATGAGCGCGCTTTCCTATTTGGGGTCCAGACCCGTTCCAATGGTAAACTGCTTGGATGAATCGCCAGGGACGAAGTCGACTATCTTCGTGTCATCCGTTGGTTTGAACTTGAGGGGCGACTCGGAATCTGTAGTCGGTTTCTTGAGTGGTGACATGTCTGCCGGGTCAACACTGGCCCGGTGGTTTTTGAGCTCTTCCGCCGCGCAGGCGACTTCCGCGTAGGCCGCGTCTCCTTCCTCACACTCCTTTGCAATTCTTCTATCTCCGTCGACCGTGATGGGCCCTTTAGGACCAGGCATTTTGAGCTTGAGGTAGACGTAGCACAGGCGGGCCATGAAGTGAGCGTAAGCCGGTCGCCCGAACAGCGCATGGTACGGGCTTTTTAATTTGACCACCTCGAAGACCAGAGACTCCGACCTGTAGTTCTGTGCAGTTCCAAATGCTACTGAGAGCTTGACCCGGCCAATCGGATAAGCGGATTTGCCCGGGATGATGCCGTGGAAAACTGTGGTTGAAGGCATCAAGTCTTTCTCAAATAGATTCATCCTCCGGAAGGTGTCAAAGTATAGGATATTAATGCTGCTGCCGCCATCCATTAGTACTTTCGATAGAGTGTAACCCGCCACTTGGGGAGCCACGACCAAGGCCAGGTCGCCCGGGTTATCTATTCTCGGCGGGTGGTCCTCTCTGCTCCACGTTATGGTCTGTTCGGACCAGTGGAGATATCTGGGAACTGCCGGCTCAATTACGCTGTACGCCCGGTGATTTACCTTTTTATCACGTCTGCAAGCATTAGTGGTGAAAACATGATATTGCCCATTACTTAGCTGTTTAGGATTGTTGCGGAAGCCCCCATGGTCATCCTGGTCCTGCGGAGCCCCTTGTGGGGGCGGCTGCTGGAAGACTCCCGGCGGGTTGTACCGCCGGTGGTGGTGCACCGGGTACTGGCCGCCGCCTGGCTGCGGCCCCCCCGAGCCTCTTGTGCGGGAAAACCGCCGAAGGGGTTGTGCCTTTGGTTGGGCGCGGCGAGTTGGTCTTGGCGACGGTTCGGGTCTTCTCTCTGGCTCTTCTTGATTGCCTCGGCCCGAAATTCCCGCATCACGAAGCAGTTCTCCCAGGAGTGGCCCGCCGGGCCGTCGGCCGTGGCGTGGCGCGGGCAAGGACCTTTGAGCAGCTCTTCGTAGTTACGCGGTCTTTTCCCACTAAAGCCTCGATTCTTCTTTTTGCCGTCATTGGCGTTGGTGTTGGCAACCAGATCCGAGGGCTCCTCATGCGGCCTACGCTTGCCGTTGGTCCCCTGGTTGTGACGGTTGCGGCCTTGGAGGCGGTATGCTTATTCGTTGAATCGCCCTTCTTGGGAGAGTCACCCTTACCGTCCTCGCCGGGATCCTTGGTATCATCGGCTTCGGCGTACCTAGTGAGGGTATCCATCAGCTCGCCCATATCCTGAACTTTCCGTTTGAGTCGCCCCAGCTTCTGGACCAGCGGTTCATAGTGGCAGTTGTGCTCGAGGATAAGCACAGCTTGCGCTGCCGTGATGCCATCCGATGAATGGATAATTTCCGCGACTCGCCGAGACCAATGATGCGCCGACTCATCCGGGCGTTGCACGTAGTGTTGCAAGTCGACGATTGTCATCGGTCGTTTACAGGTTCCCCGGAAGTTTTTGATGAAACGCTCCTTTAACTCGGCCCAGGACTGGATAGAATTGGGGGGTAAATTTTTCAACCAAGTGCGTGCCGATACCTCGAGCATCATGGTGAAATATCTGGCGCAAACCGCCTCGTTTACGTCGAGCATGTCCATGGCGATCTCATAACCCTCGATCCAAGATGTTGGTTCGAGATCTGGTGTGTAATTAGGCACCTTTCTTGGTCCTTTGAAGTCCTTGGGCATTCTTTCGTTTCGAAGGGCCAGGGACAAGCAGGGCACCCCAACTCTCCCTCCGGTCCCCGCGGGAGGAGTCTGAGCCTCTTGGGTGTTGGGTGGACCTCTGCCCGGCGGGTCCCGCTCGGGCGGGTTGTCCTGCGGGAGGTGTCACGGGGCGCTGTTTACGGCTGGCTGATCCTCCGGCCAACCCCTGGTATAGCTCGCCTGGTGGGTGGAGAGCAGTCATTCGGGGCTGTGTGAGAACTGCGCGTTTTGGACAACCGCCGTTTTCAACATCTCAATGGCGTTCCTTGCTTCGATCTCAGCTCGGGTGTTGCCGTGGATCGAGAGAGACTCCAGATGGAGAGTTGCGGCAAGCACGTTATCCACCGGGTTAGAGAAGTGGCCTCGGGGGGTACGGAAACGAGGAATTTGACCCTCAATCGGCTGAATCGGCGGGTTAGGAGGGCGGCCCATCCCTCCTGCTGGAGCGGCTCCCATCCCGGGTGTTTGGGGAGTTTCGAACAGGCGAGTCGGATTGAGATCATGGGGCAGGCGTCCCTGGTGCCTCTGCTGATGGACGGCGTCGGATGCGCGCTGCTGTCTTTCAAGCCGCCAATTGTCGGTGTTCAGCCGCATCCTTTCGGCCGTAATCTGGGCCTGTCGAGTTTCCATCCTGGCGGACTCCGTCTCAGCATCCTGATGGGCCTTTGCCACAGCCTCCCTCAGTTTTGCTAACTCCGCATTTATCTCTTCTTGGTTCTCTGGCGTGAGGGGGGTTGACATTAGTCTTGTGATTTCCGCCGCTAAATCCACCAGGACTGCTGACGCACTTCTGGACGTCCCGCCGGTTCCATCGCCCCCGGTGGGGTTCTGTGCGGGTTGAGTCGCCCCAGCCATGTAGATGGCGATCTGGCGGCGGGTTCGATCGAGGATTTCCGGATCCATGGCCAATGACAAGCCCCCAAGACCGTCTCCGTGGAGGGACTGGATGGAATCTGAATCGCCCATGGATGACTCGTCGTCAGAGTTGATGGGGGTAACCTCCTGAGCCGCCGCGTGCTCTGGCTCCTCCGACCCCTGTGTGAAACCCACAAAGACCGGGCGGGTCAGATTCCGGGTTATGACTGGATGAACGTACCTGGCCGGCTCGACGATGTCGGAGGAGATGTCCGGCTCAGGAACGGATGACCCGATCATGCCGATGAAGACGTTGATCTTGCCGAAGGGGACCCTGTAGCCTGATTCGAGGGAATTTGCTTCAGGTCCCCATCGCCGGTTGTCGATGTAGGCTATGCCGCGTCGGCTCCAAGTCATGAGCGCCGCCACATAACTCCCAGACCCTGGTAGGGCTCCCTTTGAGAACTCATCTCCACCGTGCGCAGGCCCCACGGTGGGCGCCAACTGTCGTGGTTTTGTCACGGCAGATGTCCTCGTGAAAGGACTTAGTACTGGAGCCATCGCACCTTGGTGGCGACTCAAAGGGGTTGAGCGGGAGAGACACGGCGATTTACCCAGGTTCGGCCCCTCGAGAAGTGGTAATAGCCTATGTCCTGCTTTGTGTGTATTGATGTGGATTCGATTACAAGGAAGGCGTAACTCGCCTGAACCTAGCACTCGATGATTTCTAACCTACCTCTCCCCCTCCAGACTCGCCTTTATATATAGGTCGAAGCCTTAGGGTTTACAAGAGTCCCTTCCTTTTTACAAATCGTGACCACCGCGGTCTCTAAGTCGCCGTCTTGCAAAACCCAGAGTCCTTCCATAAATCATAACCATCCTACGACTTCGAACCGCCCGGGCCGAGGCCCAACTAGCCTTAAAGGATGAATCGCCTTAACGGTAACCCGGCCCATATTCGGCGGGTCACTTTAACAGGCAATATCCCCAACAAAACTCGTCTTTCATTTCCCGATCAACCCCTTTGAGTCGCCATATAGTTGCGATGGCTTCACCACTAAGTCCTTTCATGAGTACATTTGTCATGAAAAAACCACGATAATACGTATCCGGATGAACCGGTCATAACAACCGCAAAGGTGCTCCCTTTACCCCCCCCCCCCCGGTAGCTGAACATTCGGGAATGTAGGGGGAAAGCACAGGAGCAAGGCAACCAAGTATTGCAAGAATCATAAGTCTAATTGATGCATATAGTGGCATAAATCAATGTTCAGTCAACGCATATAGTACATAAAGATGTAGGAGAAATAAATACTTTGATCGGCTTCCCTATGGAAGCCCCCAGGTGATATCGGTTTTAGACACTCTATTTATCATAAATGTGTTCCGATAGGTGCTTGAAGTAGTTCGATTCATCCGAACATATCTTGGGAAAATTTAAGTGATCATACAAAAGTAAAACAAGGAAAACTTCAAAAAATAATAAATGTATAAAGAAGCTAGTGACATGGGTCTAACCGTAGAAACGCTGAAGGCGGGCTGCATTCCATGGGTTTGTCTCGAGGTGATCATCCTTTGGGTTGCGCAGGCAATAAGCTCCTCCTGTCAGGACTTCAGCAATTATGAAAGGGCCCTCCCATTTGTGGTTAAGTTTATGCTTCTGCTTCTCTGGGAGGCGTAGAACAAGTTTGCCCATGTTGTATGCCTTTGCCCAAACTTATCTCCACTGTTAGCGACGAGCATGCTGTTGATAAAAAGTAGACCGGGCCTGAGCTATATCACGTTCGCCTTCCAATGCATCTAAGTCGTCTTGCCGATCTAACTCAGCCTCTCTTTCCTTGTACATGCACACCTGAGGCACACCATGGATGATATCACAATGGAGGACTGCTTCGGCCCCGTACACCATGATATACGGTGTGTACCGTGTTGAACGTTTCGGGGTGGTATGCATGCCCCATAGTACATATTCGAGCTCCTCCACCCAGTGGCAGTCGAATTCTATAAGGGATCGGACCAACCGAGGTTTGTTACCACTCAAAGCCCATTGGCTTGTTCGACTTGTCCATTGATCTGGGAGTGATATACCGAGGCATAGTCGAGCTTAATGCCCATGTTTGCGCACTAATCTTTGACCTACTAGGCGGTAAAATTGGATCCATTATCCCTTATTATGTTGTGCGGGACACCATAATGGTGTACGACATCGGATATGAATTCGATCACCGTCTTTGCTTTGGCGGAGCTTACATGCTTTTCTTTGATCCATTTGGTGAACTTGTCCATCATAACCAGGAGGTCATCCTTTTTCTTGGTCCCGCCTTTAAGTAGTCCGACCTTGTCCATCCCCTAGACCCCAAAGGGAGAGGTGATTGGAATTGTCCGAAGAGCCGTTGGGGGCATGTGGCTTTGATTTGCAAAAAGTTGACACCCAACACAATGTTGAACGAGTGTGTGTGCGTCCGCTCGAGCTGTGGGCGAGAAGAAACCAGCTCGAAAAGCCTTGCTGACCACGGCTCGTGCAGGTGCATGGTGGCCGCCCATACCTGCGTGCACTTCTGCCAAAAGTTGCCTCCCTTCTTCTTCAGAGACACATCCCTGGAGGACACATGTGTTTCTTTTCTTATGTAGATCACCCTCATGGACCTTGTAGGCCTTTGATCGGCGGATGATACGCCTTGCCTCGGTTTGGTCGTCGGGGAGCTCTTTGCACAGAAGGTAAGCAAGGAAGGGTTTGGTCCATGGGGCGATCAGTGCCATGACCTCATGAGCCGAAGGTGTTTCTTTGATTATAGATCCGCCGACAATTTGATCGTCCGACTCGGCTACGGGGGTGTAACCTATTCTACACCATCAGCTGTCGTGCTACTATCCTCGTCTTGCCATACCACGGATGGCTTCAAAAGACTCTCTAGAAATTTGTTACTCGGCACGGGGTCATGCTTTGTGCCTAAGCGGGTGAGGATGTCTGCGACTTGGTTGTTAGTTCTCAAGACGTGATGGAACTCCAATCCTCGAACCGTATTGATATCTTGAGGGCCGCGTTTTTCTATGCTCCCATTTTTGGATTTTTTGCATATAATTCGCCATTGATTTGTGAGATGGCGAGGTTGGAATCCCCCCGTACCTCAAGCCGTTGTATCCCCATTGAGGTTGCCATCCGAAGACCATGTAGTAATGCATCGTATTCTGCAGTGTTATTCAAATCGGCATACATGATGTGTAGCACGCATCGGACATTATCCCCGATAAGGGATGTGAGGATCACACCAGCTCCCAGTCTGGCGAGAGTTTTGGACCCGTCGAGGTACATGGTCTAATGAGCGTAAGTCCTATAGTCGCTGGGGAGCTCTGGCTCTGTCTGTTCGGCAACGAAGTCAGCTAGCACTTGTTATTTGATGGCTCGTCGTGGATCGTAAGTGATCACGAATGGAAGGAGTTCGATGACCCATTTAGCTATTCGACTCGTGGTGTCCTTGTTGTTAATGATGACATTCAGGGGCACCTCGGATGTTGTCGTGACCGCATATTCTTGGAAATAGTGCCTAAGCTTGTATGATGTTGTAAACACTGTGTAGGAAATCTTCTCATAGTGTGGGTATCTTGTTTTGCATGGGGTGAGCACCTCGGATACATAGTAGACTGACCTTTGTATCTATAGTTGGTGAACCTTGGCCTCCCGTTCTACGACGAGGACCACGCTGACCACTTGATTGGTGGCTGAGATGTATGGCAACATTGGTTCCCCTGCACGGGGTGCTGCTAGAATGGGCTTGCTGGAGAGCAACGTTTTGATTTCCTCCAAAGCAATCACAGCTTCGTTGGTCCACTTGAAGTTATCGGTCTTCTTAAGAAACCTGTAAAGTGGGAGAGCTTTCTCGTCGAGGCAAGAGATAAACCGGCTCAAGGCCGCCATGCGTCCTACGAATTTTTGGACATGCTTCAGCTTTGTTGGGACCGTGAGTTGTGACAGGGCTCACATCTTGGCACAATTGGCCTATATTCCTCTTTGCGACACAATGAATTCGAGAAGTCTGTCGCTTCGGACTCCAAAGACAAACTTGTCTGGGTTAAGCCTCATGTCATATTCTCGTAGGATGGCAAAGTTATGCCTGAGGTCATCTACCAGCTGGGCGACATGCTTGGTCTTGATGACCACGTCGTCCACGTATGCCTCTACCATTTTGCCGATTTGTTTCTCCAAGCATGTCGAGATCATGTGTTGGTAAGTGGCCCCGCGTTCTTTAACCTGAAAGGCATTGTGTTAAACCAGAATGGCCCATAGGGGTTTATGAAGGCGGTTGCACCCTGATCGTATTCCTTTATTTTAATTTGATAATATCCGGAGTAAGCATCGAGGAAGCACAGAGAGTCGTGTCGGACCGTTGCATTGATAATTTGGTCTATTCAGGGTAAGGGGAAAGGATCTTTAAGGTAGGCCTTATTGAGGTCTTTGAAATCAACGCATAGCCGCCAAGTTTTGTCCTTCTTTGGTACCATGACCAGGTTTGCCAACCAGTTGGGATGTTTAATTTCTCTGATGAACCCGGCTTCTAGTAGTTTGGAAAGTTCCTCACCCATAGCCTGACGCTTGGGTTCAGAAAATCCATGCAAGGCCTGTTTGACAGGTTTAAAGCCTGCTATTATATTAAAGCTGTGCTCCGCTAGCCCTCGCGGGGTTCCTGACATGTATGAGGGGTGCTAGGAAAATATGTCCTAGTTTTTGCGCAAAAAGGTGTGCAACGCTTCATCGATTGGGGTGTCCAGCTGGGCTCCATTGTACGTGGTTTTGTTGGGGTCTATTCGGTGCACCTGAAATTTGATGATCTCGTCCGCAGGTTTGAAGGATGTGGACTTGGGCTATTTTCCGAGGATCACGTTGTCTTTGTCCACTCTGGAATGGAGTTCAGTGGGTTCTTCTGCGGTGAGGGTATCCACTAGTACCTCAAGGGCTAGGGATGCCGTTTTATTTTTGGCTCGTAGGGCTCTTTTGGGGTTACTTATGAAGTGATCACACCATTTGGGCCTGACATTTTGAGCTTTATGTATCCGTAATGTGGTATGGCCTGGAATCTTGTGAAGGCTTCACATCCAAACAGGGCATGGTAACCGGTGTGAAAGGGTACGATATGAAAAAGAAGTTCATCAGATCGGTATTTCTCGGGCGTGCCGAATACCACGTCGAGTGTTACTCGTCCGGTAGAGTGTGCTTCTTTCCTGGGGATGATACCTTAGAAGGTGTTGTTGCTTTGTTCGATTCGAGTCTCTCAAACTTCATTTTCCCAGTGTTTCCTTGTAAATGAGGTTTAGACCACTGCCCCCGTCCATTAGCACCTTATTTAGTGTGAAACCATTGGCTATGGGGTTTAATACTATGGCGGCGGGTGCTTGGACTATGCTGGTGATCGCCTGGTCTTCCTTGTCGAAAGTAATTGGTGTGTCCGACCATGGGTTTGCCATCATCACATGGTGGATTTGATGGAGCTCTCGAAGAAATCTCTTTCTCCAATTTTTTGAGGAAAAAGTTTCATAGATCATTAGAATATCCGCGTTGCTAACAAGCGGCATTCCCGCTCGTTCCTCCGTAAGTGGGGCCTTGAGGATGGCCTATTCACTTTTTGAAACTTGCCTGACGACCCAACATGCTCGAAGGGTGTGGGTGGAGCTTGTGTTAGTCGGGGCTGAGTGTATGTGGCATATGGCTCATCCTGTAGTGCGTCGAGGACCGATCTGGCTCTCTTCCATGTTTTGTTCCTTTCTCTGTGGGCAAGAGTTATTCGTCCTCGTGAATGGGGTAGTACGCCTTCTTTGTGTTCCTCTAGTTTTCTCGATATATCCACGCTCCAAGCACATTTGATGTATTTGCCAAGTGCTTCCCATGGTGCAATATTTGAGCACTAGGTTTGATAGGTCGGCGAAGGTTTGGATTCAGCAACGGGCGAGGGCATTGAGGATGCCCTGATTATGGAAACTATGTAGTAAGGCATTGATCATCTCCTGCTCACCGTGGCCCTGTGCCCTATCCTTATTGATGAGGAATCTGGCCCAAAAGTTGTGTATTGATTCCCCTAGACATTGTATAAACTTGTAGGTGTCCAGTAAACTGAACCCTTCCTCTTTTCCCGATGGTTACTCGAGCTGGGTGGTGGGTGGGATGGAATTTTGTGTTCCTATGAGATGCGAGTGCGAGACCTTGGGGACTGTGTCCTACGCTTTAGTGGGGTTTAGCGTGGCACACTCAGGATCTTTGGTTACGACGAGACCGTACTGCACTAATTCTGAGTCGTGTGGTGGATTGGCCACTAGTCCTGAGCTTATCTCGAGACAGGGTCTGGGTTTCGGATTATCAGAGGAGTCCAGGTGATCGGTAACACGGGTGTAAACCGTCCTTAGTTCTGGTAGTTGATGTGGGAAACCCTTAGCCAAGCACTCAACGGTGGCAACCAGATGTGTGGTGGGTGGGACATGAATTACCCTATCGTCGGTTCTAAACCCGACTCGATTATAGATCGGAGATTGGTCGCTGATCAAGCCCATAGATTGTATCTGGTCGAGTAACTCGTGTAGTAACTGAGTCTCGGCGGATCCCATACCATTTGAGTGTTCGGTATTGGCCCGCAATACTGACACCCCGGGGTCGTTCGGGGACGTTCCCGGTATGTGTTCGGCTGAGCCGAATTTGGGCGTATCGGCCATGTCGGGCTCTAAAGCCAGGTCAAAGGTCAATGTTGCCATGACATTGGGATCCGCAGTTTTTGAAGTCAAGGCATCGGGGCTTGTGGGCTCCTCGAAAGGATCTAGGATCCTTGTTGACACAAGATCTCCCCGGGGGTCCATGGTGAACTCTAGGCTCCTGAACCTTACTTCCTGACCGGGGTGAACGTTCCGACCTAGCCGAGATGGCCGGCCGGATCAACATGTAGAACGACGCTTCTGAGCATAAAGAAATGTCTGGGGACAATGGTGTCCTTGTTGCGAATCTCTTCGTGGATGAATAATCGTGCCATCAAGCCTTCTTGCGATCCTACAACGGAACTCTCAATAAAAAGCACCACTGTGGGTGTCAAAACCAGCGGTTGTCGCCTTTGGGGGTCCCGAGCTATGTACCTTGGATTGATGGATTGCAGGGAACGAAGGAGACAATATTTAAACAGGTTCAGGCCATCTTGAGGAGGTAAAACCCTACATCCTGCTTGATTATACTGATGTGTATGAGGATTACAGAGTTGATCTACCTCGAGATCATATGAGCCTAAGCACTAGATGATTCATTTTCCCTATACACATGAAACCCTCTGGTTTATATAGAAACCAGGGGCTCCTAGGGTTACATACAACCGACCTCGAGTCGGGGGCAAAGGTGCCGACCTAGACTAAAAGACTTGGGTGAAACGCCAGTCTTAGGAGCTTTCCTTCTTGAATACGAGGTCATCATGCAGTCCGGTCTTCAATATTATGTCCCATATGGTCGGCTTCTAAGAGATGGGCTAACCATCCATGGACTCCTTAGTCAAGGACTCCCTCAGCAGGGAAGGAATATCCAGTCCAACGGCCGGTTTATAATGTGAGCAAAGTCTTATTAGAGTCCAAGCAAAGGTACCCACATTGGCATAAATTAGTGTTTCGAGTGTTCATGGCTAGTGGCAAGTTGAAACAGTACTTCCTTGGGCATCTAATCATGGTGGTGAGTTCAACTCCTCTAGGATATATCATCCAGAACAGAGAAGCTACAATCCGGATTGCAAAGTGGGAAATTGAGCTTGGGCCTCATCATTTGAAATATGTGCCCCAGACCGCTATCAAACCCCAAGCATTGGTTGATTTTATCAATGACTGGACAGATTTGCAAGCACCTCAGGAGAGACGAGATAATACGTACTGGACAATACATTTTGAGGGATCCAGGCAATTGGAAGGCTCGAGGGATGGAGTTATTTTTTCTTCCCCACGAGGTGACAAATTCTGCTATTTCCTTCAGCTTATGTTTCCTTGTACAAAGAATGCAACTGAGTGTGAGGCTTTATTACATGGTCTCCAAATGTCTAAATAGATGAACTTAAGCTAGGTCAGATGTTTGGGCGACTCAGACCTCGTTGCACAACAAGTATCAGGGACATGGGATTCTAAGGACCCACTCATGGCGGCTTATCATCAAGCAGTGACTAATATTGCTGGTTAGTTTAAATGATATCAAGTGGATCACATTAACCGATGGCTTAATGAGGCGGTGGACGCATTGTCTTGCCTAGGTTCTCAGCATAAGCCGGTTCCTCGCAATGTGTTCCTCGATGTGTTGCATAATCCTTCTATCAACATTCCTTTAGATGAAGATCTGGCTATCCCAGACCGAGAAGGGTAGTTGGTGGCGGCTTTACAAGCAACTCCAGATTGGACAGTGCCTTATTTGGCGTATTCAATCCACTGTGAGCTCCCAAAGGAAGAGCTACTGGTACGACAGATCATACGGCGATCTAAGTCCATGACTATTATTAATGGCGAGTTACATCGGTGTAGAGTAACTGGCGTGTTTCAATGTTATGTTTCCCAGGACGAGATTTTGTGTTTCCTCGGACGAGGGCAGGGAGATTTTGCATGAAATTCATGCATGAGATTATGGTCATCACGTCGGGTCAAGATCTTTGGTATCCAAGGCTTTTCAGCATGGTTTCTACTCGCTGTCAGCTCACGTTGATGTAGAGGACATTGTTCGCAAGTGTGATGGTTGTAAAAAATTTGCACAACAAGCTCATGTGCCGGCTCAAGAATTACGAATGATTCCAATAACTTTGCCATTTGCGGTCCGGGGGCTTGATATGGTTGGTCTGTTCAAGAGGTCCAAAGATAAAAAGACTCACCTTCTGGTAGCAGTTTATAAATTTACCAAGCGGGTTAAGGCAGAGCCAGTAAGCAAATGTGAGGCGGGAACTGCAGTTCAGTTTGTGGAAAAGATGAAATTTCGTTTTGGGTTTTCTCATAGTATCATCACTGATAATGGGACAAATTTGTCTAAAGTGTTATGAAGAAGTTTTGTCAACAAGAGCATATCCGACTTGATGTTCCAACAATGGCTCATTCATAGTCTAATGGCCAGGCTGAGCATGCCAACTAGGAACTATTGCAAGGGATAAAACCCCGGGTCATGGTTCCTTTGTCTCATACTCAGAGTTGCTAGGTTGAAGAGCTCCCTGCCATCTTCTGGAGTATAAGGACTACCCCTGACAGTTCAATAGGCTATACGCCATTCTTCAGGGTGTACGGTGCAGAGGCAGTTCCTCCAAGTGACATCCATCATGACTCGCCTCGAGTGGCGGCTTATGTTGAGACGAACAACGAGACAACTCGACAAATTCAATTGATGCCTTGGAGGAGGAAAGTCATATGGCAGAGGCTCGGTCTGCAATTTATCAGCAAGATATTCGTCATTATCACAGTCAAAGAATTCACAACCGCAGTTTCCAAGAGGGTGACTTAGTGCTTCATTTGATTCAAGACCAGACAAACATGCACTAGCTCTCATCTCCTTGCGAAGGGCCCTTTGTGGTTAGAAAGAATCTCCATAATGGGTCATATTATCTGATTGACATACATGAACATAGCAAATCACATACCTCTGAGGCAGAGACAAACAGTCCATGGAACATTGCTCATCTTTGGCCTTAATACACTTCAAAGCCATTGGCTTCAGTAACTGTAAATACCTACATCATGTACCATGATCAAGCAATAATAAAGGCAGCATCCCCGCAACTCGGGGCCTGTGTCGTTTCATCTCTTAAATTGTACATGGAGTTCTATTTTTACTGATCATGGGTCACTTGGGGGATTCCAACTCATTGAGCTTAGCTTTCTTGCCCTCTTGACGCGGTGCAATGCCACAATATATGGCTCACTTGGGGGCTTCCAGCTCATTGAGCTTAGCTTTCTTACCCTCTCGATCCGACATAGTGCCATAGTACATGGGTCACTTGGGGGCTACCAGCTCATTGAGCTTAGCTTTCTTACCCTCTTGACCCGGCGCAATGCCACAAATATATGGATCACTCGGCGGCTTCTAACTCATCAAGTTTAGCTTTCTTACCCTCTTGAGCTGGCCCAATACCACATTTATGGTTAAACCTGTCTGTTTGCAAGATGCTTCTCCAAAAAGGTGACCCCATGTACTCTAGATAATTCAATCCTTTGGGACCCTGACCATATCCAGGTTAAAACATGTCTGTGCTACGTGAGAGCCGGCAAAACAGAAAGCGAGGATACTCCATGGCCTTATGAGACGCCTTCCTTGAAACATGGTCAAACCTGCCTGTTCACAAGCTTCTACTCTGACCTCGTGTACTCTCGATAAGTCGTATCCGAACTTATCAGGTTAAAACATCGATTGGGTCATGTGAGGGCCGACTTACATAAAGCGAGGATAAACCAGTGGCTATCATGCTAGTTTCATGGAAGTAAGATTTGAGCTTCAAAAAGCCGACTTATAATTCATTCTATATGGTGATGTTGTTTGTTCATAGAATTATTTCTGACTTGTAATCGCCGGGTCAAGGAACTTTCCGGGTTATCCATGCTCAGACTTGAGTTTTTGGCTGACCATGAGACGCCATATTATTTAATAAATCTCATACAGACTATAAGTCGTTGGTCCATGACTCGCGAGATCTTTTGACTTCAAATATTACTTGGGTGGAATTGGTTTTGTAGGTATGCTATTTATGCTTTAATATTGCTACCCCGCGGTTTAGCAAACACACGTGCAAGCAACATGCTGTAAAAATTCCAAATCAAGAACAAAAGCAAGTTGAGATGGATCAAAAGATATAACGTGCACCAAGGCACGATACAGGCACCACCTGTTTGTGAAATTATTTCATGGCTTAAAAACTGAGCCTGAATGCAAGCTATAAATTTTTGAAGTAAGAGAGCTCCTCCTATGGCCTGGTTGTTGAACCATCTAGGTTAGCTTCATCCGGGTTAGCTCTGGGCTGACTGCTTGAGGGTGTTGCCTCTGGGTCATCCCATGCTATCTCTTTTGTGTCTTGGATCTGAAGGTTGTCCACATCCGAGTTGATATTGGTCAAAGCTTGGAAAACAACCTCTTCATTAAATGTAGGGGATGGGTCAACATGAGGGGTAAAAATATGTTTACGATGTTGCGGAGTCAGATCTACAGCTTCAAAGGTGGGAGGCTGAACTCGCGAGTTGTTATCTTCATAAGCCACCTCATAGCTCTTCAAGTCCATCTCTACAATCAGTTGGCTGGCCAGTAGTCGAGTAGCCGTTACATAGCGCAAGTAATCACTATCAGTAAAGTCTAACCCAACATCTTTGTATCGAGGAAACCCTCCAGCCATCTCTACAGGATACAGGTCTATTGAGTAAGTCACGGTCCGACTTAAAGATGCTATAGCACCTGCTCGGGTGGCTGGCCTTTTCAGCTCCTCAATTTGTTTCAGTATAGTTGATAGGCGCCTCACTGCATCCTTGATGAACTTCACTCGGTTTTTATCACCGAGTAGGAGGCTGCCAAGCGACACCTAACCAATCTAGGAGGCACCACCGTCCAAAAGCTAATAGACGCGATAGAATGACGAACTCCTTGCTCTTGTGCTTCAAAAGATAGTCTCCTCAACACTCAATCACCCTCTCACAGATTGGTCATTGGTAGAAGAGACTGATTGGGTGGAAAGCAACTTGGGGAATCTATAAATCAAGATTTATATTGTAGGAATGGAATGTCTTGATCTCAACACACGAGTAGGTGCCTCTCTCTCAGAAATCTAAATCTAGGAAGTGTGTGTGTGTGTGTGTGTGTGTGTTCTGAGTGCTTCCTCTGCGAATGAGTGGTGGTGGAGGGGTATATATAGGCATCTCCAAAAATACAACTTTTACGATATTATTGACCAACTCGGTGACACTAACATGAATCTCGGTGGTACCGAGTTGCACTAAATGTGGCAACTTTCAAATTCTCGATGAGACCGAATAGGAATCTCGGTGGTACCAATATGGAAAACTAGGGTAGTTTCCAAATCTCGGTGATACCGATTTCAAAACTCAGAATTTCCGATTCTTGAAATCGGTAGACTAGAAAGTTGGTCACTGATTTTCGGTGGAACCGAAGTGAAAGGTGGTGGTACCAAGATTCTAGGGTTTATCATAGGATATGTCTTTGGAAAAATTGGTATGGCCTAGTGGAAACTGTTGGTGGCGCCGATTTTGATGGTTAGGCTTTGGACAGATAATTTTTTGGGAGAATGGCTGAATAATTTTGGTGGCTATATCTAAGAACTTGAGCAACCAATTCATCATAGATACCTCACCCATGGCAATAGTATTGGCTTTCTATGGTCTCGAAAGTGATTTCTCAAAAATATAAAATGTAGAGTCCTCTTGCTTGAAGCTTGGCCAATCCTATTCCTTTCCTTGCATCAAGGGGCCTCTCCACACAATCCTTAGCCAATGCTTTCTATGGACTATACGTGAAATATACTAGGTAAAAGTGTTAGTCCAAGAGACAATGTATGTTGTCATGAATTATTAAAACCACCAAGGGAGCATATGTGCTTTCAGAACTGGTGAAAGCACAATTGCTACCTAGGGTGGTTTTCATAATTGATCACAACATATGCATCATTGGACTAATATGTTTGCCAAGTATATTTCAGATATCTTCAAAAGATGCTATGGCTTAAGGTTTATGTGGAGATGCCCCTGGATGCAAGAAAGGAATAATATTGGCTCAATCTTCAAGCTAGAAGACTCTTCATTTTATATTTGTGAGAAATCACTTTTGAGTCCATAGGAAAGCCAATACTATTAAAAGAGGTGAGGTAGTAAAATGAACTGATTGCTCAAATGCTCAAAGTTATCCACCAACACACTCAGCCCTTTTCCCACATATCCACTCTGTCAAGATCCACATTCACAAATTCGGTGTCACCAACATTTCCATATCGTACCCACCGAGTTTGACCTCAGACTGAAACCCTAGCCATTCCCACCAAATCGGTGCAACCGAAACCAAGTCGGTGGTACCGAGTTCAGTGTGACCAACAATCTGTTGCCAAGATACACAAAATATGAATTTCCGAGTTTGAGTATCGGTGCCACCGAGTTTGGCCATCTGACCATTAGTCACCTTTTCGGTGCCACCGAGTTTCGTATATCGGTCTCATCGAGATTCAAAAGTTCACACCTTTGTGCTAATTGGTACGACCATGTTTTCAAGTTTGCTGTCACCGAGTTTGCCGTTTTGTGTGTAACGGTTGGATTTTGGCTGCTGCCTATATATACCCTTTCACCCACCTCTCTTTCGTGGGAGAAGCACTAAGAACAAACACTTCATTACCATATCCATTTTCTAAGAGACAACCACCTAATCATGTGTTGAGACCAAGATATTCCAATCCAATCATTTGAAACTTGATCTCTAGCCTCCCCAAACTGCTTTCCACCAAATCAACCTCTCCTACCCATGCATATTCTGTGAGAGAGTGATTTTTGTTGAGGAGACTATCTTTAGAAGAACAAGAGCAAGGAGTTCATTGAACTACCACATCTATTACCATTTGGAGGGTGGTGCCTCCTAGATTGGTTAGGTGTCGCTTGGGAGAGTCCTACTTCGTGTTGTAGAGTTGAACCAAGATGTTTGTAAGGGAAAGGAGATCGCCTACTCTGTGAAGATCTAACATGAGTAAGGCTAGTCCTCCGTGGACAAAAGTCATGGTGGAATAGACAAGGCTGCTTCTTGGTGGACCCTCCATGGGTGGAGCCCTCCATGGACTCTCGCAGTCGTAACACTCCGTGGTTTGAAGTCTCCACTAACATGGACATATGATAGCGCCACCTATCAGAACCATGCCAAAAATCACCGTGTCAACCTCATCCGCTTGGTCTCCCTACCTTACTCCTCTACTTTACACTTGCAAGTTTTACTTTCCGCTGCTATACTATTAGATTTCCCTGTGTAGGGTCTACTTGACGTATTATAACTGTCATAGCTGCCTCTCAAGTAAGATTGGGAAAAGGCAAAAAAATGAGCTTGTCAAGTAGTCTAATCACCCCCCTTCTAGACATACTTTAGATCCTACAAGTGATATCACAGCTTTGGTCTCCATTTCATTGGTTTAACAACCTAGGAGAGTATGGCATATAGTGAGGGAAATTATCATCGTAGAGGTCCATATTTCGAAGGCACTAATTTTGGTAGTTGGAAGCATAAAATGAAAATGCATATTGTTGGCTTTAATCCTCATGTTTGGGCTGTTATTCGTGTTGTTGTGCAAGGTAACTTCTTTGGAGAAGGGCATGAGCCAGATTGTGATGCGACAACTGATGAACTGAAGATGTTGCAACTTAATGCTCAAGCCTATGACATCATCTTCAACTGCCTATGCCCCAAAGAATTCAACAAAATCAGTCGTCTTGAGAATGCAAAAGAAATTTGGGACACTTTGGTTGATATGCACGAAGGTACTGATTCTGTCATTGAATCTAAGTTGGATGTGCTTCAAATTCAGCTTGACAAGTTCAAGATGAAGGATGGCGAAGGTGTCGCTAAAATGTACTCTAGGCTAGCTCTCATCACCAATGAGATTGCCATCTTAGGAAACGAAGAGATGACCGACAAATTCATCATCAAGAAGATACTTAGAGCTCTCGATGGCAATTATGACACAGTGTGCACATTGATCCAAGTGATGCCAAATTACAAAGATCTCAAGACAACTGAAGTCATTGGTAGGATTGGTGCTCATGAGATATCACTCAAGGACAAAGATGAGCTGCACAACAAGTCAAGTGCTGCTTATAAAGCTTCATGTGATTCTCCCGCTACTTCAGAGGACAATCGTGTCACTGATGAAGAGATAAGCCTCATGGTCAGAAAGTTCAACAAGTTATATAAGGGTAGAGGAAAAGAGAGAAGCTCAAGTTCGAGACATGAAGTGAAGCGTTCGTCCAGTCGTGACCGAAAATGCTCCAATTGTGGGAAGCCCGGACACTACTCAAATGAGTTCTCAACTCCGTACAAAAGAAGAGAAGAGTCACCTCGAAGACGAAGCTCAAGAGATGAGTCACCTCACAGAGAGAGAAGGAGTAGAGAACATTGCTATGAACGAAGACACTCACGGAGAGGCAAGGAATCGGAGAAGAAGGAAAAATACACCAAGAGCAGTTCAAGAAGAAGACATCAAGCTCATGTTGGTGAATGGGTGTCTCGCTCCGAGTCTGATCACCACTCCAAGAGAAGCTATCACTACCACTCCGACTATAGTCAAGATGAAGGTGTTGCCGGGATTGCACTTGTTTCCACCAACTCCTATTACTTATTTGATTCACCAAATGAGGGAGTCAGAAACTGCTTCGTGGCTAAATGCCCCAAGGTAGCACATCCTGAGTATCTTGATTTTAATAGTGATGAGGATGACTTGCTGCCGTCGAATCCTTAGGCCCTGCATCCCTTCGTTACTGCGCATGTTTTTAATTCACCGTTAGTTTGTCGTAAAGCGAGAGGGTCCCGGTCGGGGCCTGCAAGGCACTTAGCTCGTGGGTTTATGTCGGTCCCTTGCGTAGTTCCTCCTGTGTCGTTCCTATTTCGTACTTGGGACGAGGTGAAGACCCTTTCAGCACTCTCTGTCTGCAGGTCCTGGTCCCACACATTTCCCTGCTGTTGTGAGCCACAACCTGATACCAAGGTTGCTCCTCACGGGGCAAAGCCCCGGAGCCCTGGGGGGCGAGTGGCTTTGCGACTAGTAAGGCTCCTGAGGCGCTCTTCTCACGAGCCCCGTTGACACTCAAGCCACTCTGCGTCGTCAGGACCCGGCCCCAACGGCCGGTAAGGCTCCTAAGGAGAGCCCAGGAATCCCCTTTTTGGCGTGTGGGAGATTCCGCATTTCGTCCCTTTGGTCATCGCCCCAGGGGGCCCTGATGCCTCCCGAGACTCTTTTTGGTGGTTTCAAGTTTCGGTCCGGACCCCTGAGGGGGTTTTACTACTGAAAAACGTTGCCCCTGGGGTGGCAAGTCCTTGCTTTCATGCTCCTTGACTCCTAGGGGTGGCACGGAGCGGTTATCTCCAAGCACGTCCTCCGGACGGGAGGTTTCGAAGCCAGTGGAATAAGAAACACTAGAGAAAGTTTTCCCCCCTTATTTATTTTCCAGACGTCGGGCATTGAGACTGGAAAGAACTACTTTTGAAATCGGCCAGTTCAAACTCAGCAGAAGATAGTTCGAATCCAAAAAAAAGCAAGCAAGCAAGCGTCCGACATTAAAGCTGAACTAGTCATTGGCGGACTATATGGGTTTCCATGCCAGCTGCGTGCATGATCATTGACGGTCCATGCTGATTGCTTTCATCTTCTCCCCAGCGCGGAGCATAGGGCTGCCACTAGGCGTGGGATGGACCCCTCCACATCCTCGGGGGGGGGGGGGCTGGGCATATACAGCCTGGGTTCGTTATTACGTGAGAGTGTCACGGTGGGAGTGTATATGGGAGGTCGCGAGGACGCTTTGTCCTCGCGAGTGTCCCTACCCCCGAGGCATTGGGGCCTGAGCTTCAGGAGTCATTGGTGCATTGTGTTGTCCTAGCGCGGAGCATATGTCTTCCACTAGGCATGGGGTGGACCCCTTCCGCGTCCTCGGGGGGCCCTGGGCGTATACAGCCTCGGCTCGTTATTACGTGAGAGTGTCACGGGATGAAGTAGGTTCCGGACAGATTGAAGTACGATGCAGAGGTGCGGCGGGTTGATGCATGTCTTGCGTGCTCCTTCCCGGGAGGCCAAATAAGGGCTTTTCCATGACTCCACATTGACAGGTCCCAATCCCGCACATTTCCCGACCACTGTTGCATGGGACCGAGTGAAGGATATAGCTACGGGGTCGGGCCCTGCCTCCCCTAACAACGTCCTGATCACGAAGGACGCTGTTAAGGGCGGCAAGTGTCCTTGTGACCGGTAAGGTCCCTAAGGCGCGATGCTCACGATCCCCCCTCTAACGTTCGAGTGGATCTACTTCGCTAGGATCCAGTCCCGCACATTTGTCGATTGCCGTTGCGTGGGACCGAGTGAACGGATGTAGTCACGGGGTCAGGCCATGCCTCCCCCGATAACGACCAGATCACCAAGGATGCTGTCGAGGGTGGTAGGTGGCCTTGCGACCGGTAAGACCCCTGAAGCGCCATGCTCCGGAGTCCCCTTTTGACATTCAAGCGGCTCTGCGTCGCTAGGAACCGGTCCCGCACATTTCCCAACCGCCGCTGCTTGTGACCGAATGAACGATCTCACCTACGGGGTCAGGCCCTGCCACCCCTGATAACGACCGGATCACCGAGGACGATGTCAAGAGCGGCAGGTGGCCTTGTGACCGGTAAGGCCCCCGAGATGCGATGCTTAGGAGCCCCCCTTGACGCTCGAGAGACTCTGATTTTATCCTGTCAATAGTAGTCCTGAGGAGCCATGGGGCTTCCGCAATCCCCGCGTTGGGGTGATGCGAAGCGGACGGTGCCCCCGAGCGAGGAAGGTGGATCGCCGAAAGATGCAAGCAAGGTAGTGTGTCAGACCGCCAAGTGGATGCAATGAAAATTATGTAAGATTGCGCAAATGGTGCGACATGCAGAAGTATGCCCCTAATAGTTGAAGTCCCTGCAATCAGCAGACACTTCTTAAGGCAGTAAATCCAAAAAATTACCTCGAATAGATCCCTTGCGCCTGAGGAGCGCCTCGTGTGGCCTGCCCCCCCCGACGCCCACGCCTGCATCATGGTCGTCGCGGATGATCCGTGCCACCTGCGTCTCGTCGCGGCATTCGACTCGTCCTCCTGAGGCTCGTTGGTTTGGCCTTACGTAGTTCTTCCATGGGGAAGGCTGCTGGTGGTACGCACCGCGGCTTGAGGGCGTCTCCCTGCCCGCGCCTCTTGGTCCCGGTTCAAGGAGGACCCCCAAAATGTTCCTCACTCCTGAGGAGGATACGCGCCCGGGGGGGGGGGACACGTGAAGCTCTTCCTTGTCAGGAGGGTCAGGTGGTGTCGCATACTCCGGCACGTGCAACTCCATGTAGGCGCTCGACCTTCCCCCATGGCCGGTCAGCAGTGCGATGGTGGGGGTCCACCTTGGTGGCAGAGAGGGGTCTCCCCGACCGATGTGCTCGGAGTTCTTCCTACAAAATTCCTCCGCACGAAGTCGCTTGTTCCTGTTGCTGCCGTTGGCTGGTCCCGGCGCCGCCCGGTGCTGACTCCCCCCTTATGTCCCGTCATGTGTCCACTGTCGTAGTTCGTCCGCGCCATCGCCTCCGCCCTCTGCTGGCTGCACCAGAGGGAGCGCTCCTGTCTAGCCGCCCCGGGTTGTCGAGGGCCGACTTGGTCTTTGTGACGCGCGCTAGCGTGTGCGTCGGTCGTCCCGCCGTTCTTCTCGCGTCCATGGTGGTTGTCAGCATGGTGCGCCTCAGGGCCGGTCGCTGGGGTCTGTAGAAGGTGGAGGCCAGCATGAAGCGTGTCCTCTTGGCCCCGCCTAGAACAGGTAGGGCCCCAAAGCTTGCATGCCTGGGACGGGCACGGGGTGCGAGCCTCCGACGCCTGACGCGTGTGGCCTTGAGGTTGCACCGGGTTGGATGGTCTTCTGGGCGATGGCGATCAACTCCAAGATGTGGTCCGCCCAAGCGTCGAAGCCCCCTCATGTCGATTGTTGGCGGAGCATCTCTCTTGCCATCTGCAACGCGTCGTGTGCGCTGAGGTCTCCCAAGTTGATGCGGCGCGCTACGGGTGCCTGGGCCGCCGCCCAACCAGCATGCGCCTAGGTGGCACGGGTGGCCGCCACGGTGGAGACAATGTTTACGGCGTGGTAAGAGCCGCCTGGTACCACGACGCCGGCATGCGAGCTTCCAGCCGCTGTGAGGTGGCAGTCGGAGACCAGCTCAATGAGGCTCGAAGAAGCTGGTTGGTTGCCGACCATCGGTGCAGCGGCCTGGGAAGGAGGGAGCTAGGAGAAGACCTTCACACGCCCCCTACCTGGCATGCCAAATGTCGGATTTCGGACTCCGCAAAACCCTAAGGATTCGAACACAGGGCTTGACCTTACCTAGCCCGCTACTCGATGGAAACGGTGAAGTACGCACTCGATGGTGAGGGGGACACAGAACACAATATTATACCCAGGTTCGGGCCGCTGTGAAGCATAAAACCCTACTCCTACTTTTGGTGGATTGCCTCTCGCGGAGGTGGTGGATGAACTAGTACAGTGATCTCGAGCTTCCGGAGGCCAAGTGGCTACGTGTGTTGCCCTACGGTTGGAAACAACTCTCCTTGGTCCGTGTCCGGTCTGAATGAACTCTCCTCTCAAGTATCCTACTCTCTCTCTTTATAGTGGAGGCCCGGTGATGGGGTTATAGTCCTAGGTTAGGGTCATAGGTCTGCCCTATAGGTCCTACCGAGGGACTACCCTTCATAGGGGACAACGCCCTTAGACAGTTCCGACTGAACTGTGGACGCCCCCATCATCCAGTCGGCGACGATCCACTCGGAGCATATCTAACGTACCGACTGGAATCCACTCTGTACATCGTAACCTCCCAGGAGGGCAACGGTCATACGTTTTCATACACCATAACTAGCATTTAAAGCTTACGTTACCAGTAACGCCAGCGTTTACTAGCCACTACTCCACCCCTGTCCACCGGACCATTATGAAGGGCAGCGCACTCTATATAAGCCGCCCTTCACCACTGGTACAGGGGTTGGCACTTGCTGTAATCCCTTAATACACTCGACACAAAGCTCCCAAGAGCACTGAGACGTAGGGCTTTTACCTCCACCGTAGAGGGGCCTGAACTCATACATCCTCGCCGTAGCTAAGGCTCTGCCCATATACTTTCGTACCCCGTACTTCTACTGTCAGACTTATACCCACGACAGTTGGCGCCCACCGTGGGGCAAGCGTCTAAGCAACTTCCGGCGAGTTTGCGATTTCGTCTTTTCGTCATGTCATCCGGTGGAGATCTGTGCATAGGTCATGAGATCCTCTTCGGTGCACTCTCCTTCATCGTCGATGATTCGACATGGCTTCAGGATGCGCCCCTCGACATCGAGACGCTTCCGAGTTGCGGGGCTACGCACTTCCGTGCCAGTTCGTGCGGCGTTCTTCTTCTACAACCATCGACCCCGGTGTCGATCTTCGCCCCTGTCACGCGCCGCAACAAGCGATCTGGTCATTCGCGGCTCCAGCGTTGGGTGCGACATGCCCTAGCGCGACAAAACATGTCCTCTCAAGTGGCGGTGCTTGAATCGGTTGTGGTCCCGCGGTCATCCCAGTGCTCGGAGTCAGTTCCGACTGAACCACCTTCCGAGTATCAGGGTCATGGGCCTGCAGCCGAAGTACTCATGGTCGATTCCCACGAAAGTCCCACCAGGACTGGTCGGAACGAGCGTGAGATCGGAGAATCATCCGGCGCTCGTCGTCAGCACCCTCGTTCTTCCAGTCGACGCGCTCGCCAGAGCAACGTCGAGGTGTTCCGCACACCCATCCTCAACTTGGCTGCAGCCACCAGGATCGCTGATTCTCTTCAACCGACCGATTCGGAGGCTGGTAGAGGAATCGAGCAAATTCGTGCCTTGTTACATACGGCGCAGCAGCAAAACTCAGCTGTCTCCCAAGTCGCACAACAAGATCCACAACAGTTCCGTTCAAGCGAACACACATCGGTCGGTTTTCAGTCCCGGCTCTCACCAGCGTCGTAGAGGGGTTAGCCTCTGGAACGATCGTTCCAGGGACTAGAGTCGGAATCCGCTTTCCATTCGGTCTCATCCCGAAGATCGTCACCGTTCGCGTACTCCTCCACGGAGTGGGCGTTACGGACCCCGGCATTACGATGGTCATCGTTCGGGCGGTGATGCGCATGATCAAAGGCCTGATGCAAGAGGGTATGTCACTCAGAAGAAGGTTGATAGAAGTCGGGCCCAATGTGATGGTCACGATAGAGATCATCCGAGTGGAAGCAGGACCGTTGTTTCTGGTCCCGAGTGTTTCCGTCGGGCCATTCGCTCGGCTGACATCCCTCCCAAATTCCGACTCGCGACGGGAATCAATAAATTCACACGAGAGTCCAAACCAGAAACTTGGTTATACGACTACAGAGTGGCGGTCGAGATCGGTGGTGGAGATGACCATGTCGCCATGAAACATCTCCCACTGATTCTCGACTATTCGGCTCGAGCTTGGCTAAACCAGTTAGCTCCATCAAGCATTTACAGTTGGGCAGGTCTGTCCCGAGTCTTTATCAGGACTTTCGAGGGTACATGCAAACGCGCTGCTGGTCTCACAGAGCTTCAGCACTGTGTCCAGAAGCAAAACGAGCCCTTGCGCAATTTCATCCAGCGCTGGACAACCCTCTACCACACGGTGGAGAATGTTACAGAACAACAAGGAGTCTGCGCCTTGAAGGCAGGCGTTCGGTACAGAGATCTATACCTGAAGTTTGGTCGGACAAGCGACATCTCCATGAGCAAGATGATGGAGATAGCCGCGTGCTATGCGAATGGCGAAGAGGAGGACCGCATACGTAGCGGCAAGCATAAGTCAGTCGCCGACGGAGATGGGAGCATCAGTCAGAAGCAGAAACAGAAAGCCCAATCTACTCTGCAAGCAGAGGCGGTAGTCATTACAAACGCTAAGTCCAAAGGCAAGGGGAAACCGCAGTACAGCCCCAAGAAGAAATAGTCAGGAAATTCCATCCTAGATCAACCGTGTCCGATCCACACGAAGACGGATGAAGAAGGCAATGTCATATTGCCGAAACATACCACTCGGCAGTGTCACCTCCTGATCCAAGGATTCGGTGAAGGACAGCCGAGTGAGAAGGATTCCGAGCAAGATGATGAGGACAAGGAGGATCCATTCCCTCAAGTCCATGCAACGTTAATGATTTTTGTTGATGTAGAAAGCAAAAGTCGACTGAAGCTGGTCAACAGGGAGGTAAACATGGCAACCCCATCCACTCCCACGTTCCTCAAGTGGTCAGAGACTTCAATCACTTTTGATCAGTCAGACCACCCAGCACACGTACCCACCCCAGGGAGGCAAGCTCTGGTTGTCGACCCGATGGTGGAAGGAGTTAGGATGCGCAAAGTCCTCATGGACGGCGGCAGTGGCTTGAGTATCATGTACGCCGATACTCTCAAGGGAATGGGCATTCCGATGTCCAGACTTAGCGAGAGCAATATGCAATTCCATGGAGTCGTCCCAGGAAGAAAGGCCAAATCACTCGGCCAGATTGCGTTGGATGTCGTTTTCGGCTCTGACAAGAACTTCCGCAAAGAGAAGTTAACATTCGACGTGGTAGACTTCTAGAGTGCATACCATGCCATTCTGGGCCATCCGGCATACGTACGTTTCATGGCCCATGCTTGTTACGTATATTTGAAGCTGAAGATGCCTGGTCCCAAAGGCGTGATTACTGTCACAGGCAATCGGCAGCGGCCGAGGAGTGTCTGCAGCAGGGGTCGAGAATTGCAGACCATCAGATGGTTGTACTCGAGTTGGATGAGTACAAGAAGATTATCGATCCCACTGACCTGATGCGTTCCAAGAAGCCAGCTTTCGAGTCCGCATTCTAGTCAGCGGGAGACACGAAGAATGTAAGCATCCACCCGACGGATGCCACCGCCACCCCAACAAACATCTCCATGACCCTTGATCAAAAATAGGAAGCCGAGCTCATCCAATTCCTCCGTGAGAACTGGGACATTTTTGCATGGAAGCCTGCTGACATGCCAGGTGTACCCAGGGAGTTGGCTGAGCACCTACTGCACGTGGATCCTGCCGCTCGGCCCGTCCGGGAACGCCTGCGTCGGTCCGCCGCGCACAACAGAAAAGCAATCGGAGAGGAGGTAGCTAAACTTCTGGCAGCCAACTTCATTCGCGAGGTACACCACTCCGAGTGGCTTGCTAATGTTGTCATGGTGCCCAAGAAGGACAAGTCTCTCCGTATGTGCATCGATTTCAAGCACCTTAATAAGGTCTGTCCAAAAGACCACTTCCCGCTCCCCCGCATTGATCAGATCGTTGTTTCGACTGTGGGTTGCGAGCGCTTATCCTTCCTTGATGCCTATTCGGGCTATCATTAGATCCGTCTCTATGGTCCAGATGAATTAAAAACATCTTTCATCACCCCATTCGGGTGCTTCTATTACATCACCATGCCATTCGGTTTGAAAAATGTAGGAGCAACTTTTATGCGAATGATCCAAAAATGCCTCCTAGACCAGATTGGTCGAAATGTGGAGGCATATATGGACGATATCGTAGTCAAGTCACGCAAAGGTTCCGACCTGCTGACTGACATGGCAGAAACATTCGCCAACCTACGTAGGTACGATATCAAGCTCAACCCAGCCAAGTGTTCATTCGGCGTTCCCAACGGGAAGTTACTCGGTGTCTTCGTTTCCGAAGAAGGGATCGATGTCAACCCCAAAAAGATCGGGACCATTGTTCGAATGGAGCGGCCGGTAAGAGTATATGACGTACAAAAGCTCATAGGTTGCCTAGCGGCTTTGAGCAGGTTTATCGCTCGACTCGGCGAGAAGGCGTTACCTCTGTACCGACGAATGAAGAAGTCCGATACCTTTGAGTGGACAGACAAATCCCAAACCGCATTCGACGACCTCAAAGCCCTGCTTTCCACCCATCCGGTTCTTACTGCCCCGCTCAGTAAAGAACCCCTTCTTCTGTACATCACGGCTACAAATCAAGTCGTCAGCACCGTTCTGACAGTCGAACGTGAAGAACGACTGCTTCCTAGCAGAGGTATCCCCATTATCAGAAGCTTATTTATGGGATCTGCATGACTGCAAAGAAGGTGGCTCATTATTTCCATGACCACTCGGTATCTGTCATACCTGTTGCTCCGTTATCGGAAATTCTCCACAATCGGGACGCATCAGGCCGAGTGGCAAAGTGGGCAATGGAGATGCTATACTCCGACATCAAGTTCGAAGCCAAGAAAGCTATAAAGTCTCAAGCTCTTGCTGACTTCATAGCAGAATGGGTAGAACAACAGCAACCGACTCACATCTACTCGGCTCATTGGACCATGTTCTTCGATGGGTCCAAGATGTTGAATGGCTCCGGCGCCGGCGTAGTGCTCATATCCACGAAAGGTGATAAACTCAAGTATGTCTTGCAGATCCATTTTGATTCTTCCAACAACGAAGCAGAGTACGAAGCTCTCCTTTACGGGTAGCGCATGGCCATCGCACTCGGCGTCCGTCGCCTGATGGACTATGGCGACTCAGATCTAGTGGTTAATCAAGTAATGAAGGAGTGGGATGTAAGGAACCCGACCATGACTGCATACTGCAACGCAATAAGAAAGCTCGAAAAGATGTTCGAAGGTCTGGAACTTCACCATGTTCCCCGACTGAAAAACCAAGCAGCAGATGAATTGGCAAAACTTGGATCCACACGGAGACCTGTCCCGAGTGATGTCTGCCTCAAGCACCTAAACCTCCCCCGGTAAAAGAAGATTCTTTTACAGAGGAACCGGTGCAACCGAAGAGCTCAACAGATCATACTGAAATCGAGGTTCCCGCTGTGGTTGACCTGATCATGGAGATTCTGGTTGTCATTCCCGAATGGACTGTGCCATTCATTGCGTTCATCCTGAGGCAAGAGTTCCCGAAAGACGAGGTCCAAGCTAGGCAGATCGTTCGCAGGTCGAAGTCCTTCACCGTCGTTGATGACCAGTTATGCAGAGAAAGTGTTTCAGGCGTCCTTCAGCGGTGTATCTCTCTTGAGGAGGGTCGGTTAATTTTGGACGAAATTCACTCGGAAACCTTCGGCCATCATGCCTCCTCAAGGGCAATTGTCGCCAAAGCATTCAGAGCTGGTTTCTCCATGACCCTTGATCAAAAATAGGAAGCCGAGCTCATCCAATTCCTCCGTGAGAACTGGGACATTTTTGCATGGAAGCCTGCTGACATGCCAGGTGTACCCAGGGAGTTGGCTGAGCACCTACTGCACGTGGATCCTGCCGCTCGGCCCGTCCGGGAACGCCTGCGTCGGTCCGCCGCGCACAACAGAAAAGCAATCGGAGAGGAGGTAGCTAAACTTCTGGCAGCCAACTTCATTCGCGAGGTACACCACTCCGAGTGGCTTGCTAATGTTGTCATGGTGCCCAAGAAGGACAAGTCTCTCCGTATGTGCATCGATTTCAAGCACCTTAATAAGGTCTGTCCAAAAGACCACTTCCCGCTCCCCCGCATTGATCAGATCGTTGTTTCGACTGTGGGTTGCGAGCGCTTATCCTTCCTTGATGCCTATTCGGGCTATCATTAGATCCGTCTCTATGGTCCAGATGAATTAAAAACATCTTTCATTACCCCATTCGGGTGCTTCTATTACATCACCATGCCATTCGGTTTGAAAAATGTAGGAGCAACTTTTATGCGAATGATCCAAAAATGCCTCCTAGACCAGATTGGTCGAAATGTGGAGGCATATATGGACGATATCGTAGTCAAGTCACGCAAAGGTTCCGACCTGCTGACTGACTTGGCAGAAACATTCGCCAACCTACGTAGGTACGATATCAAGCTCAACCCAGCCAAGTGTTCATTCGGCGTTCCCAACGGGAAGTTACTCGGTGTCTTCGTTTCCGAAGAAGGGATCGATGTCAACCCCAAAAAGATCGGGACCATTGTTCGAATGGAGCGGCCGGTAAGAGTATATGACGTACAAAAGCTCATAGGTTGCCTAGCGGCTTTGAGCAGGTTTATCGCTCGACTCGGCGAGAAGGCGTTACCTCTGTACCGACGAATGAAGAAGTCCGATACCTTTGAGTGGACAGACAAATCCCAAACCGCATTCGACGACCTCAAAGCCCTGCTTTCCACCCATCCGGTTCTTACTGCCCCGCTCAGTAAAGAACCCCTTCTTCTGTACATCACGGCTACAAATCAAGTCGTCAGCACCGTTCTGACAGTCGAACGTGAAGAACGACTGCTTCCTAGCAGAGGTATCCCCATTATCAGAAGCTTATTTATGGGATCTGCATGACTGCAAAGAAGGTGGCTCATTATTTCCATGACCACTCGGTATCTGTCATACCTGTTGCTCCGTTGTCGGAAATTCTCCACAATCGGGACGCATCAGGCCGAGTGGCAAAGTGGGCAATGGAGATGCTATACTCCGACATCAAGTTCGAAGCCAAGAAAGCTATAAAGTCTCAAGCTCTTGCTGACTTCATAGCAGAATGGGTAGAACAACAGCAACCGACTCACATCTACTCGGCTCATTGGACCATGTTCTTCGATGGGTCCAAGATGTTGAATGGCTCCGGCGCCGGCGTAGTGCTCATATCCACGAAAGGTGATAAACTCAAGTATGTCTTGCAGATCCATTTTGATTCTTCCAACAACGAAGCAGAGTACGAAGCTCTCCTTTACGGGTAGCGCATGGCCATCGCACTCGGCGTCCGTCGCCTGATGGACTATGGCGACTCAGATCTAGTGGTTAATCAAGTAATGAAGGAGTGGGATGTAAGGAACCCGACCATGACTGCATACTGCAACGCAATAAGAAAGCTCGAAAAGATGTTCGAAGGTCTGGAACTTCACCATGTTCCCCGACTGAAAAACCAAGCAGCAGATGAATTGGCAAAACTTGGATCCACACGGAGACCTGTCCCGAGTGATGTCTGCCTCAAGCACCTAAACCTCCCCCGGTAAAAGAAGATTCTTTTACAGAGGAACCGGTGCAACCGAAGAGCTCAACAGATCAGACTGAAATCGAGGTTCCCGCTGTGGTTGACCTGATCATGGAGATTCTGGTTGTCATTCCCGAATGGACTGTGCCAAGCTAGGAAGATCGTTCGCAGGTCGAAGTCCTTCACCGTCATTGATGACCAGTTATGCAGAGAAAGTGTTTCAGGCGTCCTTCAGCGGTGTATCTCTCTTGAGGAGGGTCGGTTAATTTTGGACGAAATTCACTCGGAAACCTTCGGCCATCATGCCTCCTCAAGGGCAATTGTCGCCAAAGCATTCAGAGCTGGTTTCTTCTGGTTGCAGGCGAATGAAATGGCAAAAGATATAGTCGACCATTGCGAAGGTTGTCAGTTCTATTCAAACAAGTCCCACAAGCCAACGTCCGCCCTGAAGACAATTCCCCTTTGTTGGCCATTCGCCGTGTGGGGATTAGATACAGTCGGACCATTCAGAACAGGCCAAGGAGGATTCACCCATCTGCTGGCAGCAGTCAACAAGTTTACCTAGTGGGTTGAAGCCAAGCCAATCAAGAAGCTTGATGCCCTTACGGCCATCAAATTTATTAGAGTCATCATCGCCAGATACGGGGTTCCACACAACATAATCACCGACAATGGCACAAACATTAACTCGGACGAGTTCAAAGGTTTTTGCGCAGGCCAAGGTATCCGAGTGGATTTTGCATCCGTTGCGCACCCCAAACAAATGGACAAGCGGAGCGGGTGAATGGACTCAATCTTCAAGGGTTGAAGCCTCGACTCCTACGGGAAGTTGGACATGCCGCCGACGCATGGGTCACCGAGCTGCCTTCGGTGCTATGAGGCCTCCGAACAACTCCGAATAGGTCGACGGGACGATCCCCGTTTTTCCTCATTTATGGAGCAGAAGTAGTCCTTCCGAATGACTTGCTTCACAACTCTCCACGAGTCGAACTCTTCTCCGAAGCCGAAGTAGAGCAAGCCAGGCAAGACGGGGTAGACCTTTTAGAAGAGGAGCGCGAGATGGCATTGATCCGTTCAACAATTTATCAGCAAGATCTGCGGCGATTTCATGCGCGGCACATCAGGAGCCGCACGTTCGAAGCAGGCGACGTGGTGCTCCGAGTGGATCAACACAGACCACACAAGTTGGCTCCCGCTTGGGAAGGACCGTTCATCATTTCTAAGGTGCTGAACAACGGAGCGTATCGACTCTACAACCTCGGCAGGGAGACGGACGAGCCGCGAGCATGGAATGGGGATCTACTGAAGCGCTTCTACACATAACCGCCGACAGAGACAATGTAAAGAACAAATGTCATCGAAGTAATACAAAGCGGATTAATTTCATGCAGATTCAAAATTCTTCTGCGTTTGCAGACTCCGGTCTAAAAAACTAACTCCCAGTGTGCACCAAAAGTCACACTCGGGGACTTAGCTGCAACCCAGAGTCGCCTAAGTAAACAACTTCCTCCGAGTGTGCACCAAAAGTCACACTCGGGGACTTAGCTGCGACCCAGAGTCGCCTAAGTAAACAACTTGCTCCGAGTATGCTCCAAAAGTCACACTCGGGGACTTAGCTGCGACCCAGAGTCGCCTAAGTAAACAACTTGCTCCGAGTGTGCACCAAAAGTCACACTCGGGGACTTAGCTGCGACCCAGAGTCGCCTAAGTAAACAACTTGCTCCGAGTGTGCACCGAAAGTCACACTCGGGGATTTAGGTGCAACCCAGAGTCGCCTAAGTAAACAACTTGCTCCGAGTGTGCACCGAAAGTCACACTCGGGGACTTAGCTGCGACCCAGAGTCGCCTAAGTAAACAAATCGCACCGAGTGTGCTCCAAAAGTCACACTCGGGGACTTAGCTGCGGCCCAGAGTCGCCTAAGTAAACAACTTGATCCGAGTGTGCACTAAAAGTCACACTCGGGGGATTCGCTGCAACCCAGAGTCTCCTAAGTAAAAAAGTAACTCCGAGTGTGCTCCAAAAGTCACACTCGGAGACGTAGCTACGACCCAGAGTTGCCTAAGTAAACAACTTGCTCCGAGTGTGCACCAAAAGTCACACTCGGGGACTTAGCTGCGACCCAGAGTCGCCTAAGTAAACAACTTGCTCCGAGTGTGCACCGAAAGCCACACTCGGGGACTTAGGTGCGACCCAGAGTCGCCTAAGTAAATAAATTGCTCCGAGTGTGCACCTAAAGTCACACTCGGGGACTTAGCTGCGACCCAGAGTCGGCTAAGTAAACAACTTGCTCCGAGTGTGCACCAAAAGTCACACTTGGGGACTTAGCTGCGACCCAGAGTCGCCTAAGTAAACCACTTGCTCCGAGTGTGCACCAAAAGTCACACTCGGGGACTTAGATGCGACCGAGAGTCGCCTAAGTAAACAACTTGCTCCGACTGTGCACCAAAAGTCACACTCGACGACTTAGCTGCGACCCAGAGTCGCCTAAGTAAACAACTTGCTCCGAGTGTGCACCAAAAGTCACACTTGGGGACTTAGCTGCGACCCAGACTCCCCTAAGTAAACAACTTGCTTCGAGTGTGCATCAAAAGTCACACTCGGGGACTTAGCTGCGGCCCAGAGTCGCCTAAGTAAACAACTTGCTCCGAGTGTGCACCAAAAGTCACACTCGGGGACTTAGCTGCGACCCAGAGTTGCCTAAGTAAACAACTAACTCCGAGTGTGCACCAAAAGTCACACTCGGATATTTAGCTTTGACCCAGAGTGGCCTAAGCAAACAACTTGCTCCGAGTGTGCACCAAAAGTCACACTCGGGGACTTAGCTGCGGACCAGAGTTGCCTAAGTAAAGAGCTTTCTCCGAGTGGGCACACAAGTTACACTCGGAGGCTTAGCTGAGTCGCCTAAAAGAAAACCACGAGCCAAAATCGTGTCAAAGAAAACTCAGCAAAAGAAGAGCAAAGATCCGGTTCGAATTCAAATTGAGTTCAACGATGAGTCGGCTCCATGTGAATAAAGTTTATCCACACTGAGCCACGAATGTACCGGCCAACAGTAGTGACCAAAGTTTAATACAAACTCCACTCGGCATACCGAGGTAAATGCGCGTTCAGCATAAAGTCAATCAAGCATTGCCGGGGCTGGCAGGCTCCACGAAGGTGTCGAGGTCGATTCCATCTGCAATCCGAGTGGCCGTGTCGAGGAAGGTCTCCATGTAGTCTTCAAATCGAAGCTTCTTGGTGTTGGCGACCTGCAACGGCTTCAACTTGTCTTCACGGGCTTCCTTACAATGCACTCGGACCAGAGACAGCGCCATGTCCGCGGCACACCGAGCGGCAGACATCATCCAGTCGAGTCATCAACCCCTCTATCTTATTCCGGGAGTCATCTTCAGGCCACAACTCTTTGTCAATTCGGCCGACAACGTCTCTCAGGCGACCAATGAAAGGACCCACCTTGTTAAGGCAGGAATTCAGTCGGAACATGTCCCGGTTAGCTTCATCACTGAGTGGAATATTCGGTTGCCCAAGCGCCCGTTCAATTTCGGCGGTCTCGGCTTCAACGTCCCGACAGAAATCTGCAAAGAAAAGACAGGGAGAAAATAAGCGCGGAGTGAACTCCAAAGTCAAAGAGCACTCGGCAAGCAACTTACCACCAAGAAGTACGACCATCTTCTTTGCCCAGTCACCGATGTATTTCTCCTGCGCTTTGCACCGAGCGTTCATTGACTTCAGCTATCCGACCCATTCAGATCTCTCCTTCTTCATATTTTCTAACTCGGCTAACAGTGCCTTGTTAGTCTCCCGAGATTCCTCCAAAGATTTTTCTCATTCAGCGAGAGCCTTCTTCATGTCAGCCATATCATTCGCAGTTACCTCCAAGTCGGCAGCAAGTTGAGTCTTCTCAGCCATCAGAGCAGTATAGGCTGATCCCACTTCACAAGTCTTCTGTCAAAGAGACACAAAGGGAACATCAGCCAGATTCAACAAGGAAAAAGTCTCGACAGATATGACAAAATAATCAAAACTCAAGATTCTTCAGACCCCTGCCGATGCAAGCAATCGACAACGGTCTCGGGGACTACACCCAGTGGGTTCACTAAGAGTGACCCCACTGGTATGAAGCTCGAACAGGTCGGTCCCATTGAGCTCCATAACAAACCAACAACACTTTGAGACTACTATTACTCGACCCGAGTAACACTACTCTCGGGGACTACACCTAGTGGGTGCAGTCGGCGTGCCCCCACTGGTACCATTTGGGCAGATCAGCTTTGATCTGTGGAGATTATGGAAAATACATATAAAGACAACTGCCAGTGCAAACACTCGGCAGAAGTCTCTGGGACTACACCCACTGGGCTCACTCGGAGTGAACCCACTGGAAAATTAACCTACTGTATCCGAGTATCTCGCCAAAACCCCCAGTGGGTGCCAAGAGGAATGTAAACACTTACTAGCACACTTACTCAGATATCATCCCAAAGCTCCAAGCTCTTCTTGTACAAGGACGGAACGGAGTCATATGCTCCCTTGGCTTCGCCCACCATCAGCTCCACTTGTACCATGGCGTCCTTGGCGGCTCCTACTTGATCTTCCGGGAGGCGTCGTTAGTGAACAGTCGACGGACCCGGTGTGGCAGAAGGCGCCCCAGGCATCCCGAGCTCCCTGGGCATCCCGAGCTCTACTCCAGTCGGTTCCGCCGTGAAGGCCACCGTCTCAGTCGGTGGCACGCTCATGGTAGGGCTGGCAGTAGGTTGGATAACCCCAGGGACAGGCGCCAAAGCTGGTTCCGACCCCCTTTGGTCGTCGTCGTCCAGATGGATCACCTCCTAAGGAAGCCCGACTGAACAAAGTAAAAATACAGAAAAAGATCAAGATCAAAGACAGCACTCGCAAAACGGTAATACAGCTCTTGGAGTCATGACAACGTACCTTGCTAGGACGTGGCGGCGTTATCAGTGTCCATGGGATCATCACCCTGACGCGGCAGAGATGTGGCGGAGGTAGCAACTCTGTTGAGTGAAATACATTCGACGGGTAAACAGGAATTCCCAAAAAGAAGAGTCCAATCGGATACTGAAGGAAGATGGAAGAGCAAAGATACTTACGCTGAGGCGACCAGAACAACGATCCTCATCCGGGGCAAAGCTTTCTGAGGTTTAGATCCGTTGGGTTTAGCCACCTTGGACGGCTGATCCACGGGCTTGGCAGAAGAACCCCTGGTTCTCTTCACACTCTGAGCACTCGGGGCCACGGGAGGAGGCGGCGGAACAGCGGGGTCATGACGGTGCTTGGTTCGGCGTTCTGGTGGTGAGGGTGATGAGCTCTGCTCTTCACTCTCCTCCTCCTCCTCTTATGTTTCCTCCTCCGTCTCCCTACTGTCAGAGACATACTCGGCACTACCCGCGCTACCCTCCATGCTGCCTTCTTCTTCCTCGACCGGATTCCCATTTGAGACTGCAGAATGCCAGTTCGTCCACTCCTGCACAAAACACAGTTGGCAACGTCAGTCGGCGAGACAAGAAAAGCAATAAAACAGAGAAGGTTAAAAGCACTCGACAACATGTACTCACCTCACTCGGAGGAGAATTTTTGGCACGGAAGGCCTTCACCCGCCGAGCTCCCACGGGGTTATCACATGTGCCCGTGATGCTGCGGACCCACGCACCCACGGCCTCCTCACTCACGTCTTCAGGATGAGACCGAGTGGTATCCGAAGGCCCCGTGTAATGCCACATTGCATGGTCTCGGGCCTGGAGCGGCTGTATGTGTCTACCAAGAAAAGTCTCCAACAGGTCCATGCCGGTGACTCCGTTCCAGACGACGGTTATCAGCGCGTCGATCAAAGGCTGGATCTGGGTTTTTTCTCCCTTGGAGAGCGCTAGCTTCCTGGGAGGGCCCGGACGGTGTAAATTAAAGGGTGGTAACCCACTCGGAGCATTCGGGCAGGCAATGTCTTGGCAATAGTACCAGGATGATTGCCAGTTCCTAACCGACTCGGATAGCTGAAGGGAGGGATAACTACTTTTTGTTTTCTTCTGAAATCCTAAACCCCCGCAGAGATGGAGGATGTGTGTCTTATCATCAGACTGGCTAAGTTTCTTAACCGTTTGAAATCTAGCAGAGAAAACATATTTGAAGAGCCCCCAGTGGGGAGGACATCCTATGAAACACTCGCAGAGGGTGATGAATGCGGAAAGATGAGCTATCGCATTCGGCGGAAAGTGATGGAGCTGCGCCCCGAAGTAGTTCATAATACCTCGGAAGAAAGGATGGGGAGGCAGGGAGAAACCTCTGGCCATGTGGCTGAGCAGCAGGACGCGCTCCCCCTCCCTCGGCGCCAGCTCCATCTCGCCTTCCGGCAGCCTCCAAGACTTATTGACGACCATGTCGTGCTCCACCAGCTCCAGCACGTCGGTCTCCCTCACCGTGGAGGGGAGGAAGTCCCCTTGGATCCAGCCCGCCGGCAACGCCGGCTGCCGCCGCTGAGTGGAGGCCGCCCCCTTCTTCTTCTTCTTCGCCTCAAGCTTGCTGGACTGCCCCTTCGTCATGGCGAGCGTGACGGATCCGTAGAGGAGGAGGGGAAGGAGGTGGCTAGAGGTGTGCAGGGAGTTGCGGGGGGGGGGGGGGGGGGGCGAGATCAATGGAAGGAAGATGAGCAGCGCAACAGAAAGGTCCACCAGGAAGGCTTTAAAAGGCCTCCGACTGAGTCACCTATAGGTGGGCCCAAGATCTTATCCTCCCAACCGGCTGCTACAAGATTAGTGGAAAAGATCGCGACGCGGTAATCGAGGAGGCAAAATCTACACGACGGCGATGTCGTCATCCCCGCTGAGCGCGCGGCAACCAAAATTTGAGAATCTCGGAAAATCCGGCGCTCTCAGTATGACCGGTCACGTTGAAAGATTCCGCGGAAGCAATCGGTCCCTCACGGTTCGTTTCGCTTGCATATTCACTCGGATCACTAGCCGCAAAGATAAAATGGATCGAGGCACACAACGCTAAGATCACCTCAATACCAGTCGACTCCAAACTCCGGACATCACTTCATCGTTCCAGCCCCGATCCATTCGGGGACTAATGATAGGGTTATAGTCCCAGGGTAGGTTCATAGGTCTGCCCTATAGGTCCTACCCTGGGACTACCTTTCATAGGGGACAAGGCCCTTAGACAGTTCCGACTGAACTGTGGATGCCCCCATCATCCAGTCTGCGATGATCCACTCGGAGCATATCTAACGTAAAGACTGGAATCCACTCTGTACCTCGTTACCTCCTAGGAGGGCAACGGTCATACGTTTTCATACACCATAACTAGCATTTAAGGCTTACGTTACCAGTAACGCCAGCGTTTACTCGCCACTACTCCACCCTTGTCCACCGGACCATTATGAAGGGCAGCGCACTCTATATAAGCCGCCCTTCACCACTGGTACAGGGGTTGGCACTTGCTGTAATCCCTTAATACACTCGACACAAAGCTCCCAAGAGCACTGAGACGTAGGGCTTTTACCTCCACCGTAGAGGGGCCTGAACACATACATCCTCGCCGTAGCTAACGCTCTGCCCATATACTTTCGTACCCCGTACTTCTACTGTCAGACTTATACCCATGACACTCGGGTCCTCTTCCCTTATCGTTGGCGGGAAGGGATCCCACAACGGCCAGTTTTCGTGGGGCCCAAGGGAACATGCTTCCCTAGTCAAAAGTGGTCTTCGCCTGCAAAGTAGCTACCATCGCCACAGAGATGGACGCAGGGATGACGCTCGTCCTACCGACGGGCGGCTGTGGTCTTGTTACACCCGAAGGGAAACCTTTGGAAGATGCCTTTGGAGCCCTGGTATGCTCCCACCTTCTTTGCACTAAAAGGGAAACTGTCCCGTCCAGCCATCTACTGCTCACCTGTCCTTCCCTGGCGTCACCCTTTACTCCTGAGGCCTAGCCTTGCCTTGAAATATTCGCCGCTCCAGAGGGGTCCTGAGGAGGCCCCATGTTGGTCTTTATGTCACCCTTCCTCGTGAGGCTTGGCCCCTCGCGAGGGCCTTGTCTCGGGTGGTGCCGTTCTAGTCGATCTTGTGTTGATGAAGTGGGCCAGCCCTGGGCTGCACGTAGGCAGGTCTAGGTACCCCCATTCCCAGAACGCTAACAGTAGGGATAGGAAGATCAAACGCAATGCTTGACACAATTATTTTTGCCATGGTTCCGATAGGTGGTGCTACCGTACGTCCATGTTGACGGAAACTTCATCCCACGAAGGGTAACGGCCACGCAAGTCCACGGAGGGTTCAACCCAAGGAGGGTCCACGGAGAAGCAACCTTGGCTATCCCCTCATGGCCTATGTCCACGAAGGACTAGCCTAACTCAGGGTAGATCTTGATGAAGTAGGAGATCTCCTTGCCCTTACAAACTTCTTGGTTCATCTCCACAACACGAAGTAGGAGGCTCCCCAGCGACACCTAGCCAATCTAGGTGGCACCACCGTCCAAAAGGTAATAGATGCGGTAGTACGATGAACTCCATGCTCTTGTGCTTCACAAGATAGTCTCCTCAACACTCAATCACTCTTAGATTTGGCTTGGGTAGAAGATATTGATTGGGTGGAAAGCAATTTCGAGAGGCTAGAAATCAAGATTCAAATGGTAGGATTGGAATATCTTGATATAAACACATGAGTAGGTGGCTTTTTCTGAGAAAAATGGATATGGCAAGTGTATGTGTGTTTTGAGTGCTTCCTCTACGAGTGAGAGGTGGTGGATGGGTATATATAGGCATCTCCCAAAATCCAACTATTACAACATTATTGCCGAACTTGGTGAAACTGAAGTGAATCTTGGAGTCACCGACTTGCACAAAATGTGGAAACCTTTGTATTCTTGGTCAAACCGTTATAGGAATATCGATGGTACCGATAAGGTGACCTAGGGGAGTTCCCAAATCTCGGAGAGATCGATTTCAAGACTCGGAATTTCTGATCCTTGAAACGACATACCAGAAACTTGGTCATTGATTTTGGTGGCACCGAAAGGAATGTTGGTGGTACCGAGACTCTAGGGTTTGTAAAAGGTTTGGTCTGGTGGAAAATCAGTAATGATGAGCGAAAATTCTTGGTGGCACCAATTTTGATGTTTAGGCTTTGGACAGAAAACTTTTGTGGGGGGAAATGGATGAGTATTTTTTGTGGCTATCTCTAAGCAGTCGATCAACCAATTCATCATAGACACCTCACCCCCTTTTAATAGTATTGCCTTTCCTATGGACTCAAATGTGATTTCTCACAAATATAAAATGTAGTCTTGTAGCTTGAAGCTTGGCGAATCCTATTAATTTCCTTGTATCCAAGGGTTCTCCTCACAATCCTTAGCCAATGCATCTTTGAACTTTTTTGAAATGTAATTAGAGAAGATCATTAGTTCAATGACAATTATGTTGTTATTAATTACCAACACCACCTTAGAGTGAAGTTGTGCTTTCAATCTCCCCCTTTTTGGTAACTAATGACAACATATAGATCAAAGCTTCGACAAAAGATATAATGTATGATTAGCATCGTTGCTTTGAGTATGTGAAAAACAAGAGCTCCCCCTAAATTTATGCATTATTTTATATTTGTGTTTTAATAAAAATGCACAATCGATTAGGATCATGGGTCAATCTTCCATATCACATACATCTTGGTGGTGCACATAAATGATATGAATGAATAGTAATGCACATAACACCAATAAATGAGTGAATGATCATCATGTAGATAGCTCAAAGTATGACATAGTAGCATCAACAATCAAAGTGTATGATCAAACACGATAAAATTTAAGACATCCAAAAGACCAAATGTTTTGAAAAACCAAACAGATCAATAAAAAGAAACACACACTCTCTCACGAAGCGATAATGATCTATACACTTCACCCCCTTTGGCAACAAGTTACCAAAAAGTTCAAATGTATAGAACTAAGCATTGCTCTAGGCTTGATCTCCTTTGGTAGCAGTTGATGGAGTCAATAGGAGAGCATTGGAGAAGGCTTCAACAGATGTCCTCTAAAGTGGAGGTGTAGACACTTGAGGTGGAGGAGCTGGCAGAGCTGATGCGTGGGCTGATGAAGATGGTCGGGCTTCTAGAACTAACACACTTCCAGATCTGGCTTGAGTTGTGAACTGAGTGGTAGTTGGAAGAGACGTATCATCCTCATCATCACTGCTGGAGCAAGGTGTGTGCACTGCATCAACCTCATGTTTCAGGTGATCAACACATGTACTCAACTCCGTCACTTTGATATCCAGGTCATGGAACTTTCTCTCCATGATCCTCTCGATACTTTTTCGGTTCAGCAAGATTCTAGAGATATTCTTATCCAACCCTTTGATGGTGCTCACAAGATAAGACATTTGTTCCTCTCTGGTCTTCAACTTAGGAGTTGGAGCTACTCTGGCTGCCTTTGCACCTTGGTTTCCTCTGCGTGAACACGAACTGAAGCTGAACTAGGATGGCTAGGGTCCATCACTACCTCGTTGCCATCAAACTCTAGATGTAGTGGCACGTGTGGATGATCAAGTAGATATGCATGCTTCCCAATCTTGGAATTGATCAAAATTTGAGTGTACGGAGCATATCCACGGGATCTCTTTTGAGAAACAGTTGTCCCTTTGAGAGTCTCAACTATTAGATCCATCACTCGAATCCTGGTGTGAGTGTCAATGTGGAGCAACATGTTGATGGAGTACCCTCTGATAAACTTATCATCTCCTCACTTGGGCATTGGGGTGTACCTCATGATGGTATTGGTGGTAGGTATCCTAGCTCACAGAAAGTAAACAGATCCAAGCTTTTGGGTCTTCAGGTACTTGTGGGGCACTGGATTGTACATTTGTACCATAGAGTTGTGATTCATCTTTTTCTCGAAGTAAACATCCAGGTCACTCTCAAGTGCCTTTAGATAACCTATGATCATTTCTCACTCGTCAATAGTTCACTCATACCTATGACCTTCAGTCATCCACACAATTCTACCATCAGGATAGAAATGTGCAGTTGAGAAGAACTGCATGATCATCTCGTCCTTCTAAGCAGTCATCTCTTTCCCAACAAAATCCTCTATGTCAATGGCCCTAAAATTTTATCTCACATGAGGGAAGTAGTCCTCATGTTCCTTGATGTAGTCCCAGAGTACATACCTCATGTCACTCAGAGCTGGAGTCTTGTCCAGTAGCACAGTCTCATAAAAGTCATGTTGTTCGAAAGAGACCATCGATAGTTGCACTACTGGAATTCCAATATTTTCCGTGCGCCAAAGCTTTGCCGTCAGCCAGCGGACGGCGAAGAACCTATTTACCGTGTGTTGGCAAAAAACAGACGGTAAAGAGGGGGGCACAGAGGGAGGGGCAGGAGTGGAGAGAGGGGGAGGGGAGGACACGGCAGACGGCAAATATTGACCACCAGGCAGACGGCAAAGATTGACCACCAGGCAGACGGCAAAGAGCCTCCGTTAACCCCTAACGGAGGCAACGCCTCTCGGCTGCCGTCTCAAGCTCTTTGCCGACAACTCCTCAGGGAAGCTGACGGCAAAGAGCTTTGCCATCCGCTTTGAGGGGGCTGACGGCAAATAATGTCCTATGCCGTCGTAGGCTGACGCAGAAAATTTGCCAGCCGTGACAATCTTTGCCGTCTGTGGTACGGTCTTTGCCGTCCGGGTATTTGTCTTTGCCGTCTGTGATGGCAGACGGCAAAGAAGGTGATTCCTGTAGTGTTGTCCTCCTCCTGACAACATAGCGATTTCCTCCCTCCAAAATCTCAGTCCTCGATCTATCCTCTTCTTCATGTCCTTTGCAACACAATGATCATCATTATGCTCTCGCAAGTGAGCTCTCAGTTTTCTCAACATAACATGTTCTTCTTCTTCGTCTGCAGCAACATCTCTTGATGTAGAGCCTTTGTTTTTCTCTGTTGCAGGAATATCCCTTGTACTCCTCTTACACTTTGGAGCTATAGGCTTTTTGGCATTGGGAGCAAAAGACTTTGTCTTAGTTGTTGAATTGCTAGGCATAGCATGTGCCATCAGCTTTTTCTTCTTGGAAGGAGGTGCATTTGCAGTTACCTCTTCCTCTTCTTTCTCAGCTGCTTCTGTTGGATCTTCATACATAGATATTAGCCTTCCAGCAACATGTATAACTCTCTTTCTGGCTCTTCCCTATCATGGCTTCTTGGCTAGCTTGGAGGTACGGTTTTCAAGGGAGCGTGTCATCCCTTTCTTGGCAGTCTACGGTGCTCTCACATCATCTGAGCTGGCGTACTCTTTGCTCACATTTTTCTTGATAGTGACCCTCCCATTCTGCTTGTGAGAGATACTTTCTTCAGTAATAAAGTTATCATCATTCTCATCTGAGTTCAACTTCTTCCTGGACCTGGTAGCTGCCTTGGTAATATCATGAGAGCTTGGAGTTCCTGTATCAGAAGCAGTCTTCTCAGGACTAGTGCATGACTCCACATCCATGCACTGCTCTGTGAAATCATTCTCGCTATCTTCAGAACCTGACATGTTGACAAACTGACAAGCAAAGAAGCTGACCCTGTGAATAGTTATAGAATAGTAGGAATGGATGAGTGTCACAAAAGACACATATTTAAAAAAACTGAACTCAAAATCTTCGTCTTAAGTAATAGTTTTGTGTATTTCCGTTCCACCGAGATAAGAAACTTGGAGCTTTCGAGACTGACCATCTCCTCAACACAGACTTGGCGACACTTTTTAGTAGCACCTAAAAGTGAGACTCGGTCTAACCGAGATGGTTCTTGGAAACCCTAGTACATGAACCAGTGACACTGATCCAATTCATTCGGTGACTCCGAGACACAAAAAAAGGCGATGTAACCCTAAAATTTATGGTTCGACTACAGTATGATATTTCTTTTGTGGTACGATCAATCTCAAACTATGGCGAGATACAAAATAGAACCTAATGCGCATGAGTAGGATAAATGAGTGCAATAGGGGTGAGATATTTACCCTAACTATGTGAAGATCTCGTACGGTGGTGAGGGCGGGAGAGATTGCAGTCGACGGTGAGGACTCCTACGGCGAGGGTGCACGAGAGAGTAAGGGTGACGTCCTAGAGACAAGGGCATGACATCAGGGGTTTGTGGGAGACGATGATTGAAGCAAAATTTCAAAGGTCAGGACTGGTGGGTATTTATATCCCCATGTTGTCGATGACACCGGTTTGAAAATATCGGTGCCACTGAGTTTCATAACTATGTGACACAGAAACTCAGTGAGGCCAAGATCTATGAGTCAGTGATATCGTGGTTCTCAAAACATATCAACCCTAGTGCTTTGGTGAGACCAAGATTTCTGAGTTGGTCACACTGAGTGGCACTTGGGAGGTTTTGGAAGTTAGCTCTTATCGAGACGGATCTTCGAGTGCTCCTCACACAGAGTGTGCCTAAAGTGCTTGCTCAAATTTCATGATGTAGCATGAATAGAATTTGAGACAAGAAAGAATAGAGAGGTAGAGATGGGTACTTATGCATTCTTGTATATCAAATTGGACAAATAAAAGGAAAAACCAAATAACAACAATTGGATATCCTCGAATGAGGAAAAATATGCATATTAATATGCTCATAGAGTAAGATGTCAAATAAAACATGGCAAACATGCACAACCACTCTAGTATCTACCAAGCACTTTGGAAATGACTAAGACATTTATATATGAGTATATTGACTTACGGTCCATGCAAGAATACTTGACCATAGGTCATACGCATCATTTAAGCACAAGCGGGATTGCCACTTTTACATAAAGCTTTCAATGTGTTCATACCTTAAGAGATGCTTTAACTCAAGTCTTAGAGTAAAGCTCCCCCTTGATGTTTCACCCCCCTAAGAGGGATAAACTAACCTTGGGTTTTGTCGTAGAAGACTTCATGTAGGTGTAGTAGTGGTGGATTCTCATTGTTCACAAAGATCATCTTGAGTTGGGACGAACCCTTGTTGTTTCTTACTCTTATCACGTACATGGGTTAGTCCCATGCACAAGGAACAAATACAAGGATATCTATGGACATGGAAAGAATTACATATGAGATGATGCCCATTGATCCACAAATTACCTTGTCCCTTGCTTACCTTTGAGGGAATGTGTGACTCCTTGAACTAATGCATAAGGTTGGAGTTGATCGCGACTAGTTCTTGCCAAAATGAATAAGAGTGAATTTCATTGGTGGAGTCACCCCCAAAGAACCTCTCTAGTTCTTCTTCTTGGGCACCCACATCAACTAGATGGGGATCCTTGGAGTTGAGGTACGACTCGATGAAGTAGAGCTAGTAGTGGCCTTGGGAATCCACATGACTATGGCTTGGGATTATTCCTCAAATGAGTCAATCTCCTCTTGAAGTTTGTCCTTTCCCTTGTGGTCTTGTCGTGGAAAGTCATCTGGTGAACTTCTTCCCTTGCAAAGAGTAGGATCATACTTATACTTTTGGGGAACGAATTTTGAGTTGGGGTATTGACCTTATTCCCATTCAACTCCAATGCCTTGTTTTTTCCGATGTCCTCCTTGCTTGCGTACAATTTCCTCGAATTGCTTTCTTCCGGCGAGACTCTTGAAGACACCTCTCTCTATAATCCCTTCTAATAAATCTTTTTCTTGGTGAAGTGGAACTTGGCTAAGAGCATCATTACTGGAATGAAGAAACCTCCTAGGAACAACATCATTTGGTTTAGCAGTATGTTGTTGTTACTAGATGAAGAAAATTTATTGCCTTTGTTACTAGTGTGCTTAGTTTTAACTTGTGGAACAAAAGTACACAAGAGTAATAATTTGGCTAGATAAGAAGAACTCTTCTTTTAAAGGTCATCATTGGTTGGTTTTAGAAACTCATGCTCTTGCTCTAAATTTAGCATCTCGAAGCATAGCTTCTCATGATTTCTAGCAAGCTCTCTATGATCTTCTAGAGTAGATTAATGAGCTAACTTAAGAGCTTTTAACTGTTTCGTTAGACACTCAATCTCCTTCTAATGATCATCACATGACTTATCTTGACTAGCATGATTATCATCAAGTTCAATTTCATTGTTATCACTGTTTTTATCAAAGAACAAGTCATCATCTCCTAGTCAGTCATCCTTGTCACTATTAAAGTCAAATTAATCGGGGTGTAAAACCTTGGGGGCTTTAGCCATGAAGCAGTTTCAAATCCCTTCATTTGATGAATCAAATATGTCATAGGAGTTGGAGAATGTGAGTGCAAGACCGGCAAGACCTTCATCTTGACTATTGTCGCAGTTGGAGTGGTAGCTTCTCTCGGATTAGTTGTTGGACTCGGAGCCGGATAATCATTCACAAACATGAGCTTGATGTCTTCTTGAGTGGATCTTGGTTTAGTTGTCCGTCTTCTCCCATTCCTTGCTTGTGTGTGAGGGTCCTCGTTCATAATGATCTTCTCTACTCCTTCTCTCTTTGAGGTGACTCTTCTCTTGAGCTTCGTCTTCTAGGTGACTCTTCTCTTCTTTTGTGGGGGGCCGAGCACTCATTGGAGTAGTGACCGGGCCTTCCACAATTGTAGCAGTTTCTATCACGACTAGATGAATGCTTCTCTTCATATCTTGAATTGGAGCTTCTCTCTTTGCATCTACTCTTGTAGAACTTGTTGAATTTCTTGACCATGAGGCTTATCTCTTGATTGGTGACAAGGTTCTCATTTGAAGTAGCAGGAGCATCACTTGTAGCTTTGTAAGCACTGCTTGACTTATTGTGCAGCTGTTCTTTGTCCTTGAGTGACATTTCATGAGAGACAATCCTTCCAATTACTTTCGTTGGCTTCAGACCTTTGTAGTTTGGCATCATTTGAATCAATGTGCACACGGTGTCGTACTTTCGATCCAGGCCTCTAAGTATCTTCTTGATGATGAATTTGTCGATCATCTCTTCGCTTCCTAAGTCGGCAATCTCATTTGTGATGAGAGCAAGCCTAGAGTACATCTCAGTGACTCCTTCAACATCCTTCATATTGAACTTGTCAAGATGACTTTGTAGCACATCCAACATAGATTCCCTGACAAATTCGGTACCTTCGTGCATATCAACCAAAGTGTCCCAAATTTGCCTAACATTCTGAAGAGAGCTAATCATGTTTAACTCTTCGAGGAATTGGAAGTTGAATAGAATGTCGCATGCCTGAGCGTTGTATTGCAACATCTTCAATTCTTCCGAAGTCGCTTCACATCCGGTTCCTGTCCATCACCAAAGGATTCATCTTGGAAACCAACACGAACAACAGCCCAAACGGTAGGGTTACGACCAAGAATATGCATTTTCATCTTATGCTTCCAACTAGCAAAGTTTATACCATCAAAATATGGACATGTACGATTGTAATTTCCATCACTAGACGCCATACTCTCCTAGGTTGTGAAACCAATGCAATGGAGACCAACACTTTGACACCACATGTAGGAACCTAAGTATGTCTAGATGGGGGTGATTTGACTACTTGACCAAATAAAAACTTAGCATTTTCCCAATTTTTAGTTGTGGGAAAGTTTAAGCAATTGTTGTATGTCAAGCACACCCTACACATGAAAGTCTAAGAGTATAGCAGCGGAAAGTAATGACATGCACATGTAAATAGAGGGTAGGGATAGGTGGATCAAACGCAAAGGTTGACACGCTGATTTTTGGCGTGATTCCGATAGGTGGTGCTATCGTTCGTCCACATTGATGGAGACTTCAACCCACGGAGGGTAACGAATGCGCGCGTCCCTGGAGGGCTCAACACACGGAGGGTCCATGGAGAAGCAACCTTGTCTATTCCATCATGGCTTACGTCCATGAAGGACTAGCCTCACTCAGGGTATATCTTCACGAAGTAGACGATCTCCTTGACTTCACAAACTTCTTGGTTCAACTCCAAAACATGAATTATTGGTAGTACGATAAACTCCTTGCACTTGTGTTTCACAAGATAGTCTCCTCAACACTCAATCACTCTATCACATATTTGGCTTGGGTAGAAGAGATTGATTGGGTAGAAAGCAATTTGGCGAGGCTAGAAATCAAGATTCAAATGGTAGGATTGGAATATCTTGATCAGAACACACGAGTACGTGGCTCTCCCTCAAAAAAATGGATATCGCAAGTGTATGTGTGTTGGTAGTGCTTCCTCTGCGAATGAGAGGTGGTGGATGGGTATATATAGGCGTCTCAAAAAATCCAACTGTTATAACATTATTGATCAACTCAGTGAAACCGAAGTGAATATCGGTGGCACCGACTTGCACAAAATTTGGAAACTTTTGTATTCTCGATGAGACCGATATAGGAATCTCGATGGTACCGATATGGTGACCTAGGGCAGTATCCAAATCTTGGTGAGACCGATTCCTAGACTCGGAATTTCTAATTCTTGAAAATGGCATACCAGAAACTTGGTCACTGATTTTGATGGAAGTGAAAGGAATGTTGGTGGTACAGTTGGGGATATAACCCTGCTGTATAACACGCCCTACTGGGTCCGGTCATTATTATGGCGGCTGAGTGATGTGATCAATATGAGCCTTGAAGTGCCAGACCAGAGATGTAAGGCGGGTCACCAAGATGAGCCCGTTGCTGGCCCAGGCCATGAATATGGCGATTCAAGGCCCACAAGGTGGAAGGTCGCCATGAGTTTCCTTGCTTAAGGAACAAGACAAGTTAGAGACATACCGGGTAACGAATCATAAAGTGACACGGACCCTTGTAAACCTAGGGTCTCGACCTGTATATAAAGGCGAGTCTCCAGGGCCAATAGACTTATGTTACAATCCATCGAGAGCTAAGTCAAGCGAATCCGCACCCTTGTAATCGATTTCATCATCAATACACACAAAGCAGGACGTAGGCTTTTACCTCCATCAGAGGGGTTGAACCTGGGTAAACTCGTCTCCCGTTCCCGACCAACCCCTTTGAGTCGCCACATAATTGTGCTGGCCTCATCGCTAAGTCCTTTCACGAGGACATCTCTAATGGCAAAACCATGACAGTTGGTGCCCACCGTGGGGCCTACGCATGGTGGAGTTGAGTTTTCAAAGGGAACCCTTCCAGGGTTCGGGAGCTACGCAGTTGGTCGGATGACCAAGAGCCGCCGTGGAAAGCGCTACATCGACAATTCAAGCTAGGGTCCCGATGCCGATTCAATCGAGTCTGGTTACCAGGTACCCTTTGGCAAGATGCACGTCTTCACTAGCACAATCGGCGCATCTATCCCCGTGCCAGACATCTACGCCGACAATCGTCGAGCCGTTCGGCTCAATCAACCCGCCAAGTGTCAAATCTGGCGGCGAGACATCTTCCTCGACTTCACGCAAGGGACCAACCTCCCAGATGAGCCGACAACCAGTGAAGATACCCCTATTAACTCTGATGGCGAGTCATCCATGGGAGACACGGAGTTGATCTGCCCTCTCTATAATGGGAGGCTTGGGGGTTTCCTTGAGGAGGAAATCTCTAAAGAACTGCAAGAGTCGCCCCGCCAGGTCACCACCTACATGCTAGGGGCCGCGTCGGCTGAGGATCTGCCAGGAGCATCCACCGCCAATGGAGCCAGTGGGTCTGGCAAGACGTAGGGTGAAGCCATGATGGATTTGATGGGGGAGATGACAAAACTCGTGACAACCCTAGTTACCATCAAAAATTAGGAGGAGATCAACGCGGAATTAACAAAGCTTCGTGAGGAGATGGCTAAAGTACATTGGGAGATTGACGTCGAGAACACCCGGATGGCAGAATTGCAGGCTCGAATCAATAATTAGTCGAAGCGCTCGAAGGCTAAGGCTTGGCAGTTGGAACGTCGTCGAAACACTTCCGATGTGGTACACCAAAGGAGACATCAGACTTGGCTTCCGGCCGGTCTTGACTCAGCTCGCTTGTTTGACAGCCCACGCACGCCGAGCGTGGAGCGGGACCCTCACCAACAAACGACCCGACAGGTTGAGCCGGCTAAGCCTCCACGGCCCAGTCGCCGACTCAGCAGTTCCAGACTCTGCAGGTAGACTTCTCCAACCCTTTTGATAATATGCTGGCTTCCACACATAACCTAGAGTCGCTCCCCATCCATGGAAACACCCTCATCGAGTTGGAGGCCAAGAACACCATCGAGATGCTGAAGACTGCAGTGGTTCAACATTTGTAATTTTCTTACAATCGTGATTGGTTGCACTCCATGCCACATGCCAGCCACACCAAGAGTCGCCGTGAGGAGTCTCCAGCAGTTTCCAGCAGCAGTCATCGACAACAGCCTGAAGTTAACCTGTCCGGGCCTCCGATGTCGAATGCCCACACGCTCCTAAAAGTGTCCCATGCCACTCGTGAGGCAGAAGCAAACGCGGTGGTGGCGCTGGCGGCTCGGGTGGTTCTAACTAACCCTCAGCCGACACACGCGCATGGCGAGTCAAGCGGAAGGACAATTGGGGTCCCTCATGTATCTTTTGCTCTTCGCAATGAGCACATGCCAAAGGACTTCAAAGGCCCTTGCAAGGTGCCTAACTACACGACGGATCTTGAGCCGTCCGCGTGCATGTAGAGTTACGAGCTCGCTATGGACATGCTTGATGCCAGTGATGCAGTGGGTGCCAAGTACCTTACAATGATGCTGGAGGGGCCGACTCGAACATGGTAGAAAAAACTACCACCCAATTCCATAAACACTTGGGCAGAGTTGAAGGCACGGTTTATTAAAAGTTTTTGAGGAACCTCCAAACGCCCAATGACGATTGTGGATCTACAACACTTCATTCAGCGCAGCAACGAGTCAGCTCACCACTCGACACGTCTGGTTGCAGAAATCATTCATTCATCAGATGGTATCACTGCCACCCAGGCCTTCGTGATCTTAGAGATGAATTGCCATTTTCAGACACTGGTGTTGAAGCTTGGTCGATTGAAGTGAAAGGTACATGACATGGGCGAGTTAATGGATACTCTCACCAGATATACCGAGTCAGATGTCACGAAGGACGCTGGTTCAGACAATGACGAGACCAATAAGGGTAAGAAAAGTGATAGCGCCAAAAGTCAAACCAGAATCTCGGATGCAATGGTAACCCAGGGGGGACAAGGAAGGCGGACACACCCAAACGGTGTGTCTGACATAGTAGCCAACACCACCGGGTTTAGGAACCACCGTCGGGGCACTCGACCTTACAACTAGAGGAAACCGCACAATTATGAGGAGATGCTTAAAGCACTTTATCCCCAGCATAGTACCCCGGATCTTCTGGCCACTCATTCCTAGGAAGATTGCTTTGTTATGCACGAGTTCCTTCTCCAAGCTTCAAGGGGTAATCAAGGAGGCAATGGTGGTGATCGACCGGGCCAACATGGTCCGGGCTGGTCGAATGGCGGCTCGTCCGGCGATTTCCCTGGATCCTTCAAAGTCAGGGCGGCTCAAGCAATGGTAGCGGATAGCAGCCTGGCCAGAATAACCAGCAGCATAATGACCAGGGCAGGTTTCAGAGAAACCCCAAGTAGTTAAACAGTGGTCAGTACCACATCTCCACCACCAGCACTTGCAGGCGGGGTGAAAAACTCAAGTAGAGAGTTGTCAATATGGCTGAGCCGTCGGTTCCCAGATAAATCAATTGGTCCAAACATCCAGTTACTTGGAGTAAGGACGATCACCCGCAGCTGGTCGATAACACCGGCGACTTAGGTCTGGTCATGGCACCTCAGATTGGAGGACACACCCCCACGAAGGTTCTCATGGATGGAGGGAGCAGCATTAACATCTTATATTATGACACCTTCTGGCGAATCAACTTTTTTGAGGATGACCTGATGCCGTTGATGATAGTCTTTCACGGCATAGTCCCATGCAAGTCGGCATACCTAGTTGGGCGTATCAAATTAAACATCACTTTTGGTGAGGGGTTCAATTACAAAAGTGAAGCTTTGGTGTTTGAGGTGGTTAAAATCAAGAGTCCTTACCATGCCTTGTTCAGACAGCTGGCTTACGCTAGTTTCATGACCCGACCTTGCTATGTCTACCTCAAGCTCAAAATGTCGGATCTTAGGGGCAGCATTACACTCAGTGGGATTCGGAAGATAGCTCGGGATTTGGAGGAAGGAGATGATGCATATGCTGAGTCGGCGTGCGCAGCTGAAGAGTTGAAATCCCACAGGGCCAATGTTGACCCGACCAACATGAGTCCTCTCAAGAAACCCACTGTTGATTCTGATCCACCCCTCAAGTTCAAGCCAATGGACGATACCAAGCAAGTCGATTTCACCCCGGGCAATTCCTCTAAGAAATTCACCATTGGGACTGGCTTGGATCCCAAATAGGAAAGTGTGCTCATCGAATACATACGTGAGAATCGGTACATCTTCGCATGGAAACCTTCTGACATGCCTGGAGTGCCGAGAGAATTCACTGATCACCACCTTAATGTGGATCCAAAGATGAAACCAGTGCGACAATACCTCCATCGTTTTAACAAGGAGAGATGCAAGGCCATTGGGGAAGAAGTCGCCCGACTCTTAGCTGTTGGGTTCATCATCAAAGTTTTTCATCCTGAGTGGCTGGCTAACCAGGTCCTGGTTCTAAAGAATAATGACACCTTTCGTATGTGTATCGATTACACTGATCTTAACAAGGCGTGTCCAAAGGATCCTTTCGCTCTCCCCCGTATCGATCAAATCATTGATTCTACTGCTAGTTTTGAGCGCGTGTGTTTCCTGGATGCAGACTCAGGTTCCACTAGATCAAGATGGCCAAGGAGGATTAGGAAAAGGCGGCTTTTATAACCCCTTTTGGTGCATTCTGCTATGTCTCTATGCCCGTTGGACTTAAGAGCGCGGGGGTGACTTATCAACGTTGCATCTAGAAATGTTTGCAGGGTCAGATTGGGCACAATGTTCACGCCTATGTTGATGACATCATAGTGAAATCTCAGAAGAAGGAAACACTCTTGGAGGATCTCAAGGAGACGTTTGATAATCTTCGAGTGTACTAGATGAAGCTTAATCCGACCAAGTGTGTTTTTTGTGTTCCTGCATGCAAGCTACTAGGTTTCCTAGTGTCCGAGCGAAGCATTAAAGCTAATTCGGATAAAATCAAGGCAATCACTTCGCTCGGTAAGCTGGCTAACATAAATCAGGCCCAGCGCATGGCGGGTCACATCGCGGCATTGAGACGGTATATAAGCCACCTTGGTGAGAAGGTAATCCCTGTTTATCAACTCCTCAAGAAGACGGATAATTTCGTGTGGACGGATGCACCTAATGAAGATTTCGAAGCCCTCGAAAAGGAGTTGGTTGAGCCACCCGTTTTAGCAGCCTCGACCGACAAAGAGCCCATGCTCCATTATATCGCTGCTAATTCCAAGGTAGTAAATGTTGCAGTTGTCATTGAGCGCAAGGAAGAAGGTATAGGATATACGATTCAGTGGCCAGTGTATTTTGTTAGTGAAGTACTTACCTTATCCAAGCAACGGTACCCACATTGGCAAAAGCTGGTCTTTGTAATTTTTATGGCAAGCTGGAAGCTGAAGCACTACTTCCAGGAGCATCGAATCACTGTGGTTAGTTCAGCCCCAATTGGGGACATCATATAAAACCAAGAGGCCATAGGTCGTATTGCTAAGTGGGCAATTGAGCTTGGTCCTCATCATGTGAAGTACATGCCTCGTACAGCCATCAAGTCCCAAGCACTAGTGGGTTTCATCAATGATTGGACTGAGCTTCAGCTCCCAGAGGATAGGGGAACGTTGCATGGTAAACAAAAAATTTCATATGCACACATAAGACCTATCCATGGTGATTACCATCTATGAGAGGAGAGATCGGATCCACATACCCTTGTAGATCGCTAAGCGGAAGCGTATATAACGCGGTTGAAGTAGTGGAACATCTTCGCGACTCAAATCGTAGTCCGTCCCGCGATCTCATCACGATCCGCCCCGCGATCCCATCACGATCCATCCCGATCCAGTGCCAAACGCACGACACCTCCACGTTCAGCACACATACATCCTAATGATGATAATTGCCTTCCTGATCCAGCAAGAGGGCAGAGAGGTAGATGAGTTCTCCAACACGACGGCGTGGTGGTGGTGGTGAACTGATTCAGCAATGCTTCGCCAAGCTCTACTAAACTAATCTAGAGAAGAAAACGACCTAGAGAGAGAGGGTAGCACGTGGCTTATTAGGGTTAGGGCTGCCCTCAAATCCTCTAGTATATATAGGAGGGAGGGAGGGAGGGGACGAGGCAGCCAAAAGCCCCTCCTTTGGTTCGCTGAATAGGACGAGGTGGAAGAGTCCACCTCCAATCCTACTCCCAGTAGGATTCCTCTCCTAGTTGGAAACATCCCCTCCTTTGAGTTTTTTCCACCCCACCTCTTAGCCGAGAGGGCCCCTTGGGGCTGGCTCGGTCAGCTTATTAAGGGCTGGTGTTCTGCACCCTAAAGCCTATATGGCCTCCTAGCATGGGTGACCCCTCCTGATGACCCTCCCGCCATTCCCTATACACTACCGAAAATACCCGAAACTTTTACGGTCACCAAAATGGAACTTCCTATATATCAATCTTTACCGATGGACCATTCCGGAGCTCCTCTGATGTTCGATATGTCATCAAGGACTCCGAACAACTTGCGGTTACAAGCACACATAACTCAATAATACCGAAACGTCACCGAACCTTAAGTGTGCAGACGCTGCGGGTTCAAGAACTATGTAGACATGACCTAAGACATTCTCCGGTCAATGACCAATAGCGGTTCCTGGATGCCCATATTGGATCCCATATATTCTACGAAGATCTTTATCGGTTGAACCTATGTGTCAAGGATTCAGTTAATCCCGTACATTGTTCCCTTTGTCGATCGGTATGTTACTTGCCCGAGATTCGATCGTCGGTATCCCTATACCTAGTTCAATCTCGTTAATGGTAAGTCTCTCTACTCGTTCTGTAATACAAAATCTCATAACTAACTCCTTAGTCACATTGCTTGCAAGGCTTATTGTGATGTTGTATTACTGAGTGGGCCCCGAGATACCTCTCCGTCACACGGAGTGACAAATCCCAGTCTTGATTCATGCCAACCCAACAGACACCTTCGGAGATACTTGTAGAGCACCGTTATAGTCACCCAGTTACATTGCGACGTTTGATACACTCAAGGTATTCCACCGGTGTCTGGGAGTTGCATGATCTCATGGTCATAGGAACACATACATTGACATGCAGAAAACAATAGCAATAATCGGACACGATCATATGCTACATTCATAGTTTGGGTCTTGTCCATCACATCATTCTCATAATGATGTGACCCCGTTATCAAACGACATCTCATGTCTATGGCCAGGAAACCTTGACCATGTTTGATCAACGAGCTAGTCCTTCAGAGGCTCACCAGGGATAGTGTCTCTAGGGCGTATTTCCAACAGTCTCCCACTTGCACTAGAGTCAGTAATCTAGTTCACATCACTATGTGATTGTAATGAATCTAAGACCCATACTGTTGTGGGGTTTGATCATGTCTTGCTTGTGAGATAGGTTTTTAGTCAACGGGTCTGAAACATTCAGATCCATGTGTTCTTTTGCAAATCTCTATGTCATACTGTAGATGAGTCTACCATGCTCCACTTGGAACAATTCCAAATGACCACACCACTATACGAATCCGGTTTACTACTCATAGTCATCCGGATAGTGTCAAAGGTTGCATTTACGTAACCCTTTACGATGAACTCTTTTATCACATCCATAATCGATAAAAATTCCTTAGTCCAGTAGTTACTAAGGATAACTTTTGACCGCTGTCCAGTCATCCATTCCTAGATCACTTTTGTACCCCTTGACAGATTCATGGCAAGGCACACATCAGGTGCGGTACACAACATAATATACTATAGAGCCTATGGCCAATGCATAGGGGATGACTTTCGTCCTTTCTCTTTCTTCTGTCGTGCTCGGGCTTTGAGTCTTACTCAAATTTAACACCTTTACAACACAGCCAAAAACTCCTTCTTTGACCGATCTATTTTCAACTCCTTCAAAACTTGTCAAGGTATGCATTCATCAAAAGTTTTATCAAGCGTCTTGATCTATCTACAAATGATAGGCTTAATGTTAAAGTAGGCTTAATTCAGGTTTTCCTTTGAAAAACTCCTTTCAAACAACCCTTTATGCTTTCCAGAAATCCTACATTATTTCCGATCAACAATATGTCAACCACATATACTCACAGAAATTATTTAGTGCTCCCACTCACTTTCTTGGAAATACAAGTTTCTCATAAACTTTGTATAAACCCAAAAGCTTTGATCATCTCATTGAAGCATATATTCCAACTCCGAGATGCTTGCTCTAGTACATAGAAGGATGGTTGGAGCTTGCATACTTGTTAGCACCCTTAGGATCGACAAAACCTTCTGGTTGTATCACATACAACCTTTCCTCAAGGAAACCGTCGAGGAAACAATGTTTTAACATCCATCTGCAAGATTTCATAATTGAAAAATGTAGCAACTACTAACATAATTCCAACAAACTTTTAGCATCGCTATGAGTGAGAAAGTCTCATCATAGTCAACTCTTTGAACTTGTCAGAAACATCTTTGCGATAAGTCGAGCTTTCTTAATGGTGACATTTACCATCATCGCCCGTCTTCCTTTTAAAGATCCATCTATACCTAACGGCCTTACGACCATCAAGTAGTTCTTCCAAAGTCTACACTTTGTTTTCATACATGGATCCAACCTCGGATTTCATGGCGTCCATCCACTCATAAGAATCCAGGCCCATCATCGCTTCTCCATAGCTCGTAGGTTCATAGTTGTCCAGCAACATGACCTCCAAGACATGATTACCGTACTACTCTGGAGCAGTACGTTTCCTTGTCGACCTACCAGGTTTTGTAGTAACTTGATCTGAAGCTTCATGATCACCATCATCAACTATCCACTTCAGCTAGTGTAGGCGCCACAGGAACATATTACTGCGCCCCGCTAATCATTGGTTCAAGTGACGGTTCAATAACATTATCAAGTTTCCACCATCCTCCCACTCAATTCTTTTGAGAGAAACTTATTCTCGAGAAAGGACCCATTTCTAGAAACAAACACTTTGCTTCCGGATCTAAGACAGGAGATATACCCAACTATTTTGGGTGTCCTATGAAGATGCATTTATCCGCTTTGGGTTCGAGTTTATCAGGCTGAAACTTTTTCACATAAGCGTCGCAGCCCCAAACTTTTAAAATACAACAACTTAGGTTTCTCCAAACCATAGTTCATAGGGTGTCTTCTCAATGGAATTACGAGGTGACCTATTTAAAGTGAATGTGGTTCTCTCTAATGCCTAACCAAAAAACGATAATGGTAATTTGATAAGAGACATCATAGTATGCACCATATTAAATAGGGCGCAGCTATGACGTTCGGACACACCATCACACTATGGTGTTCCACGTGGCATGAGTTGTGAAACAATTTTCATGTTGTCTTAAATGTTTACCAAACTCGCAACTCAGATATATATTTACCCCCACGATCACATCGTAGACATATCATCCTCTTGTCACGACGATCTTCAACTTCACTCTGAAATTGCTTTGAACTTTTCGATATTTCAGACTTTGTGATTCATCAAGAAAATACACCTGTATCTACTCAAATCATCAGTGAAGTAGGAACATAATGACATGAACTGCATGCCTCAGCACTCATTGGACTGCATACCTCAAAATGTATTATTTCCAACAAGTCACTTGCTCGTTCCATCTCACTGAAAACGAGGCCTTCAGTCATCTTTCCCATATGGCATGATTTGCATGTCTCAAGTGATTCAAAATCAAGTGAGTCTAAACAATCGATCTGCATGGAGTTTCTTCATGCGCTTACACCAATAGGCATGGTTCGCATGTCTCAAACGATTCAAAAACGAGTGAGTCCAAAGATCCATTAGCATGGAGCTTCTTTCATGCGTTTTATACAAATATGACTTAAGAGGAAGTGGCACAAGTAAGTGGTACTATCATTACTACTTTTTATCTTTTGGCATCAATATTATGAACATGTGTATCACTACGATCGAGATTCAATAAAGCATTGAAGGTATTTATTCAAGTAAACAGAACAATGATTATTCTCTTTAAATGAATAATCGTATTGCAATAAACACGATCTAATCATGTTCATGCTCAACGCAAACACCAAATAACATTTATTTAGGTTCAACACTAATCCCGATTTTAGAGGGAGCATCTGATGTTTGAGCACATCAACCTTGAAATTTCTTCCAACATACATCGTCACCTCACCCTTGCTAGTATGTGTCTATTCTGCAACTATAATTTCTAGTTACTAACACTTTGCAACTGAACCGGTATCTAATACCCCAGTGCTATTAGGAGTATTAGTAAGGTACACATCAATATCACGTATATCCAATATACTTTTGTCGACTTTGCCAGCCTTCTCATGCACCAAGCATCTAGGGTAGTGCTGCTTCAGTGACCGTTCCCCTCACTTTTAGAAGCACTTAGTCTCGGGTTTGGGTTCAACCTTGGGTTTCTTTACTAGAGCGGCAACTGGTTTGCTAGTCATGAAGTATCCCTTCTTGCCCTTGCCCTTCTTGAAACTAGTGGTTTTACTAACCATCAACAGTTGATGCTCGTACTTGATTTCTACTTTTGCGGTGTCAAACATCGTGAATAACTCAGTGATCGTCTTGTGCATACCTGATATGCTATAGTTCTTCACGAAGCTCCAGTAGCTTGGTGGTAGTGACTTTGGAGAGCTATATCAATCTCTATCTTATATGGAAGATCAACTCCCACTTGATTCAAGCGATTGTAGTACCGAGACAATCTGAGCACATGCTCGACGATTGAGCTTTTCTCCCTTTGTAGGCAAAGAATCTTCTCGGAGGTCTCATACCTCTCAACATGGGCACGAGTCTGAAATTCTAATTTCATCTCTTTGAACATCTCATATCTCCCGTGACGTTCAAAACGTCTTCGGCGCCTCAATTCTATGTCGTTAAGCATTACGCTCTTAACTATCACGTAGTCATCAAAAACGTGTATGTCAGATATTCACAACATCCACAGTCGACGCTCGAGATTTAGCACACTGAGCATTGCATTAAGGACATAAGCCTTCTATGCAGCAATGAGGACAATCCTTAGTTTACGGATCGAGTACGCATAATTGCTACTATCATCTTTCAACTAAGTTTTCTCTAGGAACATATCAAAAATAGTAGATCTACAACGCAAGCTACAACATAATTTGCAAAGACATTTTGACTATGTTTATGATAATAAGTTCAATTAATCATATTACTTAAGAACTCCCACTCAAATTGACACCCCTCTAGTCATTCGAGTGACACATGATCCAAATTCACCAGCTGAAGTGCGATCATCACGTGAGTTGAGTTGGCTCCAATGATGAACATCTCTATGCTGATCATGTCTACTATATGACTCATGTTTGACCTTTTGGTCTCTCTTGTTCCGAGGCCATATCTGCACATGCTAGGCTCATCAAGTTTAACCCGAGTGTTCCGCGTGTGCAATTGTTTTGCACCCATTGTATCTGAATGTAGAGTCTATCACACCCGATCATCACGTGGTGCCTCAAAACTACAAATTATCACAATGGTGCACACTCGGGGAGAACACAATTTTATCTTGATATTTCAGTGAGGTATCACCTTATAATGCTACCGTCGTCCTAAGAAAAATAAGGTGCATAGAAGGATTAACACCACATGCAAATCATAAGTGACATGATATGGCCATGAACTTGTGCTTCTCGATCTCCATCACCAAAGCACCGACATGATCTCCATCGTCACCGTCGCCACACCATTATCTCCATCATTGTGCTGCCATCGAGGTTGTCCCACTAACAATGATGTTACTTCTAAAGCTACTGACTAGCGATAAAGCAACACATCATCAAGCGCAAAATAATTAAAGACAAACCTATAGCTCCAGCCGGTTGCCGTAGCATCGATGTGCAAGTCGATATTTAACTATTACAACATGAACATCTCATACATCAAATATACCATATCATGTCTTTGGCCATATCACATCACAACATACCCTGCAAAAGCAAGTTAGATGTCCTCTAATTTGTCATTGCATGTTTTACGTGGCTGCTATCGGTATGTAGTATGATGGCATCTTACTTACGCAAAACAACAACGGTGATATGCAAGTTGCTATTTAACCTTCTCCAAGGACCGCCTCGGTCAAATCTGATTCAACTAAAGTTGGAGAAAGAGACTACCGCTAGTCATCTTTATGCAACAAGTTGCATGTTAGTCGATGAAACCGGTCTCTCGTAAGCGTACGAGTAATGTTGGTCCGGGCCGCTTCATCCAACAATACCGCCGAATCAATAAAAGACCAAGGAGGGGAGCAATCTGAATATCAACTCCCACAAACTTATGTGTGATGTACTCGAGATGTCATCTACGCATAGACCTAGCTCATGATGCCACTGTTGGGGAACGTTGCATGGGAAACAAAAATTTTCCTACGCGCACATAAGATCTATCCATGGTGACGACCATCTATGAGAGGAGAGATAGGATCCACATACCCTTGTTGATAGCCAAGCGGAAGTGTATATAACGTGGTTGATGTAGTGGAACATCTTCACGATCCAAATCGCAGTCCGTCTTGCGATCTCAGTATGATCCGTCCCGCGATCCCATCATGATCCATCTCGATCGAGTGCCGAACGGACGACACCTTCGTGTTCAACAGACTTACAACTTGATGACGATCACCGCCTTCTTGATCCAGCAAGAGAGGTGGAGTGGTAGATGAGTTCTCCAGCACGACGGTGTGGTGGTGGTGGTGAATTGATTCAGCCGGGCTTCGCAAAGCTCTACTGAACTAATCTAGAGGAGAAAACGACCTAGAGAGAGAAAGGGCAGCACGTGGCTTATTAGGGTTAGGGATGCCCTCAAATCCTCTAGTATATATAGGAGGGAGTGGAGGGGTGGAGGCAGCCAAAAGGCCCTCCTTTGGTTCGTCCGAATAGGAGGAGGTGGAACAGTCCACCTCCAATCCTACTCCAAGTAGGATTCCTCTCCTACTTGGAAACCTCCCCTCCTTTTGGGTTTTTTCCTTACCCCACCTCTTGGCCGCATGGGCCCCTTGGGGGCTGGCTCGGCCAGCCTACTAAGGGCTGATGTTCCACCCCTAAGGCCCATATGGCCTTCCGGCATGGGTGAACCCTCTGGATGGCCCTGCCGGCATTCCTGGTACACTACCGAAAATACCCGAAACTTTTTCGGTGACCAAAATGGGACTTCCTATCTATCAATATTTACCTAGGGACCATTCCGGAGCTCCTCGTGACGTCCGGGATCTCATCCAAGACTCCAAACAACTTTCGGTTACCAACACACATAATTCAATAATACCAAAATGTCACCGAACCTTAAGTGTGCAGACCGTGCGGGTTAGAGAACTATGTAGACATGACCTGAGACACTCCCCGGTCAATAACCAATACCGGGACTTGGATGACCATATTGGCTCTTACATATTCTATGAGGATCTTTATTGTTTGAACCTCTATGTCAAGGATTCTGTTAATCCCGTATGCTGTTCCCTTTATCCATCGGTATGTTACTTGCCCGAGATTTGATCGTCGGTATCTCTAGACCTAGTTCAATCTTGTTATTGGTAAGTCTCTTTACTCGTTCTATAATTCAAAATCTCGTAACTAACTCCTTAGTCACATTGCTTGCAAGTCTTGTTGTGATGTTGTATTACCGAGTCGGCCCCGATATACCTCTCTCTCACACGGAGTGATAAATCCCAGTCTTGATTCATGTCAACCCAATAGACACCTTCGGAGATACCTATAGAGTACTTTATAGTCACCCAGTTACGTAGCCACGTTTGATACACACAAGGTATTCCTCTGGTGGTCGGGAGGTGCATGATCTCATGGTCATAGGAACAGATACATTGACATGCAGAAAATAGTAGCAATAAACTGCAGTGATCATATGCTATGTTCATAGTTTGGGTCTTGTCCATCACATCATTCTCCTAATGATGTGATCCCGTTATCAAATGACATCTCATGTCTATGGTTAGGAAACCTTGACCATCTTTGATCAACGAGCTAGTCCTTTAGAGGCTCACTAGGGATAATGTGTTGTCTATGTATCCACACATGTATTTGAGTTTCCAATCAATACAATTCTAGTATGGATAATAAACGGTTATCATGAACAAGGAAATATAATAATAACCAATTTAATATTGCCTCTAGGGCATATTTCCAACACTACATCGCTATCATAGTCGTAGAGTTAAGATTCAGATCTTTTAGAAGGGCGACTTAGTGCTTCGATTGATTCAAGATAATACACGCATGCATAAAATTTCACCACCATGGTAAGGTCCTTTCATCGTCAGCAAAAGTCTTCACATTGGCTCATACTATCTGATAGACCTTCATCCAGATAAGCACACTTCAGAGGAGGAGACAACCTGGCCGTGGAACATCGCTCACCTTCAGACTTAGTATACATAGAACCACTCGCTCCTTATTTATGTACATACTTCAAATTTTTTTACTATCTTATCAACACAATAAAGCCGGCACCCCTGAAATTCGGAGTCTCTGTCATTTCCGCTTATATCATGAGCATGAGTCTTTATTATTTACACTAAGTCTCCCAAGAGGATGAACTGCCATGATGTGGCCATTGAAACATGGACGTTAACGATGCCAAAGAGGATGAGCCACCATGATGCGACTGTCCAGACATAGGTATTATGAGCCAAAGAGGATCAGTTGCCATGATGCACGGTTCAAACAAGGGCTCCAATTGTGGTAAGTGGATGAAAGTCGGCTTATCTGGGGGCCACTGGTTCCCATATTTTTTGGCAGTAATAGCTTGTCTTCTGGAATCCTATGCTAGGCCTTTCCCTGATTATGGGTCACTTGTGGGCTTCCAACTCACTGATTTTAGCTTTATCACCCTCTTAGCTTGGGAAAATTAATGATATATGATGGTTAGACCTGATCGTATGTTTGTGCGACTCCCCCTAAATGGCCTCGTGTACTCTTAGCATGTCAATCCATTATGGACCCTGAACTTGTCAAGGTTAAAACAGCAGGTGTGTCGTGTGAGAGCCGGCATATGGAAAAAGGAGAAACCATGGGTTAACATACCCGCTTAACTTAAAATTGACTTGAGCCTGAGCAGCCACTCTAAATCATAAAGGGTTATTGGAAAAACCCATATTAGGGCATGACTAGAGCTTTGCAAGCCAGTCTCCTTGCCGAGTCTCACTGAGCCGGCCTATTAAAAGCAACTGGTTGACATTATATGGTGATTACCTTTTCAGGCGAGGATTTAATATTTATAACGGCTCATACAAAGTGTTCGGGTTATGGAACCCTTACTTTATGATGACAGGATGAATTACAAGTGGAAAATTTTAGAAAGGCAGCTTATATGGAACCGCCCGTCCTGGCTTCAACAAAAGCATGAACACAGAAAGCATACTTGAGCTATATCAGCAGCCATTGTCAAATTCAGATGCGATACAAAAAGCTCCAAACATGCACGAAGGCATGACGCAAGCAAACCGTTTTTACACCTACATGTATTACAAGGCTACATGGAGCCCAAGTTTTTCAATAATCAATACACTTACCCGGTTGATAGTTCATCCGGGTTAGACGCATCAGGGCCAGTCTCGAGCACACTTCTTGTTCAAGACGCCTCTGTGTCATCCTGAATCGAGCCTTCTGCGTCCTGGATGTGGAGGTTTCCCATATCCCAGTTGCAATGGATTAAAGCGTGGAATTCAGCTTCTTCATTTAATATGGGCGGAGGGTCAACATCACGGGAAAAAAGATGCTTACGACGTTGTGGGTTAGATCCACCGGTTGAAACGTGGGTGGTCACACATGTGTTGTTCTCATCATAAGCTACATGATATATCTTCGGATCAACGCCTTCAGCCAGTTGACTAGCCGATATGCGAGCCACCTTCATGCAATGGGCGTAATCATCTTGGGTAAAAGCTCACCTGTCATCTTTATGTTGAGGAAACCCGCGAGCTATCTCCTTCGGGTTAAGTTCTGGTGCATAAGCCAGAGCCCGACTAAGAGCAGCGATTGCCCCTTTACATGCGGCTGATCTCTTCAATTCTCCAATTTTTTGGGGCATAGTTGAAAGGCGCCTCAGCATGTCATTGATAAACTTCACCGGGTCATTGTCCTCCATAAAAGCCTTGATGGTGAACAAACCCCTAGCATATAGTTGCTCAGTTAAAGTATACAAAGTTTTCAGCATCAGTACACTGTTGTCTTGAAGGTCGAGAGATCGAAGGCCTACAAATAGTTCAAGAATATAAGTTGCCCGGTGGGTCTTTTTTGTACAAAGGTTTTCTCATAAAGAGTTGCTGCAAGATCATCAAACAATGCTGACCAAAAACAGTCGTGGTCATCTTGTAGATATGTCGTTTGAGACCAGTTGGCTCTTCAGTAACCAGCTTCAACCGACCTTCGGCGTCTTTAGTGTGTTTAACCAAGGCGGCTCTATTAGTTTCGGAAGATTCTTTATATGATGTGAACTCAGCTTTGATTTTTTTCAATTTCTTCAAAGGAGATCTCAAGTTTCTCCTCAGCTTGAGCTCAGGCGTCTTGTTGCTGTGCCAGATTCTTACTCATGCCGCCTAAGTCTGAGTCGGCCTGGTTTAAAGCTTCCTACACAATAAAATGACCAGGTGAATATTAGTCAAAATCTGAGCCGACAACATGGTGCATACATGATTTTTTGAGGCTGCAAAGAAGATTGTTATCAAGTCTCAAGAAGATTGCAAGCAATATACTTGACAGTTGGGGGCCAATGCATGTTAGTTTTTACACCATATATACTACGTGACAGACCCGATGCATCTTCAAGAAGATGATCGGCCCTTGGGAGCTACAGGCTGAAATCTTAGAAGACAGAATGATAAGACGCTGCTCATTATTTTCATAATGACCCGGCCCTTGGGGGCTACAGGTTGAAATCTCACAACTAAGCATGATCAAGACCCGACTCATCTACAAGAAGATGGCTTGGCCCTTGGGGGCTACAGGTTGCTCCTTTAAAATTTTATTTCATCAAGACCCGACTCATCTTCAAGAAGATGACTCGGCCCTTGGGGGCTACACGTTGCCTCTTCAAAATTTTATTTCATCAAGACCTGACTAATCTTCACGAAGATGACCTAGACCTTGGGGGCTACGTAAGGTTATATGGAATATAAGACTGAGTTCAGCATACATCATATCTTCTGTTCATCATACCAACTAGGTTGTCCTCCATATCCCTGCTTGTGAATAGGCGGATTAGATATCAAGAGTGCATTTCTTCAAAACTAAGTTTTTCAATATTCGTAAGATCAAGTTTAGCTTTCCATTTCTCCAGTTCACGCGCTGCATCTTTAGCGGTGTGCTTGGCCAACACAGTGAAGACAGGCGTTGTATAACCCATCCCAGTGGTGACATCCCTCTCCTTGTGAGGTGTGGCATCTTTGGTTGTTTTCGAAGGACTAGGTAGGTTAGGATTGGCCTTCGGACTTGTTTCCATGGCCGTGTCATCAGCACTCGTCGGCTCAGCATGAGTATTAGCAGGATCATCAACACTGACTTGATGAGTTTCAGGAAGCTCAACATGCGTGTCAACAGGTTCAACATGAGTCTCAGGAATAAAAAATTCCAGTTCCTCCTGCTCAGGCGCACCAGGATTATTTGATGACCCGCCAGCTTTTCTCTTCTTGGCTTTAGCCCTGAAAAGTAAAAGTTAAGACATATATAATGGATTAAAAGTAGTAAAGTACTAGACGCAAAAGCAAAGTTACCCTCGAAGGATAACAGGAGGTGGCATCCTTGACAGAGATGAGTTTCCTGATGAAGGTGGTGATTCCTGATAAATTGAATCAGAAGGTTTAAGAGGTCGTTGGATAAGACTAGCTTTAAAAGAAAGGGATGGACTATCAGGTACCTCTTTTCGTCGTTTACGAGTGGAGGATTTTTCACATAAACCTATCACAAGATCACCCGAAGAGCTTCAGCTCTGGTGCCTTGGTGCAAGTAAAGTCTTCTTCAAAAGGAAATTGGGAGCCAAATAAGCTTCCGCGTGAGAAAAAGGTATTTTTTAACAACCCGCCTTGGTGGCATTAGAAACGAGAGATCTGAGTCAGAAGAGATGGAAATTACCTCATCATCTTCGTCCTGGCTATCAGCATCATCATCCTGAGACTGAAGAGGTGATTAGCAAGTAAAGTTAAAAAGAGGGTGAAAGTAAAGGTTTACGTCATATTGGTCATCAACGGCTTATGACTCGCCCATAATCGACGACTCTTCAACAATTGCCTTGTTTTTCTTCTTCTTTGGGGCGACTTTTGTTTTCTTGGTAGCAACTTTTGGTTGTCTTCGTTTCCAAAATGGTGAGTTCTTCTGCACAAATATTGACAAGGAAAAGCAAGTTTTGAAGCAGCAAAGAAACTCATAAACAAGGTAGGAAATGTCAAAGAGTATTACCTCGGGAGCCGGGTTTTGAGTATAGAATGGCTACAGTCCAATTTTATAGCAAGCTTCTTTTGTTTCACACAATAACTTCTTTACAACTTTGTTGACTTCGTCTGAGTGGAGAATGATGTTGTTGAACCATTGCGCATTGTTCAAATAACCGTCATACTCGCACATTAAAGCGCCACGATGACTCAGGGGCATGATCCGCCAATCTACCCAACACCGGGTCAGACCGACTCCGGTTAACCCATTGACCATTAAGGCTCTGAGTTTGGGCCGCACAAGGGTGAGATCGGCACGCTCTTCTGGAGTTAGTGAGCCGGGTAGTTCAAAATCCATTGGAAGGCGCTCTTCTCTAAAACCAGGCAGGGGTTTCTCATTAACACAAGCAGTGTTCCTGCAGTAAAACCAAGTTTCACCACAACCTTTAGGGTGACTAGGCAAGGTGGCAGCAGGAGAACTACGGTCTCTTCGCCTCTAGATTGTTACCCCACCAAGTTCCAAACAGGGTCCATCAGTGAATTCTGTTTGGTCGTTGAGATAAAAGAATTCCTTGAATAAAAGGACAGTGGGCTCCATTCCCATGTACACATCACAAAAAACTTGGAATTGGCACAAGTTGGTTATGGAAATAGGGCCCAGGTCTTGAGGGTGGAGATGGTAAAAGTGCAAAACATCTCGAAAGATTTTTGACCCAAGAGGAGGAAAAACCTCGCTCAAGATGATGTGTAAAAACCACTACCTCTCCTTCACCCGGTTGTGGACGTTCCTCCCCAACGTTGGCTCGCCTACCAACCTCTTCTTTTGATGACAAGGCCCCTAAGGACATGTAGTGCTAGAGCACGGTATCAGAGACTTGAGAAGGCACCTAGTTGCATGAAACATGTTTTGACATGATGGTGGATTCACGGGAAAGGAGCTGCAGAAATATACTTGGCGGGTTATTCAAAGGATAAACAGATTATTTGACAAGCGAAGTGTTCAAGATGGAACTAGTTTGGGTGATTCTAGTTTACAGTGACAAGGCAATCTACAATACTTAAGCCGCCTTAACATGAGCCGCCACCTAAAAGGGGAGCGACCTATAGAAGTGAAAGGGTTACAATCATATCAGAAGCTGACATAGAGTAAAAGGCGGTTTACAAATGGACAAGGTTTCCTGTATTTTCTGCTAAGTATGGGACAAACATGTTTCTACCGAAGCGCTCAAAATTATGGATCTACAAAATGTTCAAAAAAGGGGAAATATTTACTAACCCTATACAACACAGTGCAAAGTGGTGGCGGTCTTATTGACAGATATCAAACGAAATCTACAAAGCGTTATCAGCAAAATAGGGCAAATAAACCTATCGCCATAATACTAAAGCATGATTTCACCAGAATATGTGAAGATGGATGGTAATAGAAGGGACATGTGATGAACGCCGACGAACTCCTATGAAGATCTATGGCCTAATGCAGATCTAGGGATGAAGAAGGAGTTACCTGGAGGATGGCTGATGGGGGCGAGGTGACCAACTACGTCTTGATGGAGTGAGGAAGCGTCGTGTTCCACCAAGAGTATCAGCCGACGTAAGAAAACAGCGATGGCAGCGGCGGTGCGATGAATTGAGGTATGCACGAGCAGGAAGACAAAGGGGAAAGGTAAAAATGGATTGCCCCCTTGCGAGTATTTAAAAGCCAAAAGGATGAAGTTTGACCGGCAGGTGCGGGAATCAAGGAGGCGCAGTAAAAATTAGAGTTAATGGCACCTTGATTCACAGGCGAGACGGATAAATATACATACCGTTATGATGACATCCCCGGATCCCTATAATTTCGGGGCGGGTGACGTCACTGATGAGCGGGAAAGCAAAACGGAAGATGAGCCGCCAATATCAGAGATGAAGGATATTGACATGAATAAATTCAAGTCAATCTGGGGCCTAATTTTGGGGATATAACCCCGTTGCATAACTCTCCCTACTGGGCAGGGTCATTATTATGGCGGCTCAATGATATGATCAAGATAAGCCTTGAAGTGCCAGATCAAAGACGTAAGTCGGGTCACCAAGATGAGCTCGTTGGCGGCACAGGACAAGAAGATGGTGATTCAAGGCCCACAAGGTGGAAGGTCGCTAGTAGTTTCCTTGCTTAAGGAGCAAGGCGAGTTAGAGACATACCGGGTCACGAATCATAACGTGACCTGGACCCTTGTAAACCTAGGGTCTTGACCTATATATAAAGGCGAGTCGCCATATCCAATAGACTTAAGCTACAATCTATCGAGAGCTAGGTCAAGCGAATCCGCACCCTTGTAATCGATTTCATCATCAATACACACAAAGCAGAATGTAGGCTTTTACCTCCATCGGAGGGGCCGACACTGGGTAAACTTGTCTCCCGTTCCCGATCAACCCCTTTGAGTCGCCACATAGTTGCAATGGCCTCATCACTAAGTCATTTCACTAGTACATCTATCATGACAAAACCACGACAAGTATGGAAACTCTAGGGTTTGGCAAAGGTTCTGTGTGGTGGAAAATTAGTAAGGTCGAGTGGAATTTTTTGGTGGCGCCGATTTTGATGTTTAGGCTTTGGACAAAGAACTTTTGTGGGAGAATGTATGAGTATTTTTGGTGGCTATCTCTAAGCAGTTGAGCAACCAATTCATCACAGATACCTCGCCCGCTTTTAGTATTATTGACTTTCCTATGGACACAAATGTGGTTTCTCACAAATATAATATATAGAGTCTTGTAGCTTGAAGCTTGGCCAATCCTATTCCTTTCCTTGTATCCAGGGGTTCTTGTCACACCCTGTTTTTACTATCACCTGTCTGTGTTGTAATATTCTGAGCTTGTTAAAACTTTTCAAAACTAATGTTGTGAGTGCCATGATTGACATTGTATGCTTGTATGTTTGATCATGTGAGGTTTAAAACCAAAAATCCTTTTTGGTATTTTTACTGATTTCCAAAAACCTTGGATAACCAAAGTAAAGCCATGCCCTTGATAGCAAGCAGTGCTTCTACTCATAATTGGTAATCTGGTTTTTACCAATCTTTATATTTCAAAACCACAAAAATAATTATTTTTGAGCGTGTTTTCCAAATTAAATAACCTGTCCATTTCTGAGATCAGAATTGGTATTCCAACAAGGAAAAATACTTCTCTTCTTTGAAAAAATCTGATTAAATTTAGAGATGATAAGTAGGACATATTTTTCATACATAGGCTTTTAAACCACATTTTATATTACATTTATTGATTAAAACTATCTAAGCTATTTCTGTCTGTTTTGGCATTTTGAAATATTTTCAAAGGAAATATTCTCAATAAATATAAAATTCCAGTGATGTCCCTAAGCCTTGTTTGGTGTCCACATAAAGATTCACCTTTATCAAAGGTGGATAAGGACCCCAAATAACCCAGAAACCCTGTCTGTCCAGAATCAAGTTAGAGCAACACTACATAGCAATGTTTGTCCAATGAGGCTAAAACTTTGCAGGAGTGCCTAATACCTCAAATGAGGGTTCTACACCAAAAATGGGATTTGTGGGACTTAGTTTTCCCACACTCCCTTTGGAAGGAACAAATCTGGTCATATTTACAAAGCTAAACTTGTCCATTGGAGCTCAAATTTGGTGGAACTCCATGGTTGATCCCCAAAACCAAACCTGTTAAGTCTCAGCACCAGTGGTGGGGTGCAACCCCGTGTTCCCACTGTCGAACACCTTCTGGCAGATAGGAAAAAGCCACCTTAGCCTCAGCTAAACCCAACTCCTTTGCTTCAAACTCTTAGATTAATTAGCCAACAGAGTAGCTAACCCCAGTCAACTGGCCCCTCATTGGTTCAAAGTGGAAAGGCCAGAAACCACAATTTAGACATCAGTTCATGACTGACAGCACTAGTATTTCTTGCCTCCTTTGATCGGCCAAAGCTCCCACTAAGACCAAACGGCTAGCCACACCCCCAGGAAGTGCCAGGACACGCTAGACACCTCCAAAATGCCTTAGAGCGCACCAGCATGCCGTGGCATGCCAAAACTACGCTCTGGGCGTGCTATAGAGTGTCACCAAGGTCGGGGGGACATCCTCGGCTAGTTCCAGACTCCCTCGAGATGTCCAACCCCTTCCCCGACAACCCCTCTGCATCGGGAAAGCCTCACGGACCCTCCTCTCCCGCGCAAGAGCTTGCGCGATGCGTGCCCGCGCGCTCCAGATTCGGCCAAGCTTGCACGACCACGAATGCACGGCTCTCCTCTCTCTCTCTCTCTCTCTACGGCAGACGGTTCGGGCAGTCCAATACCACGTCCTAAGACCGTGGTTTCAACCCCAACGTATTTCTGCACCCCCATGCGCGCCACGGTGAGTCACCAGCGCTCCCGAGTCTGCTCACCATCGCGGGCCTATAAATAGCCCTCCCCTCGCTCCAGCACCCCTCAGATAGCTTCGCCGCATCTACTAGCACCTCCCTAGCCACCCCAGCAACCCAGCAAAGCCCCGGTGCTCGAGATCGACCGAGGCCCCTCCGCCTCGGAGCTTCGGTCAATCTCTGGCTACACGTCGGCTCCTGCGCCCCCGACAGACCAAACTGGCCCGTTGACCCCAGGAAGCTTTCGCCCAACTCACCCAATCTTTTCCATGTCTCTAGACACCTCCTCGACCACTTCCCGAAACCCCTCCGCCACGGCCAACTCGTCGCCGGCGAACTCCTGCCTCCCCGTCGTTGTTTTGACCACCAAGTAGGTAGGCGACGGTCAGGCGAACCCATTCCTGTGCTCATTGGAGCTTGAGCACATCGGCGTCCTCCTCCTCCTCTCTAGCTGGAGGTAGGAGACGACCCTGACAGGGGTGCCCCACCTGTCGGCGGCCCAGCCTCCTCCCCCGCGCTGGCCTCGGCCACTTCCGCACGGCCCACGCGTCAGGTTGAAACCTGACGGCGCGCGCGCCTGGGCAGCCCGTCGGCTAGCCATGGGCCAGCCCAGCTCTGGGCCGAGCCAGGCCAGGAGCTGGCCTGTTTTTCTTTTATTTTTAAAACTAGATTTCTAAGATTTTTATAAAAACATTTAACCAGTGTAAAAATATAATTCTTCAACTGTTATTTTTGTAAAAATGTGAAGCATTTAATGATATGCATAGATGAATTTTTCCAGCAACTATTCTATTTTACAATATCAAAAAGGACTAAAATGGAATAGTTTTGCTTCTGCTTGGTTGTTTTCAAAAATATTCCTTCAAGGAAAATTAAGGCAAGTATTTTTCAAATGATATCTTAGATTTATCAGAAATAGGGGACATTTTTCAAATGACCTTGTGGACTGTTTCGGTGTGAGCTATTTCTTATTTGTGGTTTTATCGACGATAGAAAACCCGTGTGACAAGGGAACCGGAGCAGAAGACCTCGAAGACCCCGGATACTTAGCTGACCAAGGCAAGCAGCCCTTTGACCATGACTGAGCATATGTTACTTTGCATGATAAATAGCAAGTATTTCCGTTGCATATGATCATAAGTACCGGTAATCATTTGATATGATTTCACCGAAGGCTCCCCCGGAGCACATGCATAGAGCTTGAGTCTACCCCTTTAGGGTCATGCTAATACCATGTTCACAAGTAAAGTTAGCAGTATTATTATTCATGAGCATGATGATGTTGTCATAAAGAAAGAGTTTATGAAAACCCCGTCGGGTGCCAGTAATGCCCAAGGGTGATGATGAGTTAGGTGGTCACTTTTGGTGAAGTGATGCACCCGGTATTTATGTGATAAGGTTTCGGAAATGGGATTAGATTTATGATGTGTCAACTGTCCCAACCTTATCAGTACGACCATGTTACCATGGGACGGGGCTATGTTAAATACTCTGGTCGGTACTAGCAAAGAGCCACATTACTAGTGGCGGGAGTGATTGTAGTCACTCTCGTGATGGGGTCGTGCAGGGTAGGACGACTATGCCATTTTTATGAGTTCCAATCACACCGTTGGTCCCCGCATGGTCGGTACAGTCCAGAGTTGGTGCTCGTAAGACGTACGATGTCGTGGGTATAAGTCTGACAGTAGATGTGTAGGGTACGAAAGGATGGGCAGAGCCTTAGCTACGGCGAGGATGTATGAGTTCAGGCCTCTCTACGGTGGAGGTAAAAGCCCTACGTGTCAGTGCTCTTGGGAGCTTAGTGTCGAGTGGAATATGTGGTTACAGTAAATGCCAACCCCAGCACCAATGGGGAAGGGCGGCTTATATAGAGTGCGCTGCCCTTCACAACGGTACGATGGACAGGGGTGGAGCAGTGGCGAATAAATGCATACATTACAGGTAACGTATGTCTTAAATGCTAATAATGGTGTATGAAAACGTATGACCGTTGCCTTCCAGGGGGGTTACGATATACAGGGTGGAATCCAGTCGGTACGTTTAGTACGCTCCGAATGCTCGTCACCGACTGGATGATGGGGGAATCGTCACCGACTGGATGATGGGAAGTCCTTAGTTCAGTCGGAACTGTCTAAGGGCCTTGTACTTTATGAAGGGTAGTCCTTGGGTAGGACCTATAGGGCAGGCCTATGACCCTACCCTGGGACTATAACCCCATCATTAGTCCCCGAATGGATCGGGGTTGGAACAACGAAGTGATGCCTGGAGTACGGATCCGACTGGTATGGATGTGACTTTGGCGTTGTTTGCCTTGATCCATTTTATCTTCTCGCTAGTGATCCGAGTGAATATATCTGTGAAACGAACCGTCAGGGACCGAGTGCTTCCGCGGAATCTTTCGACGTGACCAGTCAACTGACAGCGGCGGATTTTCTGGGATCCTCAAATTTTTGTTGCCGCGCGCTCAGCGGGGATGACGACATCGTCATCGAGTAGTTTCTGCCAGCTCGATTACCGCGCCTTTATCTTCTCCACTAATATCGCAGCAACAGGTCCGGGGATAAGATTTCGGGGCCACCTGTTAGTGACCCAGTCGGAAGCTTATTTAAACCTCCCCAGCGGGGGTTTCTCGTTGCGCTCCCCTGATTACTCGCACTCGCCTCACCTCTCCCGTAGCACCCTGCGCTCCAAACCTTCCCCTTCCTCTCCTCCTCTGCGGATCTACTGCCTCCACCATGAGGAAGGGGCAGACGAGCAAGCTCGAGTCGCAGAAGAAGAAGAAGAAGGTGGCGGCCCCTGCTCAGCGGCGACAGCGGGCACTGCCGACTGGTTGGATCCAGGGGGATTTCCTTCCCTCCACGGTGACGGCGGACGACCTGCTGGAGCTGGTGGAGCAAGACATGATTGCCAACAAGTCATGGAGGCTGCCGGCGGAGGACAAGACGGAGTCGGCGCCGCAGGAGGGAGAGCGTGTCTTGCTGCTCAGTCACGTGTACAGAGGCTTCTCTCTGCCTCCTCACCCCTTCTTTAGAGGTATTATGAACCACTTCGGGGCGCAGCTCCATCATTTTCCTCCAAACACGATAGCCCATCTTGCTGCGTTCGTCGTGCTTTGCGAGTGCTTTATCAGATGTCCCCCCCATTGGGGGCTCTTTAAGTACATCTTCTCCGCTAGGTCCCAAACTGTCAAAAAGCTTAGCCAGTCGGACGACAAAACTCATATCCTCCAGCTCTGCGGGGGCTTAGGCTTCCAGAAGAAAAACAAAAGTAGCTACCCCCCTCTTCAGTTGTCCGAGTCAGTTAGGAACTGGCAGTCGACTTGGTTCTATTGCCAGGACGTCGCTTGTCCGAATGCTGCAACTGGGCTGCCACCTTTCAGCCTAGACTGACCGTCTCCTCCCAGGCAGCTTGCACTCTCGAAGGTGGAAAAGATCCAGATCCAACCTCTGGTCAAAGCGCTGATAGATGCCATCCGCAAGGGAGTCACCGGCATGGATTTACTGATTTTCTGGGTCGGCGCATCCAGCCGCTGCAAGCTCGACACCACGCCATGTGGCACTACGCGGGGCCTGGGGACTCCACTCGGACTCATCCCGAATGCGTGACCGGGGAGGTTGTGACGGCGTGGGTCCGCAGCATCACAAGCGCCTGCGATAACCCCAGAGGAGCCCGGCGAGTGAAGCCCTTCCACGCTGACAATCCTCCTCCGAATGAGGTGAGCACATCTTGTCGAGTGCTTTCAATCCTCTTAGATTTATCGCTTTTTCTTGTATCACCGCCTGACGTCTGATGTTGTCGACTCTATTTTGTGCAGGCATGGACCAACTGGTATTCTCCCGTCTCGAACGGGAATCCGGCTGAGGAAGAGGAGGGCATCCACGAGGGCAGCGTGGACAGCGTTGAGTATGTCTCCGATAGTGGGGAGATGGAGGAGGAGACCGAAGAGGAGGAGGGGGAAGTTGGGGAGCAGAGCTCGCCACCTCCACCACGAGAGCCTCGAACTAAGCGCTGTCACGAACCCGTGACTCCGTCGGGTCCTCCAGCGGCCCCGAGTGCCTCGCGAGCTCCTCCCGTGGCTCCGAGTGCTCGGAGCGTGAAGAGGACCAGGGACGCTGCTGCCGAGCCCACGGACCAACCTTCCAAGGTGGCCAAACCGAGTGGATCCAAGCCTCGGAAAGCTCTGCCTCGGATGAGGATCGCTGTTCCCGTTGCCTCAGCGTAAGTGTCTTGTTCTCCTATCTTCTTTCAGTATTTGATTGAACTCATGCTTATCGGTCGAGTGGATTTTACTCGACAGAGCTGCTACCTCCACCACCTCTCTGCCACGCCAGGACGACGATCCCATGGATACGGATAACGTTGCCACATCACATCAAGGTACGTTGTGACGACTCCTAGAGTTTGCATTATTGTTTCGCGAGTTTTGTCTTTAATCTTGCCCTTTTTCTATAATCTCATGTTGTTCAGTTGGGCTTCCTTCAGAGGTGATTCATCTAGAGGAGGACGACCAGAAGGGGTCAGGGCAAACTTTGGCGCCTGTCCTTGAGGCTGTTCCATCTGTTGCCGCTCCCACCAAGGACGCGCCGCCGACCGAGACGATGCCGTCGACTGAGGCGGTGCCCCTCGCGGCTGAACCGACTGGAGCGGGACTTGGGATGCCCAAGGATTCTCCTGTCATGCCGGGTCCATCGACCGTCCAGTACGACGCCCAAGACGTCCGGGAAGACCAAGTGGCAGCCACCAAGGAGGCCATGGTGCAGGTGGAGTTGATGGTGGGTGATGCCAAGGGAGCGTACGACTCCATCGCATCTTTGTAGAAGAGAAGCTTGGAGCTCCGGGACGATATCCGAGTAAGTGCGCTAGTAAGTGTTTACTTTCCTCTTGTAACCACCTGGGGTTTAAGTGATATATTTGGATACAGTAGGATTATTTTGCAGTGGGTTCACTCCGAGTGAACCCAGTGGGTGTAGTCCCCGAGACTTCTGTCGAGTGCTTGCACTGGCAGTTGTCTTTATATACATTTTCCGTGACTTGATCGGATCAGAACTGATCTTCCCGAATGGTACCAGTGGGGGCAGTCCGAGTGCACCCACTGGAAGTAGTCCCCGAGAGTAGTTTTACTCAGGTCGGGTAATAGTAGCCTCATTGGCTTGTTTTTTTTGTCATGTAGCTCAACAGGGCCGACCTGTTCAAGCTTCTGGATCGCAGCTAAGTCCCCGAGTGCGACTTGTAGTGCACACTCGGAGAGAGTTTGTACTTTGGCGATTCTGGATCGCAGCTAAGTCCTCGAGTGCGACTTGTAGTGCACACTCGGAGAGAGTTTGTACTTAGGCGATTCTGGATCGCAGCTAAGTCCCCGAGTGCGACTTTTAGTGCACACTCGGGGAGAGTTTGTTCTTAGGCGATTCTGGATCGCAGCTAAGTCCCCGAGTGCGACTTTTAGTGCACACTCGGTGAGGGTTTGTACTTAAGCGACTCTGGGTCGCAGCTAAGTCCCCGAGTGCGACTTTTAGTGCACACTTGGGGAGGGTTTGTACCTAGGCGACTCTGGGTCGCAGCTAAGCCCCCGATTGCGACTTTTAGTGCGCACTCGGAGCGAATGTTTTTTTAGACCGGAGTCTGCCAACATGGAAGAATTTTGAACTCGCAAGAAATCAATCTGCTTTGTATTACTTCAATGATACTTGTTCTTTACATTGCCTCCGTCGGCGGTCATGTGTAGATGCGCTTTAGAAGATCTCCGTTCCATGCTCGCGGCTCGTCCGTTTCCCTGTCGAGGTTGTAGAGTCGTTATGCTCCGTTTTTCAGCACCTTGGAGATGATGAAGGGTCCTTCCCAGGCGGGAGCTAACTTGTGAGGTCTCTGCTGATCCACTCGGAGCACCAGGTCGCCTGCTTGGAATGTACGACTTCTGATGTGCCGCGCGTGAAAACGCCGCAGGTCTTGTTGATAAATTGTTGAGCGAGTGAGTGCCATCTCGCACTCTTCTTCTAGAAGATCCACTCCATCTTGCCTGGCTTGCTCTGCTTCGGCTTCGGAGAAGAGTTCGACTCGTGGAGAGTTGTGAAGCAAGTCACTCGAAAGGACTGCCTCTTCTCCATAAATGAGGAAGAACGGGGATCGCACTGTAGATCTATTTGGAGTGGTGCGGAGGCCCCACAACACCGAAGGCAGCTCGGTGACCCATGCGCCGGCGGCATGTCCAACTTCTCACAGGAGTCGAGGCTTCAACCCTTGAAGAATAAGTCCATTCGCTCGCTCTGCTTGCCCGTTTGTTTGGGGATGCGCCACAGATGCAAAATCAACTCGGATACCTTGACCTCTGCAAAAACCTTTGAATCTGTCTGAGTCAAAGTTTGTGCCATTGTTAGTGATTATGCTGTGCGGTACCCCGAATCTGGAGATGATGTCTCTGACAAACTTGATGGCCGTAAGGGCATCGAGCTTCTTGATGCGCTTGGCTTTAATCCACTTAGTGAACTTGTCGACTGCCACCAACAGATGTGTGAATCCCCCTTGGCCTGTTCTGAATGGAGCGACTGTATCTAATCCCCACACAGCGAACGACCAAACAAGAGGGATTGTCGTCAGCGCAGATGTTGGCTCGTGGGACTTGTTCGAGTAGAACTGACAGCCTTCGCATCGGTCGACCATATCATTCGCCATTTCATTTTCCTGCAACCAGAAGAAGCCAGCTCTAAATGCTTTGGCGACAATTGCTCTTGAAGAGGCATGATGGCCGCAGGTTCCCGAGTGAATTTCTTCTAGGATTAACTGTGCCTCCTCAGGGGAGATGCAATGCTGAAGGACGCCTAAAACACTTTCTTTGTACAACTATCCATCAATGATGGTGAACGACTTCGACCTGCAGATGATCTACCTAGCTTGGACTTCGTCTTCTGATAATTCTTGCCTCAGGATGTAGGCAATGAACGGCATGGTCCAATCTGGGATGAGAGCAAGAATCTCCATGATCAAATCGACCACAGCAGGGACCTCGACTTCAGTCGGATCTCTTGAGCTCTTTGGTTGTACTGGTTCCTCTGTGAAAGGATCTTCTTTTACTGAGGGAAGGTGTAGGTGTTCGAGGCAGACATCACGCGGGACTGGTCTTCGACTGGATCCAAGTTTCGCCAATTCATCAGCTGCTTGGTTTTTCAGTCGCGGAACATGGTGAAGTTCCAGACTTTCAAACTTCTTCTCGAGCTTCCTCACCGCGATGCAGTATGTAGTCATGGTGGGGTTCCTTACATCCCACTCCTTCATCACTTGTTTAACCACCAAATCTGAATCGCCATAAACCATCAGGCGACGGACGCCGAGTGTGATGGCCATGCGCAATCCATAAAGGAGAGCTTCATACTCTGCCTCGTTGTTGGAGGAATCGAAATGTATCTGCAACACATACTTGAGTTTATCACCTTTTGGCATATGATCACTACGCCAGCGCCGGAGCCATTCAACATCTTGGACCCATCGAAGAACATTGTCCAATGAGCCGAGTGGATGTGAGTCGGTTGCTGTTGTTCGACCCATTCTGCTATGAAGTCAGCCAGAGCTTGAGACTTTATAGCCTTCTTGGCTTCGAACTTGATGTCGCAGTACAACATCTCCATTGCCCACTTCGCCAATCGACCTGATGCATCTCGATTGTGGAGGATTTCCGACAACGGAGCATCAGAAACAACAGACACCGAGTGGTCTTGGAAATAATGAGCCACCTTCTTCGCAGTCATGTAGATCCCGTAAATAAGCTTTTGATAATGGGGATACCTCTGCTTGGAAGGAGTCAGGACTTCGGAGACATAATGTACTGGCCGCTGAACCTTGTATGCTTTGCCTTCTTCTTCGCGTTCGACTGTGAGAACAGTGCTGACGACTTGATTTGTAGCCGCGATGTACAGAAGAAGGGGTTCTTTACTGAGCGGGGCAGTAAGAACCGGCTGGGTGGAAAGCAGGGCTTTGAGGTTGTCGAATGCAATTTGGGCTTCGTCTGTCCACTCGAAAGTATCTGATTTCTTCATGAGTCGGTACAGAGGTAGCGCCTTCACGCCGAGTCGACTGATAAACCTGCTCAAAGCCGCTAGGCAACCTGTGAGCCTTTGAACATCATGTATTCTAACCGGCCGCTCCATTCGGATGATGGTCCCTATCTTTTCCGGGTTGACATCGATCCCTCGTTCGGAAACAAAGAAACCGAGTAACTTTCCGCTGGGAACACCGAATGAACACTTGCCAGGGTTGAGCTTGATATCGTACCTACGAAGGTTGGCGAATGTTTTTGCCAAGTCAGTCAGCAGGTCGGAACCTTTGCGTGACTTGACTACGATATCGTCCATATACGCCTCCACATTTCGACCGATCTGGTCAAGGAGGCATTTTTGGATCATGCACATAAAAGTTGCTCCTGCATTCTTCAAACCGAATGGCATAGTGATGTAGCAGAAGCACCCGAATGGGGTGATGAAGGCTGTTTTTAATTCGTCAGGGCCATACAGACGGATCTGATGATAGCCCGAGTAGGCATCAAGGAATGACAAACGCTCGCAACCCGCAGTCGAATCAACAATTTGATCAATCTGGGGGAGCGGGAAATGGTCTTTCGGTCAGACCTTATTGAGATGCTTGAAGTCGATGCACATTCGGAGAGACTTGTCCTTCTTCGGCACCATGACAACATTGGCGAGCCACTCGGAGTGGTGTACCTCGCGAATGAAGTTGGCTGCCAAAAGTTTAGCCTCCTCCTCTACGATTGCCTTCCTCTTGTGCGCGGCGGACCGACGCAGGCGTTCTCGGACGGGCCGAGCAGCAGGATCAAAATGCAGTCAGTGCTCAGCCAACTCCCTGGGTACACCTGGCATGTCAGCGGGCTTCCATGCGAAAATGTCCCGGTTCTCACGGAGGAATTGGATGAGCTCGGCTTCCTATTTTGGATCGAGGGTGGTGGAGATGTTCGTCGGGCAGTGGTGTCGTCCGTCGGGTGGATGCTGACCTTCTTCGTGTCTCCCGCCGACTGGAATGCAGACTCCGAAGCTGGCTTCTTCGAACGCATCAAGTCAGCAGGGTCGGCTGTCTTCTTGTACTCGTCCAGCTCGAGGATAGCCATCTGCTGATCGGCGATCCTCGACCCCTGCTGCAAACAATTCTCGGCCCACTGCCGATTGCTTGTGATAGTGATCACACCTTTGGGACCCGGCATCTTCAGCTTCAGATACACGTAACATGGACGGGCCATGAAACGCGCATACGCCGGACGACCCAGAATCGCATGGTATGCACTCTGGAAGTCCACCACCTCGAATGTCAGCTTTTCCTTGCGGAAGTTCTTGTCGGAGCCGAAAACGACATCCAACGTGATCTGGCCGAGTGACTTGGCCTTTCGTCCAGGGACGACTCCGTGGAACTACATGCTGCTCTCGCTAAGTTTGGACATCGGAATGCCCATCCCCTTGAGAGTGTCGGCGTACATGATGTTCAAGCCGCTGCCGCCGTCCATGAGGACTTTACGCAGTCGGACTCCTTCCACCACCGGGTCGACGACCGGAGTCTGCCTCCCTGGGGTGGGCACGTGTGCTGGATGATCCGACTGGTCAAAGGTGATCGCAGTCTGAGACCATTTGAGGAACGTGGGGTTGGTTGGGGTGGCCATGTTCACCTCCTTGTTCACCAGCTTCAGTCGACTCTTGCTTTCCACGTCAGCAAAAATCATCAGTGTTGCATGGACTTGGGGGAACGGATCCTCCTTGTCCTCATCATCCTGTTCATTGTCCTTTTCACTCGGCTGCCCTTCGCCGAACCCTTGGATCAGGAGGCGACATTGCCGAGTGGTGGCTTCGGGAATATGGCGTTGCCTTCTTCGTCCATCTTCGTGTGGATTGGACATGGCTGATCCAGGATGGAGTTTCCGAACTGCTTCTTCTTGGGGGTGAACTGAGCTTTCCCCTTGCCCTTGAACTTGGCATTGGTAACGGCTGCTGCCTCTGCCTGCGGAGTGGTCGGAGCTTTCTGCTTCTGCCTCCGAGTGATGTTCACATCTCTGTCGGCGACTGCTTTATGCTTGCCCGTACGTATGTGGTCCTCTTCTTCGCCATTTACATAGCGTGCGGCTATCTCCATCATCTTGCTCATGGAGATGTCGCTTGTCCGACCGAACTTCAGGTACAGATCTCTGTACCACACGCCTGCCTTGAAGGCGCAGACTGCTTGGTGCTCTGTGACATTCTCCACCGTGTGGTAGAGGGTCGTCCAACGCTGGATCAAATCACGCAGGGGCTCATTCTGCTTCTGGACACAGTGCTGGAGCTCCACGAGACCAGCAGGGCGTTTGCACGTGCCCTCGAAGGTCCTGATGAAGACTCGTGCCAGATCTGCCCAGCTGTAGATGCTTGAAGGAGCCAACTGGTCCAGCCACGCTCGTGCCGAGCCGTCGAGCATCAGGGGGAGATATTTCATGGCGACCTGATCGTCTCCGCCACCGATCTGGACTGCCACTCGGCAGTCGTCCAACCATGTTTCTGGCTTGGATTCTCCTGTAAAATTGCTGATCCCCATCGCCAATCGGAAGTTGGGAGGGATGTCAGCTGAACGGATGACCCGACTGAAACACTCGGGGCCAGAGACGATGGTCCTGCTTCCACTCGGACGGTCTTGCATCGGGTCACCGACTGGGCACCGATCATATGTGTCACCTTCCTCTGGGCGATGTACACTCTTGCATCGGGTCTTGGATCATATGTCTCACCGACTGAACACCGATCATCATGATATCGGGGCCCGTAAGGCCCACCCCGCGGAGGGGTGCGTGAACGGCGACGATCTTCGGGATTCATGGAACGGCTGCCACCTCTGCGTCGCTCATGAGAATCGGGGCTGAAAACCGACCGATGCGTGTTCGCGTGAACTGTACTGTTGTGGATCCTGTTGTACGACTGGGAGACCGCCAAATTCTGCTGCTGCGCCGTGTGCAACAGGGCACGGATCTGCTCGATCCCTCTACCAGCCTTTGAATCAGTCGGTTGGAGAAAATCGACTATCTTGGCAGCGGCAGCCAGGTTGAGGACGGGTATGCGGAACACCTCTACGTTGCTCTGACGAGTGCGTCGACTGGCAGAACGGCGGGGCTGACGGCGAGCGCCGGATGACTCGTCGACCTCGTGCTCGGTCCGACCAGTTTGGCGGGGACTTTCATGGGGATTGGCCATGAGAACTTTGGTCATAGGCCCGCGATCCAAGTACTCGGAAGGTAACTCAGTTGGAACTGAGTCCAAGCACTGGGACGGCGGCGTGACCACAACCGACTCGAGGACCGCCACTTGAGACGACGCGTTCTGGCGCGCCTGGGCGTGTCGCACCCAACGCTGGAGCCGCGGACGGCGGGACCGCTTGTTGCGGCGCGTGACGGGGGCGAAGATCGACAACGGAGCCGATTGCTGGAGAAGAAAGACGGCGCGGGCACCGGCAGGGAAGTGTGTAGCTCCGCGACTGGGGAGCGCCTTGATGCCGAGAGGCGCGTCCCGATGCCATGCCGAGTCGTCGATGATGAAGGAGAGTGCGCCAAAGAGGATCTCATGACCCATGCACAAATATCCACCGGACGACATGATGAAAAGATGAAGTCGCAAACTCGCCGGAAGTCGCTTAGACGCCTACCACACGGTGGGCGCCAACTTTCGTGGGTATAAGTCTGACAGTAGATGTGTAGGGTAAGAAAGGATGGGCAGAGCCTTAGCTACGGCGAGGATGTATGAGTTCAGGCCCCTCTATGGTGGAGGTAAAAGCCCTACGTCTCAGTGCTCTTGGGAGCTTAGTGTCGAGTGGAATATGTGGTTACAGTAAATGCCAACCCCTGCACCAATGGGGAAGGGCGGCTTATATAGAGTGCGCTGCCCTTCACAAGGGTACGATGGACAGGGGTGGAGTAGTGGTGAATAAATGCCTACGTTACAGGTAACGTATGTCTTAAATGCTAATAATGGTGTATGAAAACGTATGACCGTTGCCCTCCAGAGAGGTTACGATATACAGAGTGGAATCCAGTCGGTACGTTTAGTACGCTCCGAATGCTCGTCACCGACTGGATGATGGGGGAATCGTCACCGACTGGATGATGGGGGAATCGTCACCGACTGGATGATGGGAAGTCCTTAGTTCGGTTGGAACTGTCTAAGGGCATTGTCCTTTATGAAGGGTAGTCCTTGGGTAGGACCTATAGGGCATGCCTATGACCCTACCTTGGGACTATAACCCCATCATACGACATGTGGGCTGGGTACCAATACAGTGGACCTCCTTGTCTAGTATCGTTAGGGGAAAGGCATTGATCGGGTACTTACCTCGGGTATGTGATGTACCGTGAGTCGTGGATGACACGGAAGTTTCCCGGATCTCGTGGGTCCAGCGTGCTACCTCTGCAGAGTGTAAACTATTCGAATAGCCGTGTACACGGACAAGGACAGTTGGGTAATCCTGCTTAAACTACGTCCTGATATTTCCGCATAAACCAAGTGTGCGTAAGAGTGAGTGTGTGTGTGGTGATAAGAAAAGTGTTGCTATGACAGCAAAGATATGACCAAGTTCGTTGACTTGGCATATAGGGTGAACTCGGATGGTTCAGCCCTTAACAGATATGTTGATATTTGTAACATGTTCTTCAAGAGTAATTCTTTAACTTGATGCATATTCATGATCATTCCACCCAGATGAGTTATACTAGAAAATGCATGTTATTGTTATCCTTCACTTTCATTGTTCATATCATGGGCTGTTTGTGAGTACATTCAAAGTACTCATTGGCTTGCCACTTGTTAAGTTATTGACCAAACATGGAAGGACCGGAGTTTGGAGATGTGTACGCCTTTGGCGACGCCCCTGCGAACTAGGACGCTTCCGAGTCAGAATGCCTGTCGGTGTAGGCTTGATGGCATGGGAACCCGTTTAGCCCTTGTTCCCGCTATTAGTGTATTCGTGTGATTTGGCCTTAGGCCCTGTCTTGTGAACTTGACCCTTCGGTCACGTGTTGTAATAATCGGTACTTCTATGTAAGACTCTTTATTCAGTATCTGTGTTCGGTGAGCATTGATCTCCGGGATTACTGAGCACTGTGATTCTCGACTAGTAAGTCGGGGTCCCCACAGAGCTGGTATCAGAGGCATCCTAACTATAGGAAGCCTTAGGTAGCATGGACAATAGCCGGACAATTAGTGCACATAGGGTGACCCGAGAACCGCACCCACTATATATTTCTAACCCTCTCCTCTACACTTTGTAGATGGCCGCCGTACCCGAGACGCTTCTGGAAACGGGCTTTCCTTTGCTTTTGAGTGATAGCCTCGAGAAGTGTCAAGTGCTTCGCACGCCCATCTTTCTCTACCACGAACCCTGGGTCAACGCCAACACCAAGGAGTATCATGTGGACGTGATAGTGAAGGCTAATGACTCCCCAACTAGCTGGTTCTTTGAAAGGCCACAAATGGAGGATCTGATGTTGGTCGTGGAGACTGCAACATGAGAGGCACTCGTGCGACTCCGCGACATCCTTCTTGAGATGGCAAACGAACCCGCTACTCGTCACTTACCTTTTCTTAAGGATAAGATAGATGGAAGGTGGACACTCAACAACTCATCTGAGGACGGGATGCCATTAAGGTTTCAGACCTACTTCAGCCTCTCCTCAGATAGCTTGACGCACCTATTGATCAAGGAGTCAACTAGGATTCGCCAAGAGCTGCACCAAGTTAAGGACCTATTTCGTATGGAGAATATGAAGAACAACAAGGTGAAGAAAGAAGGAGCACCAATGAAGATGAAGACCGAGATGAAGATGAAGAAGAAGATCCCATAGAGCCGGCTTATGAGACCGCGCAGTCGAACGCTTAGCAGCGTAGGATGTACCGAACGTAGGAGTTCTTGTATCAGGATTTTATGACCCAGATGTTGTGTGAACTTTTTGGATGCAAGTCGCATTCTGCCTTGAGCAGCTTGTGAGCGATTGCATCGCTTGACTTTAATTTAATGCAGTAGTTCTTTTCAAAAACCTTTGTCATAAAACCTTGCACACTAGCACACACCACACCCCCTCTTTACTAGAACGTCGTCCCTTTCGAGTGCAACCGGTTCAGTGGAATTTGACCTGTCTACTCCCCTGACAGGATGGTGAATGCAACGCGCAACAGCACTTTCGGCAATCCCGGCTCTGCCTCTTCAGGACAACAGCAGGGAACCGGAGGGGAAGCTCAAGCTGGAGATCACCATCTGCAGCAAGACGATGTTCCTGCGCTGCCACCTCCCCCTGAAAGCTTGACCATGGCTCAGTTCCTTCAAGCTCTTCGGGAGGAGCGCCAAGCCAACAATGCCTCTATCCGGCAGCTGACTCAAGCCAGCAAGCACACTGCCAAACAAGGGTGGAAGCAAGACCAATCTTCCAGCGCAAGTTACCTGTTTCAGGTGTGGACAACCAGGGCACTATTCCAGGCAGTGCCCAATAAGAAACCCCATGTTCCGCGCTCCAGTGCGCCAAATCTAGGCCAGGGAGCACTAGGCAGGAACCAGGCTCCCCGCAATCAGCAGTATCACGGCAAGGGGCGGATTAATCTTATTTTCACAGAAGAGGCGCAGGAATACCAGGACTACATTATGGGTATGTTCCTCGTCAACTCTACCCCAGCAACAGTATTGTTTGATTGTGGTGCTTCACATTCCTTCGTTACACAAAAGTTTGTGGAATAGTGTGGACTAGAACCTACCTTGCTTCGTGGGCATATGACAATTCAAACTCCGGGAGCAGTTTCGAGAACAAACCTAGGGTCTAGGAAGGTTGGGATAGTTATCAATGGGACGAGCTTCTCAGCAGATCTCATAGTGCTTAAGTCGCAAGGCATAGAAGTAATCCTCGGTATGGACTGGTTGGCCAAGCATCAGAGTATCTTGGACTGTGCTAACAGGGCCTTTACCATGACAAGTGACCAAGGGGTCAAAGTCAAGTATGTCTCTGAGTCAGTACCCACTCGAGTGCCACGAGTTAACAGCCTATCAGAGGAAGGACTCGACCGAGTGCCAATAGTCTGTGAGTACCCGGATGTCTTTCCTGATGAGCTACTAGGGATACCTCCTGACCAAGACATCGAGTTCATCATCGAACTCATGCCCAGATCAAGGCCTATCTATTAGAAGCCTTACAGGATGGGATCCGAGGAGCTAGCAGAGTTGAAGAAGCAATTGGATGCGCAACTCAGGAAAGGATTTATTCGTCCAAGTGCGTCACCTTGGGGATCGCCTGTTCTCTTCGTGTCCAAGAAGGATGGGACAATCCGACTTTGTGTCGAATACCATTCTCTCAATGAGGTCACGATCAAGAACAAGTACCCACTCCAGAACATTGAAGACTTGTTCGACCAGCTTAATGGAGCAAGGGTATTCTCCAAGATCGACCTTCGATCTGGATATTACCAACTAAAATATTCGACCTGAAGACATTCCGAAGACGGCATTTGTGACCCGGTACGGTCTGTATGAATGTACTGTCATGTCCTTCGGATTAAAAAATGCCCCAGCTTACTTCATGTACCTCATGAATAAGGTCTTCATGGAATATTTGGACAAGTTTGTCGTCCTATTCATTGACGACATATTAATATTTTCCAAGTCTCAAGAAGAGCATGAGCAACACTTGAGGTTAGTATTGGAAAAGCTTCAAGAGCACCAACTGTACGCCAAGTTCAGCAAATGCTAGTTTTGGCTGAACGAAGTTGGATTCCTAGGTCATACCATGATGGCAAGTGGATTGGCAGTTGATCCCTCTAAGATTACCATGGTAACCAATTGGGAATCACCAATCGACGTGAAGGAAGTCAGAAGTTTTCTCAGACTCGCAAGGTATTACCGCAAGTTCGTAGAAGGATTCTCCCACATTGCGCGACCTATGACTCGGCTCTTGAAGAAAGGCAAGAAGTTCGGATGGACGCCATAATGTGAGGCAAGCTTCCAAGAGTAGAAGAAGAGGCTAACAACCACCCCGGTATTGGCCACTCCAGATATTAGCAAGGAGTTCGTGATATATTGTGATGCCTCGAGGACCAGGCTAGGTGGAGTTCTAATGCAGGATGGCAGGGTCATGGCATACTTGTCACGACAACTGCGCCCGCATGAGGAAAATTATGCCACCCATGATCTCGAGTTGGCAGCAGTAGTGCATGCCCAGAAGACATGGCGACATTACCTTCTGGGAAGCGATGTGAAATATACACCGACCACAAGAGTCTGAAGTATATTTTCACCCAAAGGGAATTGAATATGAGGCAACGGAGATGGTTGGAGTTAATCAAAGTCTACGACCTCAGCATTCAGTATCACCCCAGTAAGGCAAATGTAGTGGCCGACGCCTTGAGTCGGAAGACCAGCACCTTAAACGTCATGCTTAAGGAAAGGCAGCCTACTTATATGAGGAATTGGAGAACTTCGGATTGGAGCTGGTAGAACCAGGATTCCTGGAAAATCTAGAAGTCAAACCAACAATGGAATACGGTATCAAGGAGGCCCAGAAGGGTCACACGAGTATAGAAGGTATCAAGAAGAAGATTCCAGAAGGCAAGGCCCCAGGATTCTTGGAGGATGATCAAGGAGTGGTGTGGTTTGGGAAACGTTTATGCGTACCCAACAAGGCTGAGCTCAAGGAACTCATCCTACGGGAAGCTCATGATACATCCTACTCCATTCACCCCGGTGGTACCAAGATGTATCAAGATCTCCGAGAAAGATTTTGGTGGCACGACATGAAGAGGGAAATCGCGTCTTATGTGGCCTGGTGTGATGTGTGTTAGCAAGTTAAGGCTGAGCACCAGTGACCCACAGGACTGCTACAACCTCTCCAGGTGCCGGAGTGGAAGTGGTACAAGGTAGGGATGGATTTCATTACGGCTTACCAAGGTCTAGCAAGGGACATAACTCGATATGGGTTGTTGTCGACCATTTGACCAAGGTGGCCCATTTCATCCCTGTCAACACCACTTATGACGGGAACAAGTTGGCCAGTCTCTATATCATGCGCATTGTAAGCCTTCATGGAGTTCCTGAGGAGATTGTATCTGACCGAGGAACGCAATTCACCTTAAGGTTTTGGAGGAAACTTCAAGAAGCCCTCGGTACCAAGCTATCTTTCAGCACAGCCTTCCACCCGCAGACGGGAGGACAGACGGAAAGGGTGAATCAGATATTCAAAGATATGCTCCGCGCATGTGTCCTAGCGCATGGAGCCAAATGGGAAGACTGTCTGTCGTTCGCTGAGTTTTCATACAACAACAACTACCAGTCTAGTCTCCAGATGGCCCCGTTCGAAGTGTTGTACGGACAGAAATGCCGCACCCCGCTCAACTGGTCAGAAACCGGAGACGGGCTGATTTTCGGACCAGAAGTTTTGCACCGAGCAGAAGAGAAGGTGCAACTAGTCCAAGAAAATCTGAAGGCAGCCAAGTCCCGACAAAAGAGTTATGCGGACTCTCGCCGCAGGAATGTGGAGTTCATTCCCGGAGATCTGGTGTACCTCCGTGTTACGCCTCTCAAGGGAACCAAGCGTTTCCACGTTAAGGGGAAACTCGCTCCAATGTTCAATGGGCCATTCAAGATCACGGCAAGGCGTGGAGAGGTCGCTTATCAGCTGGAGTTACCTCCGGAACTTTCGGGTGTGCACAACGTTTTCCACGTGTCACGGCTTCGGAAGTGTCTCCAGACGCCAAGTCGTTCCGATCCTTATAAGGACATTGATCACCGGGCCATTGACCTTCAGTCTGATCTCACCTATCGCGAGAGGCCAATCCACATCCTGGATGAAGCAGAGCGATGCACTAGAAGCCGCACTATCAAGTATTTCAAGGTTCAGTGGAGCAACCACACCAAAGCCGAAGCTACATGGGAGCGTGAAGACTATCTCCGATCTGAGTTTCCACACCTTTTCAGCACCTAGCTTAGGAATCTCGGGGATGAGATTCTTGTAAGGGGGATAGGTCTGTCACACCCTGTTTTTACTATCACCTGTCTGAAAATTCTGAGCTTGTTAAAACTTTTCAAAACTAATGTTGTGAGTGCCATGATTGACATTGTATGCTTGTATGTTTGATCATGGGAGGTTCAAAACCAAAAATCCTTTTTGGTATTTTTACTGATTTCCAAAAACCTTTGATAACCAAAGTAAAACCATCTTGAGTTAAACTACATGCCCTTGATAGCAAGTAGTGCTTTTACTCATAATTGGTAATCTGATTTTTACCTATCTTTACATTTCAAAACCACAAAAATAATTATTTTTGTGAGTATTTTCCTAATTAAATAACATGTCCATTTCTGAGGTCACAATTGGTATTCCAACATGGAAAGATACTTTTCTGCTTTGGAAAAATATGATTAAATTTAGAGATGATCAGTAGGACATATATTTTCCATACATAGGATTTTAAACCCCATTTTATATTATATTTATTGATTAAAACTATCTATGCTATTTCTCTCTGTTTTGGCATTTTGAAATATTTCCAAAGGAAATATTATCAATAAATTCCTAGAGAAATTCCAGTGATGTCCCTAAGCCTTGTTTGGTGTCCACATAAATATTCACCTTCATCAAAGGTGGATAAGGACCCCAAATAACCCAGAAACCCTGTGTGTCCATAATCAAGTTAGAGCAACACTACATAGCAAAGTTTGTCCAATGAAGCTAAAACATTGCAGGAGTGACTAATACCTCAAATGAGGGTTCTACACCAAAAATGGGATTTGTGGGACTTAGTTTACCCACACTCCCTTTGGAAGGAACAGATCTGGTCATATTGGAGTGATTTCAAGTTTACAAAGCTAAACTTGTCCATTGGAGCTGAAATTTGGTGGAACTCCATGGTTTGTCCCAAAACCAAACCTGTTAAGTCTCAGTACCAGTGGTGGCGTGCAACCCCCTGTGCCCAGTGTCAAACACCTTCTGGCAGATAGGAAAAAGCCACCTTAGCCTCAGCTAAAGCCAACTCCTTTGCTTCAAATTCTTAGATTAAGTAGCCAACACCAGTAGCTAACCCCAGTCAACTGGCCCCTCACTGGTTCAAAGTGGAATGGCCAAAAACCCCAATTTAGACATCAGTTCATGACTCACAGCACTAGTATTTCTTGCCTCCTTTGACCAGCCAAAGCTCCCACTAAGACCAAACAGCTAGCCACACTCCCAACAAGTGCCAGGACACGCTAGACACGTCCATAGAGCCTCAGAGCGCACCAGCATGTCGTGGCATGCCAAAACTGTGCTCCGGGGGCGCTACAGGAAGTCACCGAGGTGGGGGCGACACCCTCGGCTAGTTCCAGCCTCCCCCGAGATGTCCAACCCCTTCCCTGACAACCCCTCTGCGTTGGGCAAGCCTCAGGGCCCCTCCTCTCTCGTGCAAGAGCTAGCGCGAGGCGTGCCCATGCGCTCCAGATTCTGCCAAGCTTGCACGGCCATGAATGCACGGCTCTCCTCTCTCTCTCTCTCTATGCAGCAGACGGTTCAGGCAGTCCAATACCACGTCCTGAGACCGTGGTTTCAACCGCAACGTCTCTCTGCACCCCCATGCGCTCCACGGTGAGTCACCGGTGCTCCCGAGTCTGCTCACCGTCACGGGCCTATAAATAGCCCTCCCCCTCGCTCAGCACCCCTCAGATAGCTTTGCCGCATCCACTAGCACCTCCCTAGCCACCCTAGCAACCCAGCAAAGCTCCGGTGCTCGAGATCGACCGAGGCCCCTCCGCCTCGGAGCTCCGGTCCATCTCCGGCTACACGTCGGCTCCTGCGCCCCCCGACCCACCAAACTGACCCCCTTGACCCCAGGAAGCTTTCCCCCAACTCGCCCGAGATTTTTCTTGGCTCTAGCCACCTCCTCGACCACTTCTCGAAACCCCTCCGCCATGGCCTCCTCCTCGCCGGCGAACTCCTGCCTCCCCGTCATTGTTTCGACCACCAACAGGTAGGCGATGGTCAGGCAAACCCATTCCCGTGCTCATTGGAGCTTGAGCACGTCGGCAGCCACGTCAGCGTCCTCCTCCTCCTCTCTAGCTGGAGGTAGGAGACAACCCCGACACATCTGCCCCACCTGTTAGCGGCCCAGCCTCCTCCCCGCACTGGCCTCGGCCACTGACCGTAGGGCCCCGCGCGTTAGGTTCAAACCTGACGGCGCGCGCGCCTCGGCAGGCCGTCGGCTGGCCATGGCCAGCCCAGCTCTGGGCCGAGCCAGGCTAGGAGCTAGCTTGTTTTTCTTTTATTTTTAAAACTAGATTTCTAAGATTTTTATAAAAACATTTAACCAGTGTAAAAATATAACTCTTCCACTGTTATTTTTCTAAAAATGTGAAGTATTTAATGATATGCTTAGATGAATTTTTCCAGCAACTATTGTATTTTACAATATCAAAAAGGACTAAAATGGAATAGTTTTGCTTCTACTTGGTTGTTTTCCAAAATATTCCTTCAAGGAAAATTAAGGAAAGTATTTTTAAAATGATATCTTAGATTTATCAGAAATAGGGAACATTTTTAAAATGACCTTGTGGACTGTTTCTGTGTGAGCTATTTCTTATTTGTGGTTTTATCGACGATAGAGAACCCGTGTGACGAGGGAATCAGAGCGGAAGACCTCGAAGACCCCGGATACTTAGCTGACCAAGGCAAGCAGCCCTTTGACCATGACTGAGCATATGTTACTTTGCACGATAAATAGAAAGTATTTCCGTTGCATATGATCATAAGTACCAGTAATGATTTGATATGATTTTACCGAAGGCTCCCCAAAGCACATGCATAGAGCTTGATACTACCCCTTTAGGGTGATGCTAATACCATGTAGACAAGTAAAGGTAGCAGTGGTATTATTCATGAGCATGATGATGTTGTCATAAAGCAAGAATTTATGAAAACCCCGTGAGGTGCCACTAATGCCAGAGGGTGATGATGAGTTAGGTGGTCACTTTTGGTGAAGTGATGCACCCGGTATTTGTGTGAGTAAGGTTTCGGAAATGGGATTAGATTTCTGTTGTGTCGACCGTCCCAACCTTATCAGTACGACCACGTTACCCCTTATGGGACGGGGCTATGTTAATTACTCTGGTCGGTAGTAGCAAAGAGCCACATTACTAGTGGCGGGAGTGATTGTAGTCACTCTCGTGATGGGGACGTGCCGGGTAGGACTACTATGCCATTTTTATGAGTTCCAGTTACACCGTTGGTCCCCGCATGGTCGATACAGTCCAGAGTTAGTGCTCGTAAGACCTACGACATGTGGGCTAGGTACCAATCGAGTGGACCTCCTTGTCTAGTATCGTCAGGGGAAAGGCATTGATCGGGTACTTACCTCGGGTATGTGATGTACCGCGAGTCGTGGATGACACAGAATTTCCCAGATCTCGTGGGTCCAGCGTGCTACCTCTACAGAGTGTAAACTATTTGAATAGCCGTGTCCACGGTCAAGGACTGTTGGGTAATCCTGCTTAAACTACATCCTGATATTTCCGCATAAACGAAGTGTGCGTAAGAGTGAGTGTGTGTGTGGTGATAAGAAAAGTGTTGCTATGATAGCAAAGATATGACCAAGTTCGGTGACTTGGCATATAGGATGAACTCGGATGGTTTAGCCCTTAGCAGATATGTTGATATCTGTAACCTGTTCTTCAAGAGTAATTCTTTAACTTGATGAATATTCATGAACATTCCACCTAGATGAGTTATACTAGAAAATGCATGTTATTGTTATCCTTCACTTTCAGTGTTCATATCATGGGCTGTTTGCAAGTACATAAAAGTACTCATTGGCTTGCCACTGGTTATGTTATTGACCAGACATGGAAGGACCGGAGTTTAGAGATGAGTACGCCTTCGGCGACGCCCCTGCGAACTAGGAAGCTTCCGAGTCAGAATGCTTGTCGGTGTAGGCTTGATGGCATGGGCACCCGCTTAGCCCCTTGTTTCCGCTAGTAGTGTATTCGTGTGATTTGGCCTTAGGTCCTGTCTTGTGAACTTGACCCTTCGGTCACGTGTTGTAATAATCGGTACTTGGATGTAAGACTCTTTATTCAGTATATGTGTTCGGTGAGCATTGATCTCTGCGATCACTGAGCACGACGATTCTCGACTAGTAAGTCAGGGTCCCCACAGTTCTCCTCACAATCCTTCGCCAATGCAACATTGAACTTTTCTGAAATATACTTAGATAAGATTGTTAGTTCAATGACGCATTGCTACGGCAACAAAAGTCCTTCCCATGCAACGCCAGGAATTCTTCTTGCTACTTCTCTTGTTCGCGTCGGTTTTTCCCTTGAAGAGGAAAGGGTGATGCAGCACAGGAGCAGTAAGTATTTCCCTCAGTTTGAGAACCAAGGTACCGACCCATAAGGAGGGTCTCGTCAAGTCCAGAGTACCTGCGCAAACACAAAAAAGCTTGCACCCAACGCTTCAAAGGGGTTGTCAATCCCTTCAAGATTGTTTGCAAAGTGAGATCTGAAGGCGGAAAGTGCAACGAAGTAAAAAGTGTGAGGCTGAAAATATAGTGTGGAGTAGACCGGGGCCCATAATGTTCACTAGAGGATTCTCTCAAAATAGCAAGTATCACGGTGGGTGAACAAATTACTGTCGAGCAATTGATAGAACCGCGCAAAGTCATGACGATATCTAAGGCAATGATCATACATATAGGCATCACGTCCAAGACAAGTAGACCGATACTTTCTGCATCTACTACTATTACTCCACACATCGACCGCTATCCAGCATGCATCTAGTGTATTGAGTTCATGACAAACAGAGTAACGCTTTAAGCAAGATGACATGATGTAGAGGGATAATCTCAAACCAATAAGAAAACCCCATCTTTTTACCCTTGATGGCAACAACATGATGCATGCCTCGCTACCCCTTCTGTCACTGGTTGAGGTCATCGCACGGTATGAACCCAAAACCAAGCACTTCTCCCATTGCAAGAATCATAAGTCTAGCTGGCCAGACAAAACCCACAACTCGAAGAGAATTACAAGGATATGAAATCATGCATAAGAGATATAAGAAGAAACTCAAATAAGATTCATAGATAATCTGATCATAAATCCACAATTCATCGGATCTCGACAAACACACCGCAAAAGAAGATTACATCGGATAGATCTCCATGAAGATCATGGAGAACTTTGTATTGAAGATCCAAGAGAGAGATGAAGCCATCTAGTTACTAGCTATGGACCCGTAGGTCTATGGTGAACTACTCATGCATCATCGGAGAGGTGATGGTGTTGATGGAGAAGCCGTCGTGTTCGAATCCCCCCTCTGGCAGGGACCAGGACGTGCCCCAGATGGGATCTTGCGAAGAAAGAAGCTTGCGGCGGCGGAAAAGTGATTGCGATGATCTCTTGATTTTTTCTGGAATTTATGGGAATATATAGGCGAAATACCTAGGGCAAAGGGTGTCCAGGAGGCCCACAAGCCTGGATGGCGCCCCCCTAGCCGCGTGGTGGGGCTTGTGGGGCCCCTGGGGCTCCCAAGCTCCCCGATCTTCTTCCGTTCCAAAAAAAATCTTTTCGGGGATTTTCTTCCGTTTGGACTCCGTTTCAAAATATCCTCTGAAAGGGATCAAAAACATCGAAAAACAGGAACTGGCACTTGGCACTGAGTTAATAAGTTAATCCCAAAAAATATATAAAAAGCATGCAAAACATCCAAAGTTTGACAAGATAATAGCATGAAACCATCAAAAATTATAGATACGTTGGAGACGTATCAAGCATCCATAAGCTTAACTCCTGCTCGTCCTCGAGTAGGGAAGTCATAAAGAATGAATTTTTGATGTGGAATGCTACCTAGCATAGTTGTCCTTTGCAACTTCTTTTATGTGACATGAATGTTCAGATCCGTAAGATTCAAAACAATAGTGTCTATTGACATGAAAACATTAATACTTTAAGCAAACTAGCAAGGTAATCATGAACTTTCAAAATAACAAGGCCAAGGAAAGTTATCCCTACAAAATCATATAGTCTGGCTATGCTCCATCATCCTCACACAACTAATGTTAATCATGCACAACCCCGATATTTGCCAAGTAATTGTTTTCGCACTCTTTCTCAAACTTTTTATAACTATCACGCAATACATGAGCGTGAGCCATGGATATAGCACTATAGGTGGAATAGAGTGTGGTGGTGGCTGTTAGACAAAAGGGAGGAGATGGTCACATTGACTCGGCGTATCAAAGGGATATGGATATTCCCATTAATAGATATCAATGTGAATGAGTAGGGATTGCCATACAAGAGATGCACTAGAACTAAAAGTATGTGAAAAGCTCAAAAGCAAAACTAGTGGGTGTGCATCCAACTTGGTTGCTCACGAAGACCTAGGGAAATTGAGGAAGCCCATCATTGGAATATACAAGCCAAGTTTTATAATGAAGATTCCCACTAGCATATGGTAGTGACAAAGCAAGAAGCTCTCAATCATGAAGAACATGGTCCTATTATGTAGCACAAGTGTGGAAAAAGATAGAAGCATTGTCCCTTCTCTCTTTTTCTCTCTTTTTTTCATTTGGGCTCTTAGGCCTCGTTTTTTCTTTTATTTTATTTTTTATTTTTTTTATTTTTGGGCTCTTTTGCCTCTTTGTTTTTCTAACATGGGACAATGCTCTAATAATGATGATCATCACACTTTTATTTACTCACAGCTCAAAAATGATGATGACTCTATAGGAAATTCCTCCGGTAGTGTACCGGGATGTGCAACGATCTAGCATGGCGTATGACGTTGATAACATCTCGCTAGCTATCTTACGATCATGTAGTGGCAATATAAGAGTGACGACACAAGTCATGAGACGGAACGATGGGAGCTGCATGGCAATATATCTCGGAATGGTATGAAAATGCCATAGTAGGTAGGTATGGTGACTGTTATGAGGAAGGCATATGGTGGGTTTGTGCACCGGCGAAAATTGCACGGCACTAGAGAGGCTAACAATGGTGGAAGGTGAAAGTGCATCTATACCATGGACTCACATTAGTCATGAAGAACTCACATACTTATTGCGAAAGTTTTTATTAGTAATCGAAACAAAGTGCTAAACGCATACTCCTAGGGGAAGGGTTGGTAGGTGTAAACCATCGCGTGATCCCAACCTCAACACAAAGGATGACAATCAATAGATCAATTAAGCTTCGACTTCCTAACGTAGCGGTTCACCATACGTGCATGCTACGGGAATCACTAACTTCAACACAAGTATCTCTAGATTCACAACACCCTACTAACATAGCTCTCAATATTACCGAATCCACGTCTCAAAACTAATTGAGAGGAATCAAGACTTCTCTTTCTACTCAATGCACATGAAGATGGACGTTTTTGCATCCTCTTTGGGTACCTATCACATTTGGGAATACTTTCATAGCATAAGCCAACTACCAAATCACGCACCGCCGTGCTCTAAAAGATATAAGTGAAGCACTAGAGCAAAAGTATCTAGCTCAAAAGATATAAGTGAAGCACTATGAGCATTCTAGCATAATCACGATGAGTGCATGTCTCTCTCTCTCTCAAAAAAGTGTGCAGCAAGGATGATTGTGACACAACAAAAAGAAAAGACTCCTACGATACAAGACGCTCCAAGCAAAACACATATCATGTGGTGAATTAAAATATAGCTCCAAGTAATGTTACCGATGGATTGAAGACGAAAGAGGGGATGCCTTCCCAGGGCATCCCCAAGCTTAGGCTTTTCGGTGTCCTTGAATTTGGCTTGGGATACCTTGGGGATCCCCAAGCTTGAGCTCTTTCCACTCCTTATCTCTTTGTCCATAAGAACATCACCCAAAACTTGAAAACTTCACAACACAAAACTTAAACAGAAACTCGTGATAACATTAGTACAAGAAAACAAACTACCACTTTATTTGCTACTGTAGCAAACTTGAATTCTATCTATATTGGTGTTGGGATACTGTATTCTCACTTTTCAATGGCTAGCACCCCCCCGATACTAACCATAGTTTCATCAAAACAAGCAACCAACTCAACAAAAACAGAATCTGTCAAAAACAGACCAGTCTGTAGCAATCTGTATACTTCGTATACTTCTGGTACCTCAAAAAATCTGAAATATTACGAAGGCCTGAGAAAAATTCATATAAACCAGCAGCAGAAAGAATCCACTCAAAATCCCTTTCTGAATAAAAATGAAGAATCATCTCGTGAGCGCAAAGTTTTTGTCTTTTTCCAGCAGGATCAAACAACCATCACAAAGACTAGTCATAAAGGTTTTGCTTGGCTCAAACACAAAAAGAAACACAAAAAACACAATCAGAACAGAATTGTGATGGTGTGGACGCAACAAAACAGAAATCAAAAAAGCAAAGATAAATTCATTGGGTTGCCTCTCAAGAAGCGCTATTGTTTAACGCCCTTAGCTAGGCATTGATAATTCAATAATGCTCACACAAAACACAAGAATTGAAGCACAACAAGAGCATCATAAAGCATGTGAAAATCACATCTAAGTCTAACATACTTCCTATGCATAGGCATTTTATAGGAAAACAGATTGTCAAGACAATCAATAGTTGCCATATGCAAGGAATAAGAAAGAGACAATAGCAATCTCCACATAACGAGAGGTAATTTGGTAACATGAAAGTTTCTACCACAATATTTTCCTCTCTCATAGCAATTACATGTGGGATCATAATCAAATTCAACAAAATAGCTATCACAAAGGATATTCTTTTCATGATCCACATGCATGAAAAGTTGACGCTCTTCAGTAATAGTGGGATTATCATCAACTAAAGTCATGACTTCTCCAAACCCATTTTCAATATTATTGCAAATATCATTGCAACAAGTAGTGGACAAAGCAAAACGAGCATCCCCAAGCTTAGGGTTTTGCATATTTTTAGCATGATTCTCATTAATCGAATTTATAATGAAATCATTGCAATCATGCTTTTCATTCAAGGAGCCCTCGTGAATCATTTCATAAATTTCCTCATCATGATTTTTAGATTCACGCATCTCGAGCAAAACTCCATAGAGAAAGTCAAGTGCACTCAACTCACTAGCAATTGGTTCCACATAAGTGGGTCTCTTAAAGAGATTAGCAAGTGGGTGAGGATCCATATCACTATATTTTCAGCAAGCGAAGGTGCAAGCATATTGAAGGCACATAGCACACAAGCAAACAGAAAGCAAGCGAAAGGAAGGGCGAACGAAAAGGCAAACGAAAAACGCAAACGAAAAAGGCAAATTGTGAAGTGGGGGAGAGGAAAACGAGAGGCAACTGGCAAACAAAGTAAATGCAAGAGATGAGTTTGCGACACCTACTTGGATGAGTTCTTGACTTGATCTTCCTCCCCGGCAACGGCGCCAGAAATTCTTGTGCTACGGCAACAAAAGTCGTTCCCAAGAAACGCCAGGAATTCTGCTTGCTACTTCTCTTGTTCCCGTTGGTTTTTCCCTTGAAGAGGAAAGGGTAATGCAGCACAGGAGCAGTAAGTATTTCCCTCAATTTGAGAACCAAGGTATCAATCCAAAAGGAGGGTCTCATCAAGTCCAAAGTACCTGCACAAACACAAACAAGCTTGCACCCAACGCTTCAAAGGGGTTGTCAATCCCTTCAAGATTGTTTGCAAAGTGAGATCTCAAGGCGGAAAGTGCAACAAAGTAAAAAGTGTAAGGCTGAAAATATGATGTGGAGTAGACCCCGGGGCCATAGTGTTTCCTAGAGGCTTCTCTCAAAATAGCAAGTATCACGGTGGGTGAACAAATTACTGTCGAGCAATTGATAGAACCGTGCAAAGTCATGATGATATCTAAGGCAATGATCATACATATAGGCATCACGTCCGAGACAAGTAGATCGATACTTTCTGCATCTACTACTATTACTCCACACATCGAACGCTATCCATCATGCATCTAGTGTATTGAGTTCATGACGAACAGAGTAACACTTTAAGCAAGATGACATGATGTAGAGGGATAATCTCAAACCAATGATGAAAACCCCATCTTTTTACCCTTGATGGCAACAACACGATGCGTGCCTCGCTACACCTTCTGTCACTGGGTGAGGTCACCGCACGGTATGAACCCAAAACCAAGCACTTCTCCCATTGCAAGAATTATAGATCTAGCTGGCCATACAAAACCCACAACTCGAAGAGAATTACAAGGATATGAAATATTGTATAACAGAGATCAGAAGAAACTCAAATAAGATTCATAGATAATCTGATCATAAATCCACAATTCATCGGATCTCGACAAACACACCGCAAAAGAAGATTACATCGGATAGATCTCCATGAAGATCACAGAGAACTTTGTATTGACGATCCAAGAGAGAGAAGAAGCCATCTAGTTACCAGCTATGGACCCGTAGGTCTATGGTGAACTACTCACGCATCATCGGAGAGGTCATGGTGTTGATGGAGGAGCCCTCTGTGTCCGAATCCACCTTCCGGCAGGGCACCAGGACGTGCCCCAGATAGGATCTTGCGGAGACAGAAGCTTGCAGCGGCGAAAAAGTGATTGCGATGATCTCTTGATTTTTTCTGGAATTTATGGGAATATATAGGCGAAAGACATAGGGAAAAGGGCGTCCAGGGGGCCCACAAGCCTGGATGGCGCGGGCCCCCTGGCCGCGGGGTGGGGCTTGTGGGGCCCCTGGGGCTCCCCTGCCTTGTCTCCCAAGCTCCCCGATCTTCTTCCGTTCCAAAAAAAACTCTTTTTGGGGATTTTCCTCCGTTTGGACTCCGTTTCAAAATCTCCTCTGAAAGGGATCAAAAACATGGAAAAAACAGGAACTGGCACTTGGCACTGAGTTAATAAGTTAGTCCCAAAAAATATATAAAAGGCATGCAAAACATCCAAAGTTTGACAAGATAATAGCATGAAACCATCAAAAATTATAGATACGTTGGAGACGTATCACGCATACGTTTTTATTAATTACCCAAACCACATTAGGGAGAAGTTGTGCTTTCACCTCCATAACCAAGAAACGTTTCCTTAGTCCTTTTTTGGTACCTAAGAATAATTTTGACTGTTGTTCAGTGATCCACTCCTGGCTCAGTCTTGTACCCCCTTGCCAGACTCATGGCTAGTCACACATCAGGTGCAGTACACAACATAGCATATAGTATAGAGCATGTGGCTAAGGCTTAGGGGACGACCCTCGTCCTTTCTCTTTCTTCTTCCATGGTCGAGCTTCGAGTCTTACTCAACTTCAGACCTTACAATACATGCAAGAACTCCTTCTTTGGCTGATCCATTTCAAACTCCTTCAATATATTGTCAAGGTATGTGTTGTGCTAAAGTCTTATCACGCGTCTTGATCTATCTCTATAGATCTTGATGCCCAGTATTTAAGCAAATGTACCAATGTCTTCCTTTGAAAAACTCCTTTCAAATAACCGTTTATGCTTTACAAAAATTCACCTTGGTTTTTCATAGTGATTTCCAGTTCGTTTCATTGTATTTTTATTATTCTTCGGGTATTTCTAACACCAATCCAAAAAAACAGAAGAAAATCTAATTTGTCTTATGATTGGCAGGAAATATCATTTTAGAAGGAAAGCAATGGATATTGGTGCGAATCAAGTCAATTAGAATAACTTTCTTGAAGTGTGCAAAGTTAAAAAGCGCACCAAAGCGAAAGATAACGTCACATGCGACCCCAAGTACTCGCATGAGCGGTCATATGAACTACCAGCAACCCCTCCTCGTCTATTTACATAACTTCCATGAAGGGGCCAAAGGGAGAGGAGAACCCTAGCCGCCGCCACACCATCAAGAACAGGAGAGGAGAGGATCTGAAGAACTCGCGAGGATCATCACAGTTTTGGTTATCTCATCTCCATCATCATCCTCGTCTCCTTCACTAATGTAATAGGGGTTGCAATTTTTAATCTCTACTCCATATCATCTGAGATCAAGACTATTTGAGCGCTGTTTCATCTCATCGTGGATCCCCTCAGTATTATCGATATGGTTTTCATGGTTTCCATCTCTTTTGTGATTGATTTCCCTGTTATGATGTGTGAGTAATCCTCCTAGGTGCTGGAGATGTAGGTAAGTAGTAAGATTGATATGTGCCTATCCTATATTTCGTCAAATTAATTTGTAGTAGTTTGATCTGTCTAGTATATATGCTGTTATACTGTGGTGTACCCTATGGATGTCGTCCAATTTAAGGGCCGAGGCAACATGCTCTCAAGACCTACACAGGCAACACATATTGTGTAGGAAATATGTGACCTCTGATGTGGACAATATGATATAATGGTGATCCATTGAACTTAATTCTTGGTTCCGGTCTTATAAGCTTAATTGTGGAAACAACTATTCTATGGCAACTAAGAAGCATGACCATAGAATGAAATGTAATCCCTAGAGGAGGAGTTCCATAACTCTAGAGAGAACTGCCTACAGAACACTTATATCAAATACTATGAGCACAATACAAGATAAATGGTATTACCGTCACACTGGCACAATTCATATATTCCTACCATGAACTGAAATCTCTGTGCACCTAATCTCTTCCCTGCGGGAAACACCACTTACATTTTAGTTCTTGTTATTTACTTCCATTAGTAATTTAGTAGACACTTTTAAACTTTCTATATATTGGAATATTTGGTTTATCATTCACCCATAATAGTAATATTATATACAGAAGCTCAAGCAGTTACTTCACACAAAAACTATGACACCTTGTGTGTGACACAAGCGCCACCATAGATACTCTGATTTGGTCCTTTTTGGGGGACTTACTCATTTGGATACTTCTGAGGAAGTGCTACACTACCCTGTTTGGTCTACAGGTACCAAGAACCACCTCCGTATATAGTGGTTCCCCAAATCCAAGAGTTATGTGCATAAATGCACACGAGCGGTGCGACCACCGGGGGCGGAAGTCCAACTGCCCTAGGCATAAATCCACTACTTCATGGAAAGAGCGGTAGAACCATCAGGTATCGTGGTTGTATCAGTTACTAACTTAGTAACTAGAACAATCATTCAACTACTGCTAGGTACCGCACCCAAAAGTCGAGCGGAATTACCCGACTCACGGTTGTTGGTGCGGTACAAGTGAAAGAAGACTATACTTGGCGACACAACAAGCTTAAGTGCAACTATTCAAAAGCAAATATTCTCTTAATTGAAATTGCAAGATGAGTGCTATTGGATATATCATATCTTCACAAGACAATAAATTTCTTTAATCTCATGTTAAACTCACTTTTCATTCTTTTCATTTATTAATTGCTCGAGGGAGAGAAAGTTTTAAGCTTGGGGAGTAGATGGCTCAAGAATTTTGTAATTATTTGCAAGCGATTCTTATTTGGTTTTCACCGAGTGCATGCCGCTTCTCGGTTATTTCTAATGCTAATCCTTCAAAAGAGAAGAAAAGTCAGTATTTCCATTATTTGGCAAGAAATATCATATATGAAAGGAAACTCATACTTGTAAACTGTGTTGGGATTTTCCCTGAAGAAGAGGGGATGAAGCAGCACAGTAGAGCTAAGTATTTCCCTTAGTGCGAACCAAGGTTATCGAACCAATAGGGCGACCATGCAGTTTCCCATCTTCGGTGCCTGCACACAAAAGAACACACGCTTTCACCCAACACGAGCAAGCGGGTTGTCAATCCCCTTGAACTTGTTACTTGCAAGAGATAAGTAGTGATATATAGATAGTGTGATAAATATAAATATAAAATAAAAATCAAGTAAATAATAACAACAAGGTAGTTTTGATTTCTGAAATTTAATTTGTAGAGACCCGTAGGCTATAGTTTTTGCTTGAGGCTTGTCTCGTAAAAAGCAAACGATCGGTATACAAATAACAGTTGGGAAATTGATAAAAAGTGCATAGCTATGCAATATTTATTCATGGCAATGATCATTACATATAGTCATCACGTTTGTAAGCAAGTAGACCAACTTCTGCATGCATCTACTACTATTACTCCACCAATCGACCGCTATCCAGCATTCATCTAGAGTATTAAGTAAAAAAAGAGTAATGCTTGGAAGATAGTGATATTATCTAGACAAAGTAAATTCAATGAACCCCATCGTTTTACCCTTAGTGGCAGCAATATAGTACATGGCATGTCCATTTCTTTCACTAGGATTGAGCACTCCAAGATTGAACCCACTACAACGCACCTCTCCACTGAAGATATATCTATCTTGTTGGCCAAACCAAATCGATAGATCAGTGAGAATTACCAAGATATTAAAATCATGCATATATATATATATATATATATATATATGAAAGACCAGTCATGAACTCAATATAATCTCGTGAATAATATGAACATAAACCCACAATTTATTGGATCCCAACAAACACACCGCACAAGAGTGACTATATAAGATAGATCACCATGGGAATCATGATGATCTTGGCAATGAAGAACATAGAGATAGATAGCCATCTAGGTACTAACAACAGACCAGTAGGTTTGTGGTGAACTACTCACACGTAACCATGTGAGCAGAAAGGTTGATGTAGAGGCCCTCCTTGACCGATCCCCCCTCTGACAGGGCACACATCAGGGCTCCAAACGGGCAGACCGCGGAGCAGAAGCTTGCGGCGGCGGAAAAAATGTGTCCGGAGGCTGTGTCGGGTTTTTGGGATATATGTGAAATTATAGCGGAGAGAACGGGGCCAAGCGACCCAGGAGGTACCCCCAAGACATCAGAGCTTTGCCACCTCCTAGGCACGCCCTGTTGGCTTGGGGGAACCCCGTGTGCTCTCTAGTCTTCCTCCGAAGGTTCCACGTCTTTATTTGGTCCAAAAAAATCATCAAAATGTTTCGGGGTATTTGGACTTTGTGTGGCACATTATTCTTGTAAAGCCAAAAACATGCAGAAAATAGCAACTAGCACTTGGTATTGGGTTAATAGGTTAGTGTCAAAAAACATAGAAATCAGCAAGTAAATGCTTAAAAAGTATCCTAGAATTATAATGTAATAGCATGGAACAATAAAAAATTATAGATACGTTGGAGACGTATTAGCAACCCCAAGCTTAATCCTGCTCATCCTCGAGTAGGTAAATGATAAAGACAGATTTTTTATGCGACATGCTACCCAACATATAATCTCTTTCATGTACGATCATTGACAAACAATGAATTAACAAACATTAACATAGTAATAGCCATAAACATAAGTAACATAATCATCAACTTTCAAAATATACGATCGTTAAAGAATGTGTACCCACATTCATTTTATCATATTACATTGTCATGGATTGGTCTTCACCACATAAATGCATATATAAAGCACCATGATGTTAAGCCAAGCAATTGGATTGTACTTTCTAACGCGCTTAAGCATTTTATACCTCAGACACTACATGAGCGTGAACCATGGACATAACATATAGGTGGAATAGAATATGGTGGTAGGTTTAAAAGGGGTACCAAGTGCACAAGAAAGTCTTGCATCAACTAGGCGGATCAACGAACTATGGAGATTCCCATCAATCAATATCAATGTGATGATTAGGGATTGCCAGGCAACGGATGGACTAGAGCTATAAGTGTATGAAAGCTCAAATCAAGCTAAGTGGGTGTGCATCGAACTTTCTTGCTCATGAATACCTTGGACATTTGAGGAAGCCCGTCATCAGAATATACAAGCCAAGTTCTACAATGAAAAATTCCCATTATTATATGAAAATTACAAAACATGAGACTCTCTATATGAAAAACATGGTGCTAGTTTGAATCACAAGTGTGGACAAAGCACTCTCACTTCTCTCTTTTGTCTCATTTTTTTTTCTATTTTTCTCTTTTTTTGTTTTCCCTTTTTTTATTTATTTGTTTTTCCCTTTTTCTCTTATTTATTTTTCACTCGGAGTCTCATCCTGACTTGTGGGTGAATCATTGTCTCCATCATCCTTTCCTCACTGTGATAATGTCATAATAATGAAAAACATCACACTTCTATCTACTTACAATTTGGTATAAAAACTACTAAACATCATGAATATATATGAATGCCTCTGGCACTATAACACGATATGCAATGATCTAGTGTAACATGTATACAATGATGAACGGTGTCTTTGCCACAAATACTATGTTAGCTATATGATCATACAGAACAATATGACAATGAGTGTACAAGTCATGAGACATAATGGTGGAAGTTGCATGGCAATATATCTCGGAATGGCTATGGAAATTCCATGATAGGTAGGTATGGTGGTTGTTTTGAGGAAGATATAAGGTGGCTTATGTGCAACATACTATATCACGTCACGGGGTCTGGATGCGCCGGCAAAGTTTGCATTGATCCTCGAGGTGAGAATGGGCAATTCATGGTACCGAAGAGGTCCAAAAATAATATGGAAAGGTGGGATTGCATACATCCATGGATTAACATTAGTCATAAAGAACTCACATACTTATGCAAAGCTTTATTAGCTCTCTCGAAGCAAATACTACTCGCATTCCCCTAGGGCGAGATTTGGAGAGGTTAACCATTGCGCGCCCCCCGACCTAAACAACACTAGGATTTCAACGAGGAATAAGAATGCTCACACATCATCACCATGTCATAACCATTATTTTGATGAACAGAAAAGTAACACCCTTTAATTATTGATATTTATACTATCCAACAACCATGCACTCATGCCCTTTCATATTACCACATCAATATCGTTAACCCACAATTTCTTTTTCATGTTCGACATAAAGGTTTTGATTATGCACTCCTTGAATACCTATTTTTTGACTAGTATTATAACCCATGCAAATTACCATCACTATATTAAACTCTCAAACAAATTTAAGTGAATAATGAGAGTGCAATTATTACTATAAAATCTGTACGCCACCGTGCTGTGAAAGATATAAGTCAAGCACTAGAGCAATTGCCTAACACAAAAGATATAAGTGAAGCACATAGAGTATTCTAACAAATAATAGTGAGTATATGTCTTTATCAAGTTGGTGTGTCCACCAAGCAATGATTGTGGAAAACTAAAATAAAATCAAACTATGATGCACGATGCTCCAAGCAAAACTCCTATCATGTGATGAATAAAAATATAGCTCCAAGTGACATACTGATGGATTGAGATGAAACAGGGGATGCCCTCTAAGGCATCCCCAAGCTTAGACGCTTGAGTCTTACTAGAATTTACCATGGGTTTCCTTGGACATCCCCAAGCATAGGCTCTTTGCCACTCATTATTCCTTCATCCATCATGATAGCACCCAAAACTTGAAAACTTCGGCACACAACACTCATGAGATCCGTTAGTAGGATAGGCTAACCATAAACTTTAGGTATTGTTACAAATTGATTCATATTTTCTTATTGCATAAGGTATTGTATTATAAATTATCCATGATTTATAAACCCCTATATAATCCATTGCGACATCAAAACAAGCAAACTATGCACGCAAAAACAGAATCTATCTAAAAAAGAACAATCTGTAGTGATCAGCACTTAAACCATACTTATGTAACTCTGAAAATTATGAAAATTTAGGAAAATATGAAGATTTTTCATGCCAATATTCTGTAACATATTCATATCAAAAATATGTTGCAATAAAATAAGATAAATTCTGCATTGGACGTAAAACTTTCTAGTTTTGCATTGTATCAATTCTACTTATCATTCAAATCATCCCAAAGGCTTTATTTGTCACAAACACTAATTTAAAAATAGAAATAAAATTATTACAGTAGTAATAATTATGTTAACTCACACAAGTACAAAGTAGAACAAGATAAATAAGATACTATTGGGTTGCCTCCCAACAAGTGTTATCGTTTTTTGCCCCTGTCTAGGCATAATGCATAGTTTCAAGTGATGTCATCTTTGAAATTCAGTCCATAAGTGGCCCTCGTGATGGACTAATAATGTGACTTAATTTTATTCCTAGGGAATTTTTTCATCCCTTTCCTTAATGGGAATTGAATTCTTATGTTTGCCTTTTCATATCAATAATAGCACCTATAGTTCGTAAGAAATGTCTTCCAAGTATAATTGTACAAGACAGGTTGCACTGAATATCAAGCACAATGAAATCTATAGCCACATAATTTTTATTATCAAGTATAAACACATCATTTATTTTACCCAAAGGTTTCTTAATGGTAGAATCCGCAAGATGCAAGTTAAGGGAACAATCTTGTATATCGGTGAGACCAAGCACATCACAAAGAGATTTAGGCATTGTTGAAACACTAGCACCAAGGTCACACAAAGAATTACATTAATATTCCTTCAGATTCATTTCAATAATAGGTTCCCATTCATCATGCAACTTTCTATGTATAGAAACTTCTAATTCAAGTTTATCATCATAAGATTTTATCATTGCTTCCACAATATGTTTACTAAAAGCTTTATTTTGTTTATAGGCATTAGTTGGGCTAATAATGGATTACAAAAAGGAAATAAATTCCACTAAAGAAAAAATTCATGTTAAAATTCCTTGTAATCCAATATAGTGGGCACATCACTAGTTAAAGTTTTGATCTCTCCAAACCCACTTTTTCACTTCTATCATTAAGATCATCACCCTCCGAACAAATGGGATGCCTTTGAGCTAAACTTGACTCATATCCAATCCCTTTATCATCTATTTTGAGATTAGTACACAAAGATTCAATAGGAGAAGTAGTAATCATTTTAAGATCTTCATCATGATTACGGTAAAAAAACGGGTGGCACAGTTTTCCCTAAGAATTCTCGTTTATCTCTCAACCTTGCAATCCTCTCCTTTCTCTCATTAATTGATATTTGGATTGATTAAATGGAATCACTGATATCATTCTTTGGTGGAATTTTTTTATTTTTAAGAGTCTCCACATCAAGAGCAATTATATCCATGTTCCTAGCCATATCATCAACTTTATGCAACTTTTCCTCTACTAGAGTATTAAAAATATTTTGATAACTAATAAAAATTTTAAAGGTGTTCTCAAGATTAGTATGTTTCCTATTATTACTATTAATTGAATTTCCATAGGAATTACCATAAGATTTTCCATAATTATTAGAGGAATTACCGGGATACGACCTAGCATTTAAATTACCTCTATAAGTATTATTATTGAAATTATTTTGAGAGACAAATTTCACATCAATAGCATCATTATTTTTCTCGCTCAAATTAGATAATGGAATATCATTGGGATCAACTTGAGCATATCTACCAGCAACCATATTCATAAGAGCACCCATTTTATGACTCAAAATATTAATTCCTCAACATAATTTACCTTTTACTAGTTCGAACTCTTTTGGTATGCCATTGAGAATAATTTGTCATAATATTTCACAAAAGTTTGGTGGCCCCTCCCAATGTCACCTCCATGAAGGTAACACCTGTAACAGAATCTAGAAGAATTCTAGACACAAATTTTACTCCCGCGTAGAAATTTTGTATATCATCCATAAACTTAAACCATGTGGGGACAATTTCCTTCTCTTACATGTTTTTGAAACATTTTCTTGATCATGTTGTTTAAAATTAATAATTTTATTACAAAGAGAAATAATCTTAGCGGGAGGAAAATACTTGGCAATGAAAGCATCTTTAAACACATCCCATGTTCCAATACTATTACGAGGTAAAGATGAAAACCAGACCTTAGCTTTGTATCTTTGTGAAAAAGGAAATAATTTTAATTTCAAAATATAATTATCCATATCCTTTTCTTTTGATATCATATAATTCAACAAAGGTCTTGAGATGAGAAGTGGTATCCTCATCGGGACTTCCCGGAAAATGTTCTTTCATAACAACATTTAGCAATACAACATTAATATCATAAAACTCCGCACTAGTGGTGGGTGGTATGAGAGTACTAATAAAATCATTATTATTAGTATTTGATAAGTCACACAACTCGTTATTATCTTGAGACATACTGACAAAACTAGCAAAGCAACAAACCTAACAAGTAAACTAGCAAGTATAGCAAGCAAACACGTGTTTTTTATTTTTGATTTTTCTAGAAAAAATATATAAGAGCAAATAAAAAGTATAACAAGTGAATGATAGTTTGTCTATAGGTCCTTGATGGGAAATTGGTGATCCTCCCCGGCAACAACACCAGAAATCCTTCGTGATACTTGTAAATTGCGTTGGGATTTTCCCTGAAGAGGAGGGGATGATGCAAGACAATAGAGGTAAGTAGTTCCTCAGTGAGAACCAAAGTTATTGAAACAATAGGAGGACCACGCAATTTCCCGTCCTGAGCGTCTGCACAGAAAGGAGCACACACTTGCACCCAACGCGGTCAAGAGGGTTGGCAATCCCCTTGAACTCGTTAATTGCAAGCGATAAGTAGTGATAAATAGATAGTTTGGTAAATATAAATATAAAATGAAAATAATGTAAATAATAATAGTATGATATTTTAGTTTCTGGAATTTAATTTGTAGACATCGGGGGGCAATATTTTTGCTAGAGGCTTGTCTCTTAGAGAACATACGGTGGGTATACAAATTACTGTTGGGCAATTGATAGAAAAGCGCATAGTTATGCAATATTAATTCATGTCAATGATCATTACATATATGCATCACGTTTTTAAGCAAGTATAAAGAATCATGTCTGCGTCTACTACTATTACACCACCCATCGACCGTTATCCAGCATGCATTTGTAGTATTACGTAAAAGCAGACTAATGCTTGGAGGACATGATGTAGACAAATTAAATCTAATTAATATGAATGAACCCCCATCTTTCTATCCTTACTGGTGGAAATAAAATATGTTCCATGTCTCTTTCTATCACTAGGATTGAGCACCGCAAGATTGAACCCACTACAACACACCTCTCCCACTAGAGATAAAGCAATCTAGTTGGCCAAAGCAAATCGATAGATCAAAGAGAATTATGAATCTATCATAATCATGCATATATATGAAATACGAGGAAGGAACTCAATATAATCTCAGGAATAAACTTAATATAAAAACACAATTCATCGGATCCCAACAAATGCACCGCACAAGAGTGATTACATAAGATAGATCACCTCACGAATCACGGTGATCATGGAAATGAAGAACATAGTGAATGATATAGCCATCCAGCTACTAACTACAGAGTCGTAGGTCTATGGTGAACTACTCACACATCACCATGATGTGGGATACAGAAGTGACATCTAGACTACTCGGCAAAATAAAATCTAACCTTTTCCCAATTTTAATGGTTGGCAAGTTTTAGCAATTCTAGCAAGTCTAGCATAACCTACACATGCAAGTCAACGAGTACTGTAGCGAAAAGTAAAGACATGCACATGTAAGTAAGGAGTAGAGATAGGAGATCAAACATAAAGATGACATGGGGATTTTTCACGTGGTTCCGATAGGTGGTGCTATCGTACGTTCACGTCGATGCAGACTTCAACCCACGGAGTGTAACGGTCGCGAGAGTCCATGGAGGGCTCCACCCATGAAGGTTCGATAGAGAAGCAACCTTGTCTATTCCATAATAGCTTATGTCCACGAAGTACTAGCATCACTCTGGGTAGATCTTCACAAAGTAGGCAGTCTCCTTGCCCTTACAAACTTCTTGGTTCAACTCCACATGAAGATGGAGGCTCCAAAGTGACACATAACGAATCTAGAGACACCACTCTCCAAAAGGTAATAGATGTGGTATGAATGATGAACACCTTGCTCTTGTGCTTCAACAGATAGTGTCCTCAACACTCAATCAATCTCTCACAGATTTGGTTTGGTACACGATATTGATTGGATGGAAGACAACTTGGGGAGGCTAGAAATCAAGATTCATATGGTTGGAGTGGAATATCCTGATCTCAACACATGAGTAGGTGGTCCTCTCTCAAAAAATGGGTGTGAGAAGTGTTGGCTTGTTCTGAGTGCACTCACTTCACTTGATAGGGAGGTGGAGGGGTATATATAGGCATTTCCAAAAATACAACTGTTACAACATTATTACCCAATTCGGTGTAACCGAAGTAAAAACTCGGTTGCACTAGCTAGTGCAAAATGTAGCTACTTTTGGAGTTTTGGTGAGACCGATATATAATTCTCGATGAGTCTGATTTTGGCTGGCCTAGTCAGTTTCAAAAACTCGGTGGCACCGATTTGCAAAAAATGAAAGTCCGATTTTAAGCGAATGGAGATGAATAGGTTGGCATTTTTTTCGGTTGCACTGATACGTGTCCAACTTATAGACACTTTATGAAGTATTCATGCCATATTAACCTATGTTTACAATATTTTTTATGCCTTTGATGCATGTTTTGTGAGTTATCTAGAACTAACCCGAACTGACGTTGTTTTTAGCAAAATTACTATGGTGTTGTTTTTGTGTAGAAAATGAAAGTTCACGGAATCTCCCAAAACTTCTTGATGATGTTTTTTGGAACATATGAGCAATATTGGAGCGAAGAACCACCACGAGGAGACACATGTGGGCCACATGCCATCAGTGCGCGCCCACCCACCCTGGGCGCGCCCTGATGGCTTGTGGGGCTCATGTCGCACCGTTTAGCATGATTCTAATGCCAAAAAATCATATATATACAGAAACACTCAGAAATAAATAGAGAACTTCCTCTCCATTACCGGAACTCGGTGTATCGACAAAATAACCAATCTGTAGCCTTTCGAGTACCTTGTTAGAGGGAGGAAATCATCTCTCATGTCATCTTCATCATCCCGACGGAGGCCATGACGAGGAGGGCATAGTTCACTCTCGGGCTGAGGGTATGTACGAGTAGCTATGTGTTCAATCTCTCTCTCTCTCTCGTGTTCTTGAGATATCCCAATCTTGATGTAACACGGGCTTTGTTAATATACTTGGATCATATGTTTTTCTTCCCTTGCTATTTTGTTATGATGAATTGAATCTTTCCCTTTGAGATCTTGTTATGTTGGATTGAATATTGGATGTGAGAAAACTTGATGTATATCTTGCATGTGGATCCTATGGTGACTATGGGGTATTATATTGATTCACTTGATATATGCTATGGCATTAACTTGCGTATTCCGATGACCATGGGGATCTATGCATAGGAGTTGATTGCATGTTTTCATTCTACGTTCTTTGATAGAAATCTTGGGGTATTCTTTGAAGTTCTTTGCATTGCATTAGATGTGATGAATCTGAATTTGTTTGATGCATGTCGTATAATTAAACCATACATACTTGAGGTGACATTGAAGTATCTATGTAACATTAGGGTTGATTGATATGTATCATATGTATTATTCTAGTACGAACTCTAGGGTTGTTTGAGACACTTATAGGAATAGCTCAAAATATTCATCGGAAATAATAACTTTGAGGTTGTTCTACTACGTACACCAATTTCATCTTATGTTCTCTGCTACTTACTAACATTGGAGTGATTCTTTGTTGCACGTTCAGGGGTGATCATATGATTCTACTATGTTAGCATTGTTGAGAGATTGCACTAGTGAAAGTATGAACCCTATGCCTTATTTCCAAACATTTATACAATGTTTTCTTGCTATTTTCCACTTTCTACCTTTCTATTTTTGTAATTTCAGATTACAAAAACCAATATCCACTATTTTGCACATGTATCACCATCTCTTTGCAGAACTAGTGCACCTATACAATTTGCCATTGTATTGGTTGTGTTGGGGACACAAGAAATTTCTTGTATTTGATTGCAGGGTTGCTCGAGAGAGACCATATTAATCCTACACCTAGCATGAATTGAAAAACCTTAGGTCATCCACTTGAGGGAAATTGGTTGCTATCCTAGAAAACTCTCCTCTTGGAGGCCCAACAACGTCTACAAGAATAAAGTTGCATAGTAAACATCAAGCTCTTTTCTAGCACCGTTGCCGGGGAGGTGAGTGCTTGAAGGTATATCTTTAGATCTTGTAACTAAATCTTTTAGTTTCTTGTTTTTCACTAGTTTGGTTTTATAAAAGAAGCTGCAAAAAATGGAGTTTAGGTTGCCACATTTGCTTCGTCTTTATAATGTCTTCCATGAAAATGTCGGTCCGGTAAATTGTGCTCAATCGTTAGAGGATGAATTTATTAAAATGCTTAATGTGAAATCCTTGAATTATGAGCACGAATATTGTTGGCATGAATAATATGAATATCCATGATGCTAATGATATGCAAAGCCACAAGCTCGGGGATGCTATGTTTGATGAATATGATATTTTGAGTCCCCCAAGTTTTGATGAGCAAATTTATTATGATGAGATCATGCCTCCTATATATGATGATTATATTGATGAAATGGGTTTGTAAAAGTGTCAAATCTAGGTACTAATGATTCCCTATTTTGGAGGGTGTTGAATCTTATTTTAATAATGATGAAAGTGGATTTGGAGAGGTCATGACTTTACTTAGTGATGATTCCGCTATTTTGGAAGAGGTTTCAATTGACTATGACAACAAATGTTGCTATCTATGATGATTATTTTGATGACATGTATGCTATAAACAATAATGATAACCACGAAACTTGTCATGATGATTTTAATTTTCATTTTGATTATATCAATCAAGTATCTCATGATAGTTCTTTTCTTGAGTTTTCTCCCACTACTTTGACTCAGAAGAATTATGCTTGGGTGGGTATTAAAAATTCTATACTCATGCATCATGAAAATAATGCTTTATGTGATAGTTATATTGTTGAATTCCTTCATGGTTCTACTAAAAATTACTATGAGAGAGGAACATGTGCTTGTAGGTCTTGCAATAATATCAATTTTCCCTCTATGTGTTCAAAGTTTTGAAGTCATCCTTGTTTTGCCTTCATATGCTAGTTGATTCTTGCTCCCATAAATTCTTTGCTCACAAAACCCCTATGCATAAGGAAGTTGTTTAGACTTGAATGTGCTTTTCAAATCCTTCATGATTCTCTCATTGTGTGTCAATTCATTACTTTTATGTGAGCATCATTGAAATCATCATGTCTAGCTAAAAGGCATTAAAGAAAAGCGCTTGTTGGGAGACAACCCAATACTTATACCAACTATTATTGAGTGTTCGTGTGATTAATATACCGTAGTAATCATGTCTTATAGCTTTTATTTCAATAAGGTGCCATGTAAAGCCTTTGGGTTAGTGTGGATACTTGCTTGTTTGATTCTGTGCAAAAACATAAACTTTTATGTCAGGTGCATAATTTATCATATTTTACTAGAGCTCCAAAAAATTCTGAAATTTTTACACAGTTTTTGTATGAAAATTATCTGAGTTTTCCTAATTTTTTAGAATTTTTAGAGACAAGTAAGTATGGTATTTGTGGAGATGTTTACTAACTGTTCTGTTTTTCACATTTTCTTTTTTGCATGGTTAGTTTGCTTGTTTTAGTGTTTTCGTAGCTTATACTTAGTGATATAAATTATCGTAATTATAGTATACACTAGTTATTACGTGATAACAATTATTAATCTTTTGCTGACAGTACCTAAGTGAATGACCTATCTTCATTACACTAACCCATCTGACAAAGTTCCTTTAAGTTTTGTGTGATTGAAGTTTTCAAGTTTTGGGTGAGATCCAATATGAGGTGAGAAAGGAGTAGAAAGAACCTACGCTTGGGGATGCCCAAGGCACCCCTAAGGTAATATCCAAGGAAGACTCAAGCGTCTAAGCTTGGGGATGCCCCGGAAGGCATCCCCTCTTTCGTCTCCAACATTATCGGTATATCTTACTTGGAGTTGTATTTTTAGTCGTCACATGATATGCGTTTTTCTTGGAGCATCATTTTATTTATTTTTCTCTGTTAAATTTTATTTATAATCTTGTTTGTAAATAAAAAGATCCAAGAAATGCGTTTAGAATGCTTGAATTGCATGTGTGATGTGTGATGTACAGAAAAGGAACTTTAGTTGTAGTATTTGAATTATCATATTTTACTGGAATGTGGAAAGTTTCTGAATTTTTTCCAAAGTACTTTCATAAAAATTATTTAACTTGTCCTAAATTTTCAGAATTTTTGGATTTACAGAAGTACGTTCTTTAAATAGATTACTACAGACTATTCTGTTTGGATAGATTGTTGTCATAGTTGTGTTATCTACTTAGCCTAGAGTTTCTATGGCTTATATTGGTAGATATAAATTGTGGAAACGATGGTATACAATATCTAATGTTTGATAATTATTGTGAAACTAGTCTTGCCAGTACATGAACTGTTGGTTTACTTTTATTTTGTACTAACCTATCTCACGAGTTACTTCCATGTTTTGTGTGGATGAAGTTTTTGAGACTTAGGTGAAACCGTGATATGAGAGGAATTAAAGAGATACAAAAGCATGATCTTGGGGATTCTCAAGGCACTCCAAGTAAATATTATAATAAGTCTCAAGCATCTAAGCTTGGGGATGCTATGCATCCCACCTTTGTTCGTCAACAAATATCGATTAACCTATGTTGATCCTAAGTTTTTATTTATCCAGATCACATGTGCTATTCTTGGAGTGAAATTTTGTTTTGGTTAATGTTTGAATAAAATACTAAGATATTAAATTATTTATTCATAGATTCCTCACATAGGTACATAATTGTTTGACTACTCATTGATCTTCACTTATATCTTTTGAGAGTAGTTTTATGTTTACTCTTGTGGTGCACTTATATCCTTAGAGTAAATTGGGAAGGAATGAAATATCATAAATATTAAATTATCAATGTGCTATATTGTTAACAGTAGTTTCACATTTGGTTTAGATATTCAATCTATTGAAGTTTGATAATCACAATATTGGTCATACAAGCAATTCATGAATGATTACTATAAGAAAGAAAACTTTAACATACAAATATATTATCTTGGACATATTTTATTATTGTGAATAACCATTAATTATTTTCAAACTTGATCAAATAGTTGAAGTTGGACAAGGAATACAATGTAATGGTTATGTTTGGGTATATTTGCATGGAAGTTATATTGTTATGGATCCTCCAACATGTGGTGCTTGTTCAGAACCTTTTGCGAGTCAAAACTTCGTAGTGAGTAGAGATACTACTTGTGCATCCAAATACTTGAGCCAAGTTTCTTCCATAAGAGTCCACCATACCTACATATATATGGTATTTCACAACACTATCAAGTAAATTTGCATGTGCCACCTCTAAAAAACCAAATGAACATCTGTTTTGTGTGTTCATACCGCTCGTGGAGCGAGGGCAGTCATTGTCTTCCATGTTAAGACAGTTATTCTCAAGATGAGGGTGTATTCACTTGTCATTGTACGAGAGAGGTAGGTAAAACGGATGCCCAGTCCTGCATAATACAAAAATAAATGAACAAGAACTCCCCCTAGGAAGTTGATTGTTTGGATGATACCCGTGGATACGACTAGCCATGGAATGTGTTTGAATGGTGGAGGGGGAGTAAAATTTCAATTCTATTTTGTAACCGCCAATAATGATATTAGCATGGAAGATATTGAAAACTTTGTTGTGACATTGTCCTGAAAGGCACACCAGCCGAAATTACATATTCATCCCTGTTTTGAAACAATGAGCTGTCGCACCTGTGCAAATCCCTACTTCCCTCTGCACCTGTGACAATCTATTTACCTTCATGTTACTTACTTTTCATGTTAAGTCAAATTCCTATTCCAACCTAAGTATATTAGTTAGCAACCATTATGTGGTGGGGAAAGATCCAAACACATATATCCAATCAAATATAGTTGATCATGATTCATTATTGTTGACAATTATCTTCATGATAAGTATGTTGGGAGGCGAAACATTAAGCCCATATCTTTCTCTGTATTCGATGAATGTTGTTTTTTCTAAAAACACGCCTTGAGTATAAGTAACCATAGAAGACTATATCATAATTGAGTATGTGGAGCTATTTCTTAGACTTCATGATGCATTGAAGCTTTTTAGTGACTAAGAACATGGGTTGTTAAGTTACAAGAGAATGAATTGTTTGAACCATGACATGTGAATTGATTGCTACTCAACAATGATGATTTTTATGAAAAAAAGTTGATGGTTATGATGCTAGAGAAAGTAACTGGTATTATCATTGATCAAACTTATAAACTATACTAGCATTCACACTTCATAAATTATTTCCTTTATCATTTACCTACTCGAGGACGAGTGGGAATTAAGCTTCAGGATGCTGATACGCCTCCAACATTTCGATAATTTATGAAGTATTCAAGCCATATTCACCTATGTTTACAATATTTTTATATGGCTTTGATGAACTTTTTGTGATTTATTTACAACTAACCCGGACTAACGTTGTTTTCAGGAGAATTACCGTGGTGTTGTTTTTTGTGCATAAAATGAAAGTTCTCAAAATCGCCCAAAACTTTTTGACAATTTTTGTGTGGAACATCTGAGCAATAATGGAGCGAAGAACCACCAGAGGGGAGCAACTTGTGGGACACAAGATAACAGGACGCGCCGAACCCCCTGGGCATGCCCTGATGGCTTGTGGGGGCCCACATGGCTCCATTTAGCATGATTACAACGCCAAAAAATCGTTTATATACCGAAACCCTCAGAAATAAACACAGAACTCCTGCTCCACCGCCGCAACTCTCTGTATCGATAAAAAACCATCTGGAGTCTTTCGAGTACCATGCCAAAGGGGGGAAATCATATCCGATGGCCATCTTCATCATCCGGCGAAGGCCAAGATGAGGAGGGAGTAGTTCACCCTCGTGTTGAGGGTATGTACTAGTAGGTATGTGTTCAATCTCTTTATCTATCTCATGTTCTTGAGATCTCCTGATCTTGATGTATCACGAGCTTTGTTAATATAGTTGGATCATATGGTGTTCTTTCCTTGCTATCTTGTTGTGATGAATTGAATCTTTCCCTTTGAGTTCTCGTTATGTTGGATTGAATATTGCATTTGAGAATACTTGATGTGTGTCTTGCATGTGGATACCCATGGTGAAAATGGGGTATTCTATTGATTCTCTTTATATATGTTATGGCATTAACTTGCGGATTCCGGTGACATTGGGAATCTATGCATAGGGGTTGATTGCACGATTTCATACTACGTTCTCCGATAGAAATCTTGGGATACTCTTTGGAGTTCTTTGTGTTGGATTGAATATGATGAATCTGAAATTGTTGAATATGATGAATCTGAAATTGTTTGATGCAGGTCGTATAATTAACCCACATATAATTGAGGTGACATTGGAGCATCTAGGTGACATTAGGGTTGATTGATATGTATCATAGGTGTTACTATAGTACAAATTCTAGGGCTGTTTGTGACACTTATAGAAACAACTCAAAAAATTAATTGGGAAGAATAATTTTGACGTGGTTCTACTACCTACACCAATTTCATCTTATGTTCTCCGCTACTTATAAACTTTGGAATGCTTCTTTGTTGCATGTCGAGGGACGATCATATGATTCTACTATGTTAGCATTGTTGAGAGATTGCACTAGTGAAAGTATGAACCCCAGGCCTTATTTCCGAGCATTAATAAAACATTTTGCTCGATGTTTTCCACTTATGACCTTACTATTTTATATTTTCATATTACAAAAACCTATATCAACTATCCATATTGCACTTGTATCACCATCCCTTCGCTCAACTAGTGCACCTATACAATTTGCCATTTTATTGGGTGTGTTGGGGGCACAAGAGATTTCTTGTATTTGATTGTAGGGTTTCTTGAGAGAGACCATCTTCATCCAACACCTCCCACAGATTGATAAACCTTAGGTCATCCACTTGAGGAAAATTTGTTGCTGTCCTACAAAATTCTGCACTTGGAGGCCCAACAATGTCTACAAGAATAAAGTTGCCTAGTAGACTTCACGCACCGAAATCAAACTTGGTATCACCGAGAAGCTAGGGTTTGGCTCTGGATCTGTCTAGGGTAACACTCGGTAGGATCGATTTGAAAATATTGATGGCAGGTAATCTGAGTGTTAGGATTTTGACACGATATTTTTGTGGGAGAATTCAAGAGGGTTTTGGGCGGCTAACTCTAAGCACTTGAGCAACCAGATCATCATAGATACCTCATCCCCTTTTAATAATATTGGATTTCCTATAGACTCAAATGTGATTTCTCATGAAATGCAAAACATAGTCTTGAAGCTTGGGCAATCATATCCTTCTCATTCCTTGGGGCTTCTCGTCAACTTTCAATCCAATCATATATGTGGACTTTATCTGATATGAACAAGCTAAACTATCAGACCAAGAGATAATGTATGTTGCCATGAATTATCAAAACCTCCAAGGGAGCATATGTGCTTTCACATGTGAGCAGCAAGGTTGATGTAGAGGCCCTCCATGATCGACCCCGTGTCACATCCCTAGAATCCTTATTGATGTTTAGCAAGATTGTGCCTCATGTTTTATCTTTGCATTAAAATTGAAGTGGGGATTGAAGAAACCCTAGCATCTCACTTTTTCAACCAAATTCATATAATGTGAAAATTCAATGAACCCAAAATGGCCTTAAAAATGTTCATCTTTTCTGTTAAATATTGGAAAAAATATTACACAGGTGGATATTATTTTAAAAACACATTTGGCATGTTAATTAATCCACAAAATCCAGTCATAATACCCCAAACAATTATCTATAAACATTTTAGGATGGTAAAAAATGTTGAAACATTTTGTGGAGCTTGGTAATAATACAAATAGGCCCCACAAATATATTCAACAATTTGGGGAATAGTTTGGAGCCAAGAACAAATAAAAGTAAATGCTGGAATTACAAACAGAAATGAATAAAAGAAAGAAAATTGAAAAAGAGCTATTTGTCACCCAGGCCCAGCCCATTCCTCCTCCCTGCCGTCTTCCTCTTTGCCAGCGAGCAGCAGGAGCCGGCCGCCGGTCTCTTCGGCGACGGCATGCACCTGGGTGCCTGCCTGTCCACCCTGATGTGCTAGCGAGGTGGATATGCTCCCCCACAACCCCTTCCCATCCTCTCCTCCTCCTCATTCGGTCTCTCTCCCCTTCTTCCTCTCTGCCTTCCATGGCCGGAGCTTGAGCTCGCCGTTGTCAAGCCGCTCCAGCCACCCTTTCTCTCCTCAGAGCCGCGCAGAAGAACCGCCATGACCTAATGAAGCTTCCTAGCAAGCCACACGACACCGAGAGCCCCTGAGGCACGAGATCACCGTCGTCTTGTTCCTCGGGATGCCGACGATCTCCACCGCCGTTCTCCTTCTCCAGGCCATCCCCGAGCCAACTCTTGACGCCTCTACACCCCTTGTGACCTCAAGGATCTTTTCCCCTCATTTTCCCCCTCAATCCCATGCTCTAGCCTTCGATTCCACCGGAGCCTGACGTGATCCGCCGCGGAAGCTCGTCGCCGGTGAGGTTCCGATGATCAGCTCGTCCTTCCGAGGCCACCAGCAGCTTCAGCTCGTCGAGTAGGTGTCGTACGAGCCCATCCCCGCATCATTTGAGCCCTGGTTCGATGCGCTCGACGAGGCCCGAGCTTCGGCTGCCGCCAAGCTCGTCGCCAACGTCGATTCCGGCCACCCCAGCCACTGGGGTTTGCTCCATCGTGCTTGCGACCGAGTGGCCGATCGTTTAAGCCCTTCCGTCGTCAATTTGGTCATGAGTGACGCGTTTCCGACGCTCTACGCCGTCCCTGGTGCTACCGGAGGCTCACTGCCAGCGAGATCGACTTCATCGCCGGTGGGTTCAACACCCCTCAGCTTATGATAGGTGGGTTCAGCCTCTCGTTAATTAGGATTAACCTAAATAAAAATAAATAATTTATTAAATATTAATCAGACACTAACATGTGGGCCTGCCACTGCAAATTAGCTAGTTAACTTAAAACTTAACTAAATTGTAACCAGACTCACTGACCAGTGGGTCCCACTGGTCAGGTTTGACTTTAAACACCGAGATTGACCTGCTGATGTCATGGTGATGCGGTAATTCCAATTCTATTTTAAAACAATTCCAGAATAAATTTAAAACTTCAAAAATTCATAGAAAATAATCTGTAACTCAGATTAAAATAATTTATATATGAAAAATGATTAGGAAAATCCAAAGAATCCAATGGTGCTATTTTCATCCATTATAGAACAAGTTATACTAAGCATTAGGTCAAAACATATAAAATAAGTTTATGGAAATGATTATTTGAAGTAACATTTGAAACCATGTTTCAAACCAGCTTCAACCCAAATCATTTGCAGATGCATTAGCTCATCCATCATACTCTTGTCATGCCATGATCATGCATCATATTGCCGCACTTGTTGTGTATTGATTTTTACTGTTTGTTACGGTAGGCTCCGCTCCACACGATAATCGAGAGTATCCGACTAAAGGAGTGTATCCTTCTGGTGAACTTCAAGGCAAGCACCATTTTTTGTCATCCCGATAATTCCCGTGATCTTGCTCCTGCTCTCACTTACTTCATTAGGACAAATTATTTCAAATGATTTTACTTCGGTAGCTGAACCCATTCCTTTGCATGACCTGTCATTGTCACAGTAAATAGCTAAACCTTGCAACCTAGCATACCAAGTAGATGCTTGAGCCATGATATGTCTTATCCTGCTATGCTTGCTATGCCTAGAGTTGTGTCAGGTTTGTTTCATCTGGGTGACGAACAGGAATGGAAGAATGTGTTCTAGTGACAAAAGAATAAGTGTAGAACCTGATTTGGTAAAGGTACTGATGAAAGTCTATGTAGGAGTACATGGTGGGTTGTTTCATTGGAACCGTCCTTAGTAACCAAGTTCCGTGTATGTAGTCCAATACTAGCTACTACCACATGCTGGGCCCTGAAATATGACCACGCTCGACTTATTAGTCACCTAGTACTCGATCCAGGAGTTGCTAGTAGTTTCTGGTGTTTGTAGTCATGTTGGAGGACATGCATAGTGCTGACCTTAGAGGTGGGCTATGACGCGGTAGGAAGTGGCGCGGTGTACCAAGTGGCACCCGGATTGTGGGCTTGGGAACCCCGCGCACATCGTTTGGGGCTGTAGCAGAAACTTCGGCCAGACTTGTGTGCTGGTTCACTCCCAAATAGGCGATAAACCTGGACTAGGTATTAGTGTGGTTAACTGTCGTGGTCGACTCCCTCGCTGGGCTTCCGCTTGAAGGTTGCCGAGGTGCGTAAAGTGCACATGGCGATAAGTGGCAAGAGCGTGTGTGAGGAAGTACACCCATGCAGGGTTATGATCTATTCGAATAGCCGCGTCCGTGGATATGGACTTCTTGGAGAGAGATGTTATTCATAGATAACTTTAACGGCTACTCATAAAAGTATCAAGATAAGTGTGAGTATCATGTATGGCATTCCCGTAGGGAAACGGGTATGAATCCATGATGGTGTATTGTTGTGGTGGTAGTGGACTCGTGTACGACTTATCAAAGTTTGTTCAAAAATAGTTAAAGTTGTAGTATAGGCTAGCCAAGAGTCAAAGCTAGCTTGCTTCATGAAACCCCACAACCCCCTTTATTGATACATGTGCATGAGTAGATAGATATGTTCCAAAGTCTTGATAAGTACCTTTGTACTCATGTTTGTTTAATAAATGGTGCAGAAGACACCCACGAGCCATCAGGTGGGTTCTACCTAGACGTCGATGATGACGACTAACTCGTGTCCCAGCTACGACCTGGCCCCTTTGAGAAGGGATCTATAGATAGTCAGGATTTATGCCTTCTCCTTTCATCTGTGTGTACTCAGACAACTTTAATGCTTCTACATGGCTTGTATGACTTTGTTTGTATGACTTGAGTATTGGGTCATGTGACCCCTACCTGTATGAACTTATTATGCAAGGCTCTTCCGAGTCTTCTAAATATATGTTGTGATGTTGTATGGTTATGTTGTGATTCCATTGTTGTATCTATGCATATCGAGTATGTCATGCGTACGTGTGATGTGCTGTGATATGTATGTGGTTCGACACCAAGTCGTATGCCCTTAGTAGATCTCTATACAGAGAAATGCCCCTTTGTGCTTCCACCGAGCATTGGTAGTTCGCTACTGCTCCGGACACATTGGTTGACTGGCATGTATCCTTCTTAGTTGTTGTGTCTATCCCTGGGGGGAAATGTCACGCGGTGTAATGGAGTCCTTGTAGCTTGCGACGACTCGTCTACACTCGCTGATGACCGACACCTGCTTTGCTGGGTTATGTATGCGTGTCTCTGTATAGTTGAGCCACTTGATTTTATGACTAGTTATGCCGACCCGGGTTCTTTGACATTGGAATGCTAGCGACACAATTGCATACGTGAGTCAAAAGGCGCAAACGGTCCCGGCTAAGGTAAGGTGGCAGCCATGGGGTTAACCGTGCGTGAGACCGCAAAGGGATGCGATGTGTTATAGGCTAGATTCCTATGGCTTAGGATCGGCGTCCCGACAGCGTTGGTATCAGAGCCTGACTGACTGTACGATTACCAAGCCAAACTGGTCGAAGTCGAGTCTAGAAATGCTTTAGTTATATGTAAGGGAATTGTTTGTGGAAGGGAACGTAAGGCTCTTGCTTCTCTTCTCAAGTCATTCGGTTGTGTTCATCCTCATCTTTTCTACGGGGATTAAGAACTAGGTTTCTTATTTATCTCTCAGGATCGCGTGTTACTAACCTATAGATTGTAGGGAAGTGGTTCGAGAGTCAATCCGAGTTTTCTTTTTGTTCCGAGGAAAAATAAGTATTTGTTGACCATGTGATTTGAACTTGATAGTTGAGTGGTTGTGCTATCCAATCTTTTGTGGGTTGTCTCAACATTGTTTTTGAGCATTTATAGCCGTTATGCTGCCCAATTTCATTTCCAGAGCTCTAATGCCTTTGCATTATTCTCAATTTCAGATGCCTTCCCGTCCTTCATGGCAGGTGGTCCGTTTGACTAGGTGCATTGATGTATCGGGTCACACGGCCATGTTGTCCGGGATGATGTCAGTAGGCGGTTACCGCTAGTACCCATAGTATACAGTGGAGGAGCAGTATCGGGATTTTAACCAGAGCCAGTATATGTGCATTGTTAGGGTATACCCAGATTACCTTGGAGCTGATCCATTGGTCTTATGGATTGGGGTTTACCGTTGACGTGGCAGTTCAGGATGCCGCCTATTCAATGTTGACCATCATGAGAGCAAGACATGCACTGCTGCAGAATGCAGAGTTATTTTATGTTCCAGCCTCTCAGCCAGGAGAAGAAGGTTATCTAAGTGGAGTTTACTTTGATTCTTCTTTGGAGGATCCGCTGCTGCAGGTTACCACTCAGATGTTAGAGAATAGAGACTAAGATGCTCGTGCTCTTCGTATGGAGCTTTATGGTACTCGTGCCCGTCTATGGACAACTTTGACACAGCTGGCACCTGTAGTTCAGACAGGCTATGGAGACATGGAGATGTTGAACCCGGTTAGGAATCAGTTGCCAGCTCATGTAGATTGGCCTGCTATCGGAGGTGTCACCCCTCTTCATGTACCTCTGTTGCCACCAGTCAGGGGACCGAGGCCACATCTGTGTCCTTACGGTTTCCAGGGATCTCAGGCTAGAGTGTTTCCTGATCCGCAGGTTCAGCTCCCAGGTCACGGAGGAAACCTGTGTGAGATGTTCTATGCGGATGCTCGAGTTCGTGAGTGGAACAATAGTATTGTAGCAGTTATATTTCCATAGTCCTATGTGTCTTGTGGAATATGACTATGTTGTGAGATGAGTTCCGGAGGCATAGATAAATAATGTATAGGAAGCTTCGAAAGCCTCTGATGAGTAGTATCATCTTTTGAGTAGTTTTCTCTTCTGTTTGAGGTTGTACTGAACTATGTTGTGGTGTGTATGAACCATGGTGTATATATAGCAGTTTGCTTGTTACCATGTTGTTCGGATGTTCAGTTCTGCATTCCATGTTGTTCTGTGCATTCTTAATCCTTAGCTAGTATTGTTGTTGATCTAGTCTAAGCTATGAGTTTGCTTGTCAAGATGGTGTTCACCAGGCACAACCGTGCCCCTAGCCATGAGAAGGGAGAGGGTAGTCAAGCAGCTCAGGAGAACCTGCCTCACTCGCCCTCTCTGGCGGAGGTTATGCTGGAGGCAGAAATTAACAAGAGAGAAACCAACTGTTTGTTACAGCGTATTGAGAAGAATACGACTCGTCAGCCGTGAAATGACTCGGTGTCCCTCAATGACTTTGTGAAGCTCAATCCACCCAAGTTTCATCATTCCGTCGAACCCCTCGACGCTGATGATTGGATGTGCAGTATATCGCACAAGATACGTTCTGCCAACATTGTTGAGGCTGACAAGGTGACATTTGCTGCTTACTTTCTGGAAGGCCCTCCCAATCTGTGGTGGGAGAATTATGAAGCTATGCGTCATGCCGGACCAGCAGCCACCTAGGCTGATTTCAGCGCAGCTTACCGTTTGCATCACATTTCAGAGGGTCTGATGGACCGTAAGAGAGAGGAGTTTTGTGCTTTCACTCATGGAAAGTTGACTGTAGATGCATATAGATGTGAGTTTGGAAATCTCGCTCGCTATGCAACTGAAGAGGTGTCAACTGACGCGAAAAAGCAAGCAAGGTTTCGCAACAGCCTGAGCCCCGAACTTCTCGTGATCTGTGCCTTCATGAATGTACCAGTTTCCAAGCTTTTGGCAACAAGGCGATCAGTGTTGAAACTGGTCATACCGACTTTGAAGCAACAAAGAAACACTCTCATGACTCTGGATCCTCATCCGGTTCAGCATTTCAGAAGCACCGAGTGTGGGTCCCGAATAGTTCTCTGCCGCTAAGATATACCCCGAGGCCATCCTATGTGGCGCCTCACGCAAATCAGATCAACCCTCCAGCCAAGACCTATGGTGGTCCAGCTATCAATGATGCACCATGTGCCATTCAAGTGATTTGTTACAATTGTGGAGAACCTGGTCACTATTGGCGTGAGTGTCTGCAACGGCAACAAAAGTCCTTCCTCGGCAACGGCGCCAGAAATTCTTCTTGCTACTTCTCAAACAACAGCGCGAGAAATTGACACGTTGACGGAGACTTGCTTCCGTTGGTTTTTCCCTTGAAGAGGAAAGGGTGATGCAGCAAAGGAGCAGTAAGTATTTCCCTCAGTTTGAGAACCAAGGTATCGATCCAGTAGGAGGTTCTCGTCAAGTCGAGAGTACCTGCACAAACACAAACGAGCTTGCACCCAACGCTTCAAAGGGGTTGTCAATCCCTTCAAGATAGTTTGCAAAGTGACATCTGAAGGCGGAAGTGCAACAAAGTAAAAAGCGTAAGGCTGAAAATTTGGTGTGGAGTAGACCCGGGGGCCATAGTGTTCACTAGAGGCTTCTCTCAAAATAGCAAATATCACGGTGGGTGAACAAATTACTGTCGAGCAATTGATAGAACCGCGCAAAGTCATGACGATATCTAAGGCAATGATCATACATATTGGCATCACGTCTCAGACAAGTAGACTGACACTTTCTGCATCTATCCAGCATGCATCTAGTGTATTGAGTTCATGACGAACAGAGTAACGCCTTAAGCAAGATGACATGATGTAGAGGGATAAACTCAAACCAATTATGAAAACCCCATCTTTCTACCCTTGATGGCAACAACACGATGCGTGCCTCGCTACCCGTTCTGTCACTGGGTGAGGTCACCACACGGTATGAACCCAAAACCAAGCACTGCTCCCATTGGAAGAATGACAGATCTAGTTGGCCAAATAAAACCCACAACTCAAAGACAATTACAAGGATATGAAAACATGCATAACAGAGATCAGAAGAAACTCAAATAAGATTCATAGATAATCTGATCATAAATCCACAATTCATCGGATCTCGACAAATACACCGTAAAAGAAGATTACATCGGATAGATCTCCATGAAGATCATGGAGAACTTTGTATTGAAGATCCAAGAGAGAGAAGAAGCCATCTAGTTACTAGCTATGGACCCGTAGGTCTATAGTGAACTACTCATGCATCATCGGAGAGGTCATGGTGTTGATGAAGAAGCCCTCCGTACCCGAATCCCACCTCCCGTAGGGCACCAAAACATGCCCAGATGGGATCTTGCGGAGACAAAAGCTTGCGGTGGCGGAAAAGAACTTTCGATGAGCCCCTAATTTTTTGTGGAATTTTTGGGGATATATAGGTGCAAAACATAGGGCAAAGGAGGTCCAGGGGGCCCACAAGCCTGTGGGCCGCGGCCTCCCCCCTGGCCGCGGTGAGGGGGCTTGTGGGGCCCCCGGGGACCCCCTGCCTTGGCTCTCAAGTCTCTCGATCTTCTTCTGTTATGGAAGATATCTTTTCAGGGATTTATTCTGTTTGGACTCCGTTTCAAAATCTCCTCTCAAAGGGTCAAAAACATGGAAAAAACAAGAACTGGCACTTGGGACTGAGTTAATAAGTTAGTCCCAAAAAATATATCAAAGGCATGCAAAACATCCAAAGTTTGACAAGATAATAGCCTGAAACCATCAAAAATTATAGATACGTTGGAGACGTATCAAGCATCCCCAAGTTTATCTCCTGCTCGTCCTCGAGTAGGGAAGTGATAAAGAATGAATTTTTGATGTGCAATTCTACCTAGCATAGTTGTCATTTGCAACTTCTTTCACGTGACATGAATGTTCAGATCCGTAATATTCAAAACAATAGTTTGCTATTGACATGAAAACAATAATACTTCAAGCAAACTAGCAAAGTAATCATGAACTTTCAAAATAACAAGGCCAAGGAAAGTTATCCCTACAAAATCATATAGTCTGGCCATGCTCCATCATCCTGACACAACTAATGTAAATCATGCACAACCCGGTATTGGCCAAGTAATTGTTTTCGCACTCTTATTTTCTCAAACATTTTATAACTACCACCCAATACATAGGCGTGAGCCATGGATATAACACTATAAGTGGAATAGAGTGTGGTGGTGGTTGTGAGACAAAAAAAGGAGGAGATGGTCACATTGACTTGGCATATCAAAGGGCTATGGAGATGCCCATTAATAGATATCAATGTGAATGAGTAGGGATTGCCATACAAGAGATGCACTAGAGCTATAAGTATGTGAAAGCTCAAAAGGAGAAGTAGTGGGTGTGCATCCAACTTGCTTCCTCACGAAGACCTAGGGCAATTTGAGGATGCCCGTCATTGGAATATACAAGCCAAGTTATATAATAAAGATTCCCACTAGTATATGGTGGTGACAAAATGAGAGGCTCTCAATCATGAAGAACATGGTGCTATTATGAAGCACAAGTGTGGAAAAATATAGTAGCATTGTCTCTCTTTTTCTCTCTTTTTTTATTTGGGCGCTTGGGCCTTTTTTCTCTTTTATTTATTTGGGCTCTTTGGCCTCTTTATTTTTATTTTTTTATTTCCTCACATGGGACATGATACGTCTCCGTCGTATCTATAATTTTTGATTGTTTCATGCCAATATTCTACAACTTTCATATACTTTTGGCAACTTTTTATACTATTTTTGGGACTAACATATTGATCCAGTGCCCAGTCCCAGTTCCTGTTTGTTGCATGTTTTTTGTTTCGCAGAGTATCCATACCAAACGAAGTCCAAACATAATAAAAACTTACGGGGATTTTTTTGGAATATTTATGATTTTTGGGAAGAATAATCAACGCGAGGAGATGCACGGAGTGCCCACAAGCCCTGTCGTCGCGGCCAGGGGGTTGGCCCGCGGCAGGCAGGCTTGTGGCCACTCCTTAAGGCAGTTGGAGCCCTTCTTTTGCCACAAGAAATATAATATCTGGCAGAAAATCGTGTTAAAATTTCAGCCCAATCGGAGTTACATATCTCCGAGAATTTAAGAAACGGCAAAACGCAGAATCTGGGAGTGCAGAAACAGAAGGACACAGAGAGAGAGATCCAATCTGGGAGGCGCTCTCGCCCCTCCGCTGCCATGGAGACCATGGACCTGAAGGAAACCCTTCTCCCATCTAGGGAGGAGGTCAAGGAAGAAGAAGAAGGAGGGGGCTCTCTCCCCCTCTCTCCCGGCGGCGCCGGAACGCCGCCCGAGACATCATCGTGTGACGGCGATCTACACCAATACCTCCGTCATCTTCAGCAACATCTCCATCATCTTCCCCCATCTATATTCATTGGTTCACTCTCCCGCAACCCGCTGTACCCTCTACTTGAACATGGTGCTTTATGCTACATATTATTATCCAATGATGTGTTGATATCGTATGATGTTTGAGTAGATTATCGTTGTCCTATCGGTGATTGATGAATTGCTATGGTTGGTTTAATTTGCTTGTGCTTATGTTGCGGTCCTTTGGTGCCCATCATATGATAGCGCGCGTCGATCACACCATAGGGTTAGATGTATGTTGATAGGACTATGTATTGGCAGGCTAGAGTGAGAGAAGCTTCAAACCTAGCATCGAAATTGATGCATATGGGATTGAAGGGGGACCAATATATCTTATTGCTATGGTTGGGTGTTACCTTAATGAACGTTAGTAGTTGCCGACGCTTTCTAATTGTTCCAATCATAAGTGCATAGAATTCCAAGTAAGGGATGACATGCTAGCATAGGCCTCTCCCACATAATTCTTGCTATCGATCTAGTAACGTAGTCAATTGCTTAGGGACAATTCCGCAACTCCTACCACCACTTTTCCACACTCGTTAGACACTCATAGTTGTTTCTTCATCTACCCAGCCCCTAGTTTTATTTACGTGTTCTTTACTTTCTTGCAAGCCTATCCTACAAAGTACTTCTAGTTTCATACTTGTTCTAGGTAAAGCGAACGTAAAGTGTGCGTAGAGTTGTATCGGTGGTTGATAGAACTTGAAGGAATATTTGTCCTACCTTTAGCTCCTCGTTGGGTTCGACACTCTTACTTATCAAGAAAGGCTACAATTGATCCCCTATACTTGTGGGTTATCAAGAGGACAATGCTCTAATAATGATGATCATCACACTTTTATTTATTCACAGCTCAAAGCTCAAAATGTTGATGACTCTATAGGAAATGCCTCCGGCGGTGTACCGGGATGTGCAACGATCTACCTTGGCGTATGACGTTAAAAGATCTCGCTAGCTATCTTACGATCATGCAATGGCAATATGAGAGTGACGACACAAGTCATGAGACGGAACGGTGGGAGTTGCATGGCAATATATCTCGGAATGCCTATGAAAATGCCATAGTAGGTAGGTATGGTGGTTGTTTTGAGTAAGGCATATGGTGGGTTTGTGTACCGGCAAGAATTGCGTAGCACTAGAGAGGCTAGCAATGGTGGAAGGTTAAAGCGCATCTATACCATGGACTCACATTAGTCATGAAGAACTCACATACTTGTTGCAAAAGTTTTTATTAGTAATCAAAAAAAAGTGCTAAAGGCATACTCCTAGGGGAAGGGTTGGTAGGTGCTAACCATCGCGCGATCCCGACCTCAACGCAAAGGATGACAATCAATAGATCAATTCTTCTCCGACTTCCTAACATAGTGGTTCACCATACGTGCATGCTACGGGAATCACTAACTTCAACAGAAGTATCTCTAGATTCACAACACCCTACTAACATAGCTCTCAATATTACCGAATCCACATCTCAAAACTATTTGGGAGGAATCAAGATTTCTCTTTCTACTCAATGCACATGAAGATGGAGGTTTTTGTATCCTCTTTGGGTACCTATCACGTTTGGGACTTCTTTCATAGCATAAGCCAATTATCAAACCACGCACCACCATGCTCTAAAAGATATAAGTGAAGCACATAGAGCAAAAGTATCTAGCTCAAAAGATATAAATGAAGCAATATGAGCATTCTAGCAAAATCACGACGAGTGCATGTCTCTCTCTCTCAAAAAGGTGTGCAGCAAGGATGATTGTGACACAACAAAAATAAAAGACTCCTACGATACAAGACGCTCCAAGAAAAACACATATCATGTGGTGAATAAAAATATAGCTCCAAGTAATGTTACCGATGGATTGAAGACGAAAGAGGGGATGCCTTCCCGGGGCATCCCCAAGCTCAGGATTTTTCGTGTCCTTTAATTTGGCTTCAGGTGCCTTGGGAATCCCCAAGCTTGAGATCTTTCCACTCCTTATCTCATCGTCCATGAGAACATCACCCAAAACTTGAAAATTTCACAACACAAAACTTAAACAGAAACTTGTGATAACATTAGCACAAGAAAACAAACTACCACCTCTTTTGGTACTGTAGCAAACTTGAATTCCATATATATTGGTGTTGGTCTACTGTATTCTATATTTTCCATGGCTACTAACCCCCGATACTAACCATAGTTTCATCAAAACAAGCAACCAACTCAACAAAAACAGAATCTGTCAAAAATAGACCAGTCTGTAGCAATCTGTATACTTCGTATACTTCTGGTACCTCAAAAATACTGAAAATTACGACTGCCTGGGCAAAAGGCATATCAACCAGCAGCAAAAAGAATCAACTCAAAATCTCTTTCTGAATAAAAATGGAAAATCATCTCGTGAGCGAAAAGTTTTTGTCTTTTTCCAGCAGGATCAAACAACCATCACCAAGACTAGTCATAAAGGTTTTGCTTGGCTCAAACACAAAAAGAAACACAAAAAACACAATCACAACAGAATTATGATGGTGTGTATGCAACAAAACATAAAGAAAAGGATAAATTCATTGGGTTTCCTCCCAACAAGCACTATTGTTTAACGCCTTTAGCTAGGCATAAAAGCGATAGAATCACGTATCGTCGTCTTTGGTGCTCAAACCATAAGTGGCCCTCATCATGGATTCATAAGGCAATCTTGTTTTCTTTAGAGGAAAGTGTTCCATGCCCTTCCTTAATGGAAATTGAAATCTAATATTCCCTTCCTTCATATCGATGATAGCACCGATAGTCCTTAGGAAAGGTCTACCAAGAATAATAGGGCATGCAGGACTGAAAACAATGTCAAGCACAATGAAATCCACGGGTACATAGTTCCTATTTGCAATAATAAGAACATCATTGATCCTTCCCATGGGTTTCTTGACAGTAGAATCAGTAAGATGCAAATTAAGAGAACACGCTTCAGTCTAATTAAAACCCAGAACATCACATAAAGACTTTGGAATCGCAGAAACACTAGCACCCAAATCACACAAAGCATTGCATTTATAGTTTTTGATTTTGATTTTGATGGTAGGTTCCCACTCATCATGAAGCTTTCTAGGGATAGAGACTTCCAATTCAAGTTTCTCTTCAAGAGATTTTATCATAGCTTCGACGATATGATTGGTAAAGGCCTTGTTTTGGCTATAAGCGTGTGGGGAGTTTAACATGGATTGCATCAATGAAATGCATTCAATCAAGGAGCAACTATAATAATTGAATTCCTCGAAATCCATAGTAGTAATTTCATTACTACTCAAAGTTTTAATATCTTCTACTCCACTTTCAATGCTTTTAGCATCAAGATAGATGGACTCCGAATCATTGTGGCACTTTTCAACCAAAGTGGATTCATATCCAGCCCCATAATCATTAGGTTTTACATAAGAAAACAGGGATTCAATGGGAGTCACACCAAGCACTTTAAGATCTTCGTGATTCTTATCATGAGAACACACCTTTTTAAGCCATTCATGTCTAGCACGAATTTGGGCGGTTCTTTCTTGGCTCTCAATCATGGAAACATGCATAGCTTTCAAAGTTTCATCCATGTTGATCTTGGGAGGGGCACATCTAACTTTCAAAGCATCAACATCACTAGACATTCTATCAACGCTCTTAGCCAAATCGTCAATTTTGAGTAGGTTTTTCCTTTATGGACGCATTGAAAATATTTTGAGAGTTGATGAACTCTTTGATATTACTCTCTAGATCAGAGGGTAATCTATTGTAATTTCCATGAGTATTGTTGTAGGAGTTTCTAAAGTTATTACAGGAGTTACTAGGAAAAGACCTAGGAACATAGTTTCCTCTAAAAGCGTTGTTGTTGCCAAAGTTATTCCTACCAACAAAATTAACGTCCAAGCTAGCGTTGCTACTCTCAATCAAAGAAGACTAGGGCATATCATTAGGATCCAAAGGAGCACTTCTACTAGCAACCAAATTCATTAACTCGTCCATCTTAGCACTCAACGAATTAATTTCTTCTATAGCGTGTACCTTCTTACTAGTAGGTGACCTTTCAGTGTGCCACTGAGATGAGTTTGCGACACCTACTTGGATGAGTTCTTGTCTTGATCTTCCTCCCCGACAACGGCGCCAGAAATTCTTCTGCTACAGCAACAAAAGTCCTTCCCCAGCAACGGCGCCAGAAATTCTTCTTGTTACTTCTCAAACAACAGTGCCAGAAATTGACACGTTGACGGAGACTTGCTTGCGTTGTTTTCTCCCTTGAAGACAAAAGGGTGATGTAGCAAAGGAGCAGTAAGTATTTCCCTCAGTTTGAGAACCAAGGTATCGATCCAGTAGGAGGGTCTCGTCAAGTCCAGAGAACCTGCAAAAACACAAACGAGCTTGCACCCAACGCTTCAAAGGGGTCGTCAATCCCTTCAAGATTGTTTGCAAAGTGAGATCTGAAGGCGGAAGTGCAACAAAGTAAAAAGTGTAAGGCTGAAAATATGGTCTGGAGTATACCCGGGAGCCATAGTGTTCACTAGAGGCTTCTCTTAAAATAGCAAATATCACGGTGGGTGAACAAATTACTGTCGAGCAATTGATAGAACCGCGCAAAGTCATGACGATATCTAATGCAATGATCATACATATAGGCATCACGTCCGAGACAAGTAGACCGATACTTTCTGCATCTACTACTATTACTCCACACATCGACCACTATCCAGCATGCATCTAGTGTATTAAGTTCATGGCGAACAGAGTAACGCCTTAACGCACCAGAACATGCCCCACATGGGATCTTGCGGAGACAGAAGCTTGCGACGGTGGAAAAGTACTTTTGATGATCTCCTAATTTTTTGTGGAATTTTTGGGGATATATAGGCGCAAAACCTAGGGCAAAGGAGGTCCAGGGGGCCCACAAGACTATGGGCTGCTGCCTCCCCCGTGGCTATGGTGAGGGGGCTTGTGGGGACCCTAGGGACCCCTACCTTGGCACTCAAGTCTCCGGATCTTCTTCTGTTACGGAAAAAAATCTTTTCGGGGATTTTCTTCCGTTTGGACTCCGTTTCAAAATCTCCTCTGGAAGGGGTCAAAAACATGGAAAAACAGGAACTCATACTTGGCACTGAGTTAATAAGTTAGTCCCAAAAAATATATAAAAGGCATGCAAAACATCCAAAGTTTGACAAGATAATAGCATGAAACCATCAAAAATTATAGATACGTTGGAGACGTATCAGTGTCCTCAAAATAACGCTGCCAAGCAATCTGGAAAGTCCGTTGGGCGTGGCAAGCCGAGCAAAGCATATTATGTGAAGCCAACTCCTGCGCATGGGCGCGTGAATTATGTTTCAGCAAAATAAGTTGCACAGGATCCCGACGTCATTTTGGGTATGTTCCTGGTCAATCCTCAGCCACCGTCTGTTCTTTTTGATACGGGGTCATCTCCTTCCTTCATTTCCGAAAGTTATGCGCAGTTGCATAACATGTCCTTTTGTGATATGTCAATTCCATTAGTGGTTCAAACTCTTGGTAGTAAATGGAAGACTTCTAGGATAAGTTATGACAATGAAATTCTAGTGGACATGCTAGTTTTCCTAGCATCATTGATAGCCCTTAAATCCTCTGATATCAATATCATCTTGGGTATGGACTAGATGTCATCTCATTAGGCCAAGATTGATACCCATTGTAGGAATGTTCAACTTACCCATCCATCGGGTGAGATAGTTAACGTCTCAACTCGAGTTGCGAAATGCCAACTCTATTCCCTCAATGCTAGTCCTCTTCCAGAACTTGAAGGCATTCCGGTAGTCCGTGACTTTCCGTATGTTTTTCGAGAAGAAGTGCCATGCATTCCACCTGGCATGGATGTAGAGTTTGTGATAGATCTTGTTCCAGGAACTATCCCAATAGCCAAAAGACTCTATAAGATGGCACCCTTAGAGCTAGCCAAACTTAAGAAACAAATAGATGAGGCCTTGAATAAAGGTTTCATTTGTCCTAGCTCTTCTCCTTGGGCTTTTCCCGTCCTCTTCTTCAAGAAGAAGGATGGAACGGATCGGATGGTTGTAGATTATCAACTAGTTAATCTGGTCACCATAAAGAAGAAGTATCCGCTCCCCAGGATCAACGATCTATATCAGCTCGTTGGATCCTCAGTATTCTCCAAGATGGATTTGAGGTTGGGATACCATCAAATCAAGATCAAGAACGGGGACATTCCAAAAATGGCTTTCGCCACTCGTTATGGCAATACGAGTACACCGTCATGTCCTTCGGTTTAACCAATGCCCCAGCCACCTTCTCTCGCTTGATGAATTCGATCTTCATGGAGTACTTGGATAAATTCTTCATGGTATACCTCGATGATATTCTCATCTACTCGAAGAACGAACAAGAATATGTTGAGCATCTAAGGCTTGTATTGATGAAACTTCGAGAGCATCGCCTTTATGCCAAGTTCTCAAAATGTGAATTCGGGTTGCCAGAAGTGACCTATCTAGGCCATGTAATCTCTCGTAAAGGTATTGCTGTCAATACCGAGAGAGTTGAAGCCGTCCTTGATTGGACTGAACTTGAATCGGTTCAGAAAGTTAGGAATTTTCTTGGTCTAGCGAGGTATTGTCGCCGCTTTGTCGAGAACTTCTCCAAGGTTGCAAAGCCTCTAACTCAACTCCTCAAGAAAGATAAAAAGTTCGAGTGGACACCATAGTGTGAGCATAGTTTTCAGGAACTGAAAAGAGGCCTGACTTCCGCACCTCTGTTCGTACCACCAGATTTTTCCAAGGACTTTGTTATCTATTACGACGCCTCGCGACAATGATTAGGTTGCATTCTCATGCAGGATCGTCATGTGATTGCATACGCATCTCGACAGTTGCATCCACATTAGGATAACTATCCCACACATGATCTTGAGCTTGCAGCTGTAGTCCATTACCTTCATGGTAATCGTTGCAAAAAATTTACTGATCACCAAAGTCTCAAATATATCTTCACCCAGCCGGATCTGAATCTCAGGCAAAGACGATGGGTCGAGTTGATCACATATTACGACTTAGGGATAACTTACACCCCGGGGAAGGCCAATGTCATGGCCAATGCACTAAGTCGTAAGTCTTATTGTAACAATCTCATGTTACAAGAAAGTCAACCAAGTCTGTATGAGGAATTTCGGAAGTTGAACATCCACATTGTTCCTCGAGGATTCCTTTCCACCGTGGTGGCGAAACCTACTCTAAGGGATCGAATCATAGCTGGCCGAAAGCGTGATAATGGTATATCACGGATCAAGGAGAATATTACTAGCGGGAATGCTAAGGAATTCTCTATGAATGATCAAGATGTTGTGTTCTTTCAGAACCGTTTAGTGGTTCCTAAGAATCAATATCTGTGGCAGTTGATCCTTAAGGAGGCTCGTGAATCTCCTCTCACGATTCATCCTGGTAGTACTAAAATGTATCAGGACCTACGCCAGAGGTTCTAGTGGACTAGGATGAAGAGAGAAATTGCTCAGTTCGTTGCTAACTGCGATGTTTGTCGTCGAGTTAAAGCAGAACATGAAAGGCCTCTTCGCACCCTTCAACCTTTAGCTATTCGTGAATGGAAATGGGATAAAGTTAGTATGGATTTCATCACCGGATTTCCCAGGACCAAAAAAGGGAATAATGCTATCTTTGTAGTCATTGACCGTCTTTCCAAAGTAGCTCATTTTCTTCCAGTTCGTGGGAGTATAACAACTAGACAGCTAGCAGAGTTATATATTTCTCGAATAGTGTCTCTTCATGGTGTTCCTTTGGAGATTAATTCATACCGTGGAAGTATTTTTACTTCTCGTTTCGGGGAAAGCTTTCAAAATGCCATGGGGACCCACCTCTCCTTTAGCACTACTTTCCATCCTCAATCAAGCGGTCAAGTAGAAAGAGTCAATCAAATCCTAGAAGATATGATTCGAGCTAGTGTTATAACGTTCGGTATGAGTTGGGAAAAGTGTCTTCCCTTTGTCGTATATGCTTATAACAATAGTTGTCAATCAAGCTTGGGCAAAGCCCCTTTTGAAGTTCTCTATGGACGAAGATGTCGAACACCTCTTAATTGGTTAGAAAACGGAGAGAGGCAACTCTTTGGTCTGGATATGATCTAGGAAGTAGAAGAGCAAGTTTGCATTATTCGTGAAATGTTGAAAATAGTCAATCCCGTCAAAAGAGCCAATATGATCGTCATCACAAGGTTGTGACCTTTGAAGTTGACGAGAAGGCTTACCTTCGGGTTACACCTTTCAAGGCTACCCATCGATACGGTTTCAAAGGAAAATTGGCTCCTCGTTACATTGGTCCTTTTCGCATTCTTTCCAAACGAGGAGAAGTTGCCTATGAATTGGAACTTCCACCACATTTTTCCAAGGTTTAGGATGTTTTCCACGTCTTGCAACTCATGCGTTGCTTCTCAGATCCTATCCGTGAAGTGGACCACGAAACACTTCATCTCCAGGATAACCTTTCGTACCGAGAATACCCTGTCCATATTCTTGATCAAGCTGAGCGTACCACTCGACATCGAAACCTCAAGTTTCTTAACGTTCAATGGTCAAATCATTCTGAAAAACAAGCAACATGGGAAAGGGAGGACCGTCTCTGACTTGAGTACCCCCCGCTCTTCCCGACGACTTCCAAATCTTGGGACGGGATTCTTTTGAGTGGGGGTGAGTTGTCACATCCCTAGAATCCTTATTGATGTTTAGCAAGATTGTGCCTCATGTTTTATCTTTGCATTAAAATTGAAGTGGGGATTGAAGAAACCCTAGCATCTCACTTTTTCAACCCAATTCAAATAATGTGAAAATTTAATGAATCCAAAATGGCCTTAAAAATGTTCATCTTTTCTCTTAAATATTGGAAACAATATTAGAGGGGTGGATATTATTTTAAAAACACTTTTGGCATTTAGTTAGTCCACAAAACCCACTAATAATACCCCAAACAATTAGTTATAAACATTTCACGATGTTATAAAATGTTGAAACATTTTCTGGAGCTTGGTAATAATCCAAATAGGCCCCAGAAATATATTCAACAATTTAGGGAATAGTTTGAAGCCAAAAACAAATAAAAGTAAATGCTGGAATTACAAACAGAAATGAATAAAAGAAAGAAAATAGAAAAAGAGCTATATGTCGCCCAGGCCCAGCCCATTCCTCCTCCCTGTTGTCTTCCTCTTTGCCAGCGACTAGCAGGAGCTCGCCGCCGCTCTCCCCGGTGACGGCATGCACCTGGGTGCCTTCCTGGCCACCCTGGTATGCTGGCGAGGTGGATATGCTCCCGCCCAACCTACTCCCATCCTCTCCTCCTCCTCATTCGGTCTCTCTCCCCTTCTTCCTCTCTGCCCGCCATGGTCGGAGCTTGAGCTCGCCGTCGTCAAGCCGCTCCAGCCACCCTTTCTCTCCGCAGAGCCACGCAGACGAACCGTCGTGACCTACTGAAGCTTCCCAGCAAGCCACACGACGCCGAGATCCCGTGAGATGCCAGATCGCCGTTGTCTTCTTCCTCGGGACGCCGATGATCGCCGCCGTCGTTCTCCTTCTCCAGGGCATCCCCGAGCCCACTCTCGGCGCCTCTGCACCCCTTGTGAGCTCAGGGATCTTTCCCCTCATTTTCCCCCTCGATTCCATGCTCCAGCCTTCGATTGCATCGGAGCCCGACGTGATCCGCCGCGGAAGCGCGTCGTGGGTGAGGTTCCGATGATCAGCTAGTCCTTTCGAGGCCACCAGCAGCTTTAGCTCGTCGAGTAGGTGCCGTAAGAGCCCAGCACCACATGATTTGAGCACTGGTTCGATGCCCTTGACGAGGCCCAAGCGTCGGCCGCCGCCAAGCTCGTCGCCGACGTTGATTCCGGCCACCCCAGCCCCTGGGGTTTGCTCCATCATGCTTGCGATCGAGTGGCCAATCGTATAAGCCCTTCCGCCGTCAATTTGGTCATCGGAGATGCGTTTCCGACACTCTCCTCCGTCCCTAGTGCTGCCGGAGGCTCACCGCCGAAGAGGTCAACCTTGTCGCAGGTGGGTTCAACCCCCTGAGCCAATGACAAATGGAGCGAGCCTCTGGTTAATAAGGATTAACCTAAATAAAAATAAATAGTTTATTAGTTATTAATCAAACATTAGCATGTGGGACATCCATTGCTAATTAGCTAGTTAACTTAAAACTTAACTAAATTCTAACCAGACTCACTGACCAGTGGGTCCCACTGGTCAGGTTTGACTTTCAACGGCGAGATTGACCTGCAGATGTCTTGCTGATGCAGTAATTCCAATTCTGTTTTAAAACAATTCCAGAATAAGTTTAAAACTTCAAAAATTCATAGAAAATAATCTATAACTCAGATTAAAATAATTTATATATTAAAAATGATCAGAAAAATCCAAAGAATCCAATGGTGATAATTTCATGCATGATAGAACAAGTTATACTAAGCATCAGTTCAAATCAATTAAAAGAAGTTTATGGAAATGATTATTTGAAGTGACATTTGAAACCATGTTTCAAACCAGCTTCAAACCAAATCATTTACAGATGCATTAGCTCATCCATCATACTCTTCTCATGCCATGAGCATGCATCATATTGCCGCACTTGTTGTGTATTGATTTTTACTGTTTGTTACGGTAGGCTCCGCTCCACGGGATACTCAGGAGTATCCAACTGAATGAGCGTATCCTTCCGCTGATCTTCAAGGCAAGCACCATTTTTGACCATCCCGATAAATCCCATGATCTTGCTCCTTCTCTCACTTACTACATTAGGACAAAATATTTCAAATGCTTTTACTTCGGTAGCCGAACCCATTCTGTTGCATGACCTGTCATTGTCATAGTAAACAGCTAAACCTTGCAACCTAGCATACCTAGTAGTTGCTTGAGCCATGATGTGTCTTATCCTGCTATGCTTGATATGCCTAGAGTTCTGTCAGGTCTGTTTCATCTGGGTGATGAACATGAATGGAAGAATGTGTTATAGTGACAAAAGAATAAGTGTAGAACCTGATTTGGTAAAGGTACCGATGAAAGGCTATGTAGGAGTACATGGCGGGTTGTTTCATTGGAACTGTCCTTAGGAACCGAGTTCCGTGTATGTAATCCAAGACTAGCTACTACCACATGCTAGGCCCTGAAATATGACCCCGCTCGACTTATTAGTCGCCTAGTACTTAGTCCAGGAGTTGCAAGTAGTCTCTGGTCTTTGTAGTCATGCTGGAGGTCGTGCATAGTGCTGACCTTAGAAGTGGGCTATGACGCGGTAGGCAGTCGCACGGTGTACCAAGTCGCACCCGGATGGTGGGCTTGGGAACCCTGCGCACACCAGTTGGGGCCATAGCGGAAACTTCGGCCGAACTTTCGTTCGGGTTCACTCCCAAATAGGTGATAAACCTGGACTAGGTATTAGCATGGTTAACGGTCGTGGCCGACTCCCTCGCTTGGCTTCCGCTTGAAGGTTGCTTTAATGCTTCTGCATGGCTTGTATGACTTGAGTGTCGGGTCATGTGACCCCTACCTGTATGAACTTATTATGCAAGGCTCTTCCGAGTCTTTTAAATAAATGTTGTGATGTTGTATGGTTATGTTGTGATGCCATTGTTGTATCTATGCATATCGAGTATGTCATGTGTACGTGTGATGTGATGTGATATGTATGGGGTTCGATACCTAGTCGTATGCCCTTAGTAGATCTCTATACACAAAAATGCCCTTTTGTGCTTCCACCGAGCCTTGGTAGTTCGCTACTGCTCCGGACACATTGGTTGACCGGCATGTATCCTTCTTAGTTGTTGTGTCTGTACCTACGGGGAAATGTCACGCGATGTAATGGAGTCCTTGTAGCTTGCTACGACTTGTCTACACTCGTTGATGACCGACACCTGCTTTGTTGGGTCATGTATGCCTGTCTCTGTATAGTTGAGCCACTTGAGTTTATGACTAGTTATGTCGACCCAGGTTCTTTGACATTGCAATGGTAGCGACACAATTGCATACGTGAGTCAAAAGGCGCAATTGGTCCCGGCTAAGGTAAGGTGGCAGCTGTGGGGTTAACCGTGCGTGAGACCGCAAAGGGATGCGATGTGTTACAGGCTGGATTCCTATGGCTTAGGATCGGGGTCCCGACACCCCCCCTCCAACAGGGCACCAGAACAGGGCTCCAGACGGGCACACATTGGAACAGAAGCTTGCGGCGGTGGAAAAACTGTGTTGGGAGGCTCTCTAGGGGTTTTGGGATATATGTAAATTTATAGTAGACAAAACAAGGCCAGGAGAGCCGGGAGGTGGTTGTTGGGGAACGTTGGATGGGAAACAAAAAATTCCCTACGCACAAACACGATCTATCGATGGTGATGACCATCTACGTGAGGAGAGATTGAATTTACATACCCTCGTAGATCGCTAAGCGGAAGCATTCAAGAACGCGGTTGATGTAGTGGTACGTCTTCGAGATCCAATCACGAACCGTCCCGCGATCTCCCGATCAATTGCCGAATGGATCGCACCTCCGCGTTCAACACACGTACAGCTTGGTGACGCCTTCACCTCCTCGATCTAGCGAGCGATGGTGAAGTAGCAGCCTGAGTCCTTCGGCGGCACGACGGCGTGGTGAGGTGTTTGTGGTGACTACTCAGCAGGGCTTCGCCGTGGGGTGATTGGAGGAGAGAAACTACGAGGGAGAGGAGGTGCAGGTCTGTGGCTAGCTTTTCGTTTTGCTACCCTCTCTCTACCTCTCTATATATAGGGGGAAGGGTGAGGGGAGGGCGCCCTAGGGTTTCCCCTAGGGTCCGGCGTCCAAGAGGAGGCGGCGGCTATGGTTGGGTGGCCCCTCCCACTTGGGTGCCTGGCCACCCAAGTAGGATCCCTCCTTACCTTCGGCCGAAGTGGGTTAGGGTGAGTGGCTGCGCCCAGGCCCCTGGTGGGCTGAAGTGCCCCCTCTCCTTGGCCCATGAGCCCCCCCAACAATTGCCGGGGCCTCCCCAAACCCCTTTCGACATTCCATTATTCCCTCGGTACACCCCGGAACACTTCCGGACTCCGATGACCTTTATCCTATATATTAAACTTCACCTCCGGATTATTCCAGAGTTCCTCGTCACGTCCGAGATCTTATCCGGGACTCCGAACATCCTTCGGTCACCAACACTATGACTCGATTATGCTTATATCATCACTCACTTGGAATGACACTCATCTTTTCCCTATCTTCTGCAGTCACCTGGCATTGAATCTTACTCAACTTCACACCTTGCAATACAGGCAAGAACCCTTTCTTGGACTTATCCATTTTGAACTTCTTCAAAACTTTGTCACGGTATGTGCTCTGTGAAAGTCCTATTAAGCGTCTCGATCTATCTCTATAGATCTTGATGCCTAATATGTAAGCAGCTTTTCCTAGATCCTTCATTGAAAAACTCTTGTTCAAATAATCCTTTAAGCTTCCCAAAAATTATATATTGTTTCCAATCAGCAATATGTCATCCACATAAAATATTAGAAATGTTATAGAGCTCCCACTCATTTTGTTGTAAATAAATGTTTCTCCATAAACTTGTATAAACCCAAATGCCTTTATCACCTCATCAAACCACTGATTCCAAGTCTGAGATGCTTGCACGAGTCCATAAATGGATCGTTGGAGCTTGCACACTTTGCTAGCATTCTCTGGATCAACAAAACCTTCTGGTTGCATCATATACAACTCTTCCTTAAGGAAACCTTAAGGAACGCTATTTTGACATCCATCTTCCAAATTTCATAATAAAAAATGCAGCTATTTCTAACATGATTCTGACAGACTTAAGCATCGCTATGGGTGAGAAAATCTCGTCGTAGTCAACTCGTTGAACTTGTGAAAAACCCTTTGCCACAAGTCAAGCTTTATAATGGGTGATATTACCGTCGGCATCCGTCTTCTTCTTAAAGATCCATTTATTCTAAATTGTTTTTTTCCCTTGAGGTAATTCTTCCAAAGTCCATACTTTGTTTTCATACATGGATCCTATTTCGGATTTCATGGCCTCTAACCATTTGTTGGAATCCGGGCCAAACATTGCTTCTCCATAGCTCGTAGGTTCATCGTTGTCCAACAACATGACTGTTAAGACAGGGTTACCGTACCACTCAGGACCGGCATGTGCCATTTTCGACCTACGAGGTTTGATAGCAACTTGATCTGAAGCTTCATGATCATCATCATTAGCTTCCTCTTCAATTGATGTAGGCTCCACACAAACAACTTTCTGGGTTGTGGTACTCTCCGATTGAAGTAAAGGTTCAACAAACTCATCAAGTTCTATCTTCCTCCCACTCAATTCTTTCGAGATAAACTCTTTCTCAAGAAATGTTCCATTTTTAGAGACAAACACTTTGACTTTGGATACTAGATAGAAGGTGTACACAACTGTCTCTTTTGGGTATCCTATGAAGACGCATTTCTGTGCTTTGGATTCCACCTTTTCACGCTGAAGCTTTTTGACATAAGCATCACATCCCCAAACTTTAAGAAACGGAAATTTTGGTTTCTTGCCTAACCAAGTTCATATGGCGTCGTTTCAACGGATTTTGATGATGCCCTATTTAAAGTGAGTGTAGTTGTCTCTAATGCATAACCCCAAAATGATAACGGCAAATCGGCAAGAGACATCATAGAACACACCATATCCAATAAAGTACTATTATGACATTCAGACACACCATTGCGCTGTCGTGTTCCAGGCGGAGTCAACTGTGTAACAATTCCACATTGTCTTAAGTGAGTGCCAAACTCATAACTCAGATATTCTCCTCCTCGATTAGATCGTAGGAATTTGATCTTCCTGTTACGATGATTCTCCACTTCACTGTGAAATTTCTTGAACTTTTCAAACATTTCAGACTTGTGTTTCATTAAGTAAATATAATCATATCTACTCAAGTCATCGGTGAAGGTGAGAAAATAACGATATCGACCATGCCCCTCAATGCTCATCGAACCGCACACATCAGTATGTATGGTTTCCAGTAAGTCACTTGCTCGCTCCATTGTTTTGGAGAATAGAGTTTTGGTCATCTTCCCATGAGGCATGGTTCACATGTGTAAAGTGATTCCAAATCAAGTGACTCCAAAAGTCCATCAGCATGGAGTTTCTTCATCTGCTTTACACCAATATGACCTGAGCGGCAGTGCCACAAGAAAGTGGTACTATCATTATCAACTCTACGTCTTTTGGCATCAATGTTATGAGCATGTGTGTTATTACTATCGAGATTCAATAAGAATAAACCCCTCACATTGGGTGCATGACCATGAAATATATTACTGATATAAATAGAACAACCATTATTCTCTAATTTAAATGAGTAACTTTCTCGCAATAAACAAGATCCAGATATAATGTTCATGCTCAACACAGGCACTAAATAACAAATATTCATGTTTATCACTAATCCCGATGGTAACTGAAGTGAGAGCGTGGGGACGGCGATCACATCAACCTTGGAACCATTTCCAAACCTTTGTCTATTCCGCAATTCATCCTTCACCAACCTCTATCTATTCCACAGTTCCTGTTTTGAGTTGCAAATGTGAGCAACCGAACCGGTATCAAGTACCCAGGCACTAGAATGAGAGTTGGAGAGGTACACATCAATAACATGTATATCATATATACCTTGGGGCAGTTCTGCTTCGAGTGATCAGTCCCCTTGCAATGATAGCACCCAGTTTCTAGCTCGGGCCCAGCCTTGGGTTTCTTCACGAGGGGGGGGGATGCAACAGCTTTGCCACTCTTCTTGAAGTTACCTTTCTTGCCCTTGCCATTTTTCTTGAAACTTATGGTCTTATTGACCATCAACACTTGATGTTCCTTCTGGATTTCTGACTGAGTGACTTTCGCTATCGCAAACAGCTCGACGACTGATTTATTCATCCCTTGCATGTTATAGTTTAGCACAAATCTTTTGTAGCTAGGTGGCACTGATTGGAGAACTCTGTCAGTCATTGCATCTAGCGGGAGAACAATTCCCAACTCAGTCAAACGGTTGGCATACCCAGACATTCTGAGTACATACTAACTGACACACCCTTTCTCCTCCATATTGCAAGCATAGAACTTATCGGAGGTCTCATACCTATCGATTCAGACATTCTTCTCAAAGATAAACTTCAATTACATTAACATCTCATATTGCAAGATCTAAAGTATTTCTAGAGGGGGGGTGATTAGACTACTTGACAAGATATTTTTTTTGCCTTTTTCCGAATTCTACTTGAGAAACAGCTACGACAGTTATAGCAGGTCAAGTACACCCTACACATGCAAGTTTAATAGTATAGCTGCGGAAAGTAAAACATGCAAGTGCAAAGTAGAGGAGTAAGGTAGGTAGATCAAACGCATCAGGTTGACACAGCGATTTTGGCATGGTTCCGATAGGTCACGCTATTGTACGTCCATGTTAGTTGATACTTCAACCAACGAAGGGTAATAGATGCGAGAGTCCAGGAGGGCTCCATCCATGGAGGGTCCACAAAGTAGTGACTAGCCTTACTCAAGGTAGATCTTCATGAAGTAGGCGATCTCCTTGCCCTTACAAACATCTTGGTTCAACTCCGCAACACGAAGTAGGAGCCTCCCAAGCGACAACTAACCAAACTAGGAGGCACCACCCTCCAAAAGGTAATAGATGTGGTAGATCAGTGAACTCCTTGCTCTGGTACTTCTAAAGATAGTCTCCTCAACATAAATCACTCTCTCACGGAATATGCATGGGTAGGAGACGTTGATTTGGTGGAAAGCGGTTTGGGGAGGCTAGAGATCAAGTTTCAAATGATTGGATTGAAATATCTTGGTCTCAACGCATGAGTAGGTGTCTCTCTCTCAGAAAATGGATCTAGCAGTGAAGTGTGTGTTCTGAGTGCTTCTCCCACGAATGAGAGGTGGCTGAAGGGGTATATATAGGCAGCAGCCAAAATCCAACCGCTACAATCAAAAGGGCAAACTCGGTGACACCGATGTTGAAAACTCGGTGGTATCGATTAGAACAAAGGTGTGAACTTTTGAATCTCAGTGAGACCGATATACGAAACTCGGTGGCACCGAAAAGGTGAAAAATGGTCAGATGGCCAAACTCGGTGGCACCGATAATCAAACTCGGAAATTCCGATTTTGTGTATCTTGGCAACAAAATGTTGGTCACACTGAACTCGGTAGCACCGACTTGGTTTCGGTTGCATCTATTTGGTGGGAATGGCTAGGATTTCTGTGTGAGGTAGAACTCGGTGGGTCCGATATGGGAAAGTCTTCGACACCGAATTTGTGTATGTCGAACTTGACAGATTGGATATGCGGGAAAAATGACTGAGTGTTTTGGTGGCTAACTTTGAGCATTTGATCAATCAATTCATTTTACTACCCCTTTCCCTTTTAATAGTATTAGCTTTTCTATGGACTCAAAAATGATTTCTTGCAGATATAAAATGAAGAGTCTTCTAGCTTGAAGTTTGGGCCAACATTATTCCTTTCTTGCATCCAGGGGCATCTCCACATAAACTTTAAGCCATAGCATCTTTTGAATTTTTCTGAAATATACTTGGAAAACATATTAGTTCAATGATGCATATGTTGTGATCAATTATCAAAACCACCCTAGGGAGCAATTGTGCTTTCAGTCTCCCGTTTCTGGTAATTGATGACAACATATAGATCAAAGATTCGACAACAAATATAATCAATGATTAGCATCGACGCTTTGAGAAGTATGTGAAGAGCAAGAGCTCCCCCTAAATTTATGCATTATTTAAAATTTGCGTTTGAATGCAAATGCACAATTGATTAGGATCATGGGTCACTCTTCCATGTTACATACATCTTGGTGGTGCGCAAACAAAAATAGGTATGAATAACAATACACATGGCAATAGTGTAGCAACACATAAGGTAAAGCGTGTGATCAATCACACAGATAAGATAAAGTCATCCAAAATACCAAATTTTTTAAAACCAAACAAGAGCAAATAAGGTCAGAAGCTCTCTCTCACATGAAGTCTATGATCTATACATTTCTCCCCCTTTGGCAGCAAGTTACCAAAAATTCAAAATTATAGAACTACTCGTCTCTGTGGCAAGCTGATGACGGAGTCGACAGAAGAGCAATCGCGAATGGGTTCTACTGAATGTTCTGGAGCTGGAGAAGTTCATACTGAAGGTGCTTGAGCTGGAGCTGGTGCTGAAGGTGTTGAAGCTTGTGTTGAAGATGTCTGTCTTGTCTCCTCGACAGGTACAACAGCTGACCAAGGCCTGGTGCTGAACTGAATAGTAGTGGGAGGAGGAGACTCTTCCTCATCATCATCATCATCTTCATCTGAGCGTGGGATCTCCATAGAGTCAACTTCATGTTGAAGCTGTTTGACTATAGTTGTCAACTCAGAAACCTTCACATCCATTTCCTGAAACTTGGTTTCCACGAATCTCTCAAGGCTTTTCTGACTTCGCAGTATCTCCTAAATTTTATTCTCCATGCCTTGGATAATGTTAACTAGAAATTTCATTTGCTCAATTTCAGTTCTGAGCTTTGGAACTGGAGGTGGCTTATTTCTAGCATCCTCAGCTTCGGCTGCCTCTGCTGCCATTCTTGCTACACCTGAGTTTGGATCATTTTCGTCCATTACCACTTCATTGTCTTCAAACTCTGGTTAAAGAGGTATATGGGGATGATCAAGTAGATATGCATGCTTGCCTAGCTTGGCATTGATAAGAATTTGAATGTAAGGAGCATATCCACATGATCTCTTCTGATCCGGAACAGTTCTCCGGATAGTCTCTACTATCATATCCATCACTCTTAATCTGGTATGAGTGTCTAGCAGGTGCAACAGGTTGATCGAATGTCCTCTACTCATATTTTCATCTCTTGATTTAGGCATCAGGGTGTATCTCAGAATAGTGTTAGTAGTAGGAATGCTTGCTTGCAGAAAGTACACTGAACCGATCTTGTGACTAGCCACGTACTTGTGTTGAATTTTCTTGTACATATTGGTCATTGAGTTGTGACTCTACTTTGCTTCTGCATACACATCTAAATCTCAATCTTCCTGCTTGGGGGCACCAATGGTAGCAGCCCATTCAACAATTGTGGCTTCATACTTGTGACCATCAGTCATCCACATTAAAGAATCATCATAGAAATGAACAGTTGCATAGAATTGCATGATCAGGTCGTCATTTCATGGGGTCATATCTTTGATAACAAACTTTCCAATGTACACTATTCTGAAGTTCTCTTGGACAAGGGGAAAGAAATTATCATTTTCTTTCATATATGCCCAGTTGACATACCTCTTATCACTGACAGCAGGACTCTTGTCAAACAAGACAGTCTCATAAAAATCTTGTTGTTACTTGGTGTGAAACCTTGGATCAACAGTAGTTCTTCTTCTGACAGCATATGGATCATTAGCTCTCCACTTCCTTAGTCCGGTATCCTTCCTATTCTTCATATCTTCTGCTCTTGGATGAACAGCATTTTGAATAGGAAGGTTTGGTCTGAGCTTCCTCAGAATTGGCGCATTCTCATCTTCCTCCTCCTGTGCAGCATGGGCATTGGATGCAGGGCCTTTTCTCTTGGCAGCTGCAGGTATGTCCTTGGTAGTTCTTCTGGTAGCTACAACCTTCTTTGCTTTGGCAGGAGGCTTAGGAGCATATTTCATAGCATCAACCATCATCTTCTTCTTCTTAGGAGGAACTGGGATTACCTCACGAGCTTCTTCCTCAACATCTTCTGGGTCTCCATGGATTGAAGTCTTTCTTCCAACAAGATGAACAGTTCTCTTCTTGGGCCTCTTCACACCAGCCTTCTTGGCAGGTACATCACTCAAAAGTGTTGTGCTCTTCCTGGCATATTCAAGTGCTCCCAGATCAGCAGGGGTAGCAGTTACTTTCCTCACGGTTTTCCTTGGAGCCTTTGAAGGAGCAGAAGTTTCCTCTGGCATAAAATGTGAGTCCTCTTCATCAGAAACTAGCTTCTTCCTTTTTCCTGGTGGCTGCCTTGGGCAAACCATGATAGCTGGGAGAACTTGGGTCTGATGTAGACTTCTCCGGACTAGTGCGTGATTCCATCTCAACACTCAGTTCTTTAAAGTCATTTTGACTATCTTTTGAACCAGACATATCTGACAGGCAAGCACAATCTCAGCAACAAAAGAAAATCATGTGAAGTGGATATAGGAAGGATAGAAAGGATAAGCATCACAAAATTCAGATATTTTTCAAAAATTGAATAGAGAAATCCTTAGTTTTAACTTTCTGCATAACACATATCGGTGGAACCGAGATTGAATTTTCGGAGTCTCTAAAACACATGAACTCCTTAACAGAAACTTGGTCATCATTTCGGTGGAACCGAAAATGACAACTCGGTCTGACAGAGTCCATTCTCAGGAACCCTAGGTTCAAAATCGGTAGCATCGAGTCTTGCAATTGGGAGTCACCGAGATGGGGTCTGTGGACAATGAAAACCCTAAAAACTTCCTAGTTCTCTAATCTACAGGATTCATCTGGTGGATAGAGAAGTTGCACACAGAGGTTTGTGGATAAAAAGTTCCCATTCCGTATGAATCAGATGGAGGAATACACAGGGGTTCCGAACCATACCCTAGCTTGGCGGTGGTCTGGCTATGGCGGCGACGGTGGTGAACATTCCGTAGGTGGCGGCGATTCCCAGCAGGGAGAAGCACGGTAACTCAAGGACAACGACTAGGAGTCCAGGAGGTAGCTTAGGGTTTGATGCGAAATGCCTTTGACAATTGGAAATCAAAGAACCTGTTCGTTGGAATATATACCCATTCGCTGTTGGTGTCACCGAGATTACGAAATCGGTGTCACTTTGTTCCTCTGCTGTCAGCTGACAGGGAAACTCGATGGAACCGAGTTGGTGATTCCGGTGGTACCAAGATGAAAAACCTAGATCAACTCTGGACTTTTGTTGAACCGAGTTTGTAAAGTTGGTTTCACCGAGTTCAGTCACACAGAGTTTTTGGAGGTCAGCCATTGACGATACGGAACTTCGAGTGCTCCTTCACACACAGGGATCGACAAGTGCTTGTTCAAGTTTTGTGATGAAGCATGAATAGAACTTGAGATGAGATAGCATAGATAGCTACAGAAGGTTCCTAGGCATTCTTGTCCATCCAATTAGCAAAAGTTAAATCAAGAGCCAAATAACAATAATTGGATGTCCTCGAATGATCAAACACATGCACACCAACATGCTCACACAATAAGAATGATAGAGAAAAACATGGTGAACATGCACAAACATCCTAGCAGCCATCAAGCACTTGGGCGATGACAAATTCATCTATATATGAGTATACTGACATAGGAGCCAAGTAAGAATACTTGATCATAGGTCATACTCATCGTTAAGCACAAGTGGGGTTGCCACTTTTACATAAGAATTAATGTGTTCATATCCTTAGGAGATGCTTATACTCAAGTCTTAGAGTAAAGCTCCCCCTTGATATGACATCCCCACTAAGAGGGATCAACTAACCTTGGTTTTTGTCGTTGAAGACTTCAAGTAGGTGAAGTAGTGATGGATGTTTAATTTTGATGAAGATCATCTTGAGTTGGGAGAAATCCTTGGTGTTTTCATATTGTTCTCACCTACATGGGTTAGTCCCAAAGCACGAGGAACAAATGTAGGAATGTCTATGGACATGGAGTGAAACATAAATGGGATGATGTCCAAAGATGCATTAATTACCTTATTCCTTACTTACCTTTGAGGGAATGTGTGACTCTTTGAACTAATGCATATGGTTGAGGTTGATTGCAAATAGTTCTTACCAAAATGAATAAGAGTGAATTTCATTGGCGAAGTCACCCCTTAAGAACTTCCCTAGTTCTTCCTCTTGGGGGTACAAATCAAATTGATGGGAATCTGTGGAGTTGTCGTAGCACTTTTTGAGGTAGAGCTAGTAGTGTCCTTGGTAACCCACTTGACCTTGGCTTGGGGTTCTTATTCAAATAGGTCAATGTCATCTTGAAGCTTTCCCTTGCCTTTGTGGTCTTGTGGTAGAAGGCCATTTTGGGAGCTTATTCCTTTGGGAGGATTGGGATCACGCTTCTCCTCTAGGGGAACAAACTTAGGAGTGGGATATGGACCTTCTTCCCAAACATCTCCGTTGACGTTGAAGTAGCCAACACCTTGTTTCTTCCGATGTCCTCCTTGCTTGCGCTCAATTTCCTTGAATTGTTTACTTCCGGCAAGGCTCTTTATGACACCTTTCTCTATAATACCTTTCAGTAGATGAAAGTGTGTTATATCGACTAGAGGGGGTGAATAGGTGATTTTTAGAATTTCATCACTTAGGAAATTCCCAGTGAGGAAAGGCCTCAGTCATGAACTGAGTGGAACAGAAATAGTACTAAGTAAGAAGTGCAAAAACGTCTACAGCAAAGTACTTAGCGTGATTTCAGAGAATTGGTTTGCATTGGTCACTAGTACATGATAAGCAGGTCAAGAATAACCCACAAGAAGAATTTGAGGTCAGGAATTCAGAGAAAGTCTTCAGTCAAATTCTTCAAATAGTACAAATGAAAGTGTTTAACATGCAACTGAGGAAATGAAGCTAGTTGAGGAAATAGAACTAGTAGCTCGACGAAGACAGTTGTTGATGACCCAGTTCCAACGGTTGTGATAGTTGTACGTCTAGTTTGGAGCGGCTTGGTATTGAAACCAAAGGACACACCGTCCCGGGACACATAGTCCCCGGACACATAGTCCCGGGACACACAGTGCCTACCGTATTCTCCTTGAGCTAAGGACACACAGTCCTCGCCCAACACTCATGGTAAGTCTTCAGGTAAGACTTCCAAATCCTCACAAACTCGGTCACCAGCGATCCATAATTGACCGCTGGATGCTCTAGACCATGACGCCTAGCCGTCTGGAAGATGCGCATTCGTCAAAGGTAACAAGTTTCGGTTCCACACAGGAATAACGTCTTCAGTGATGCTCAATCACTTGGGTTTTGGTTTTGGGTTTGGGTGTTTGGGGTATTTCCTCACTTGATGATTTTCGCTCAAAGGCTCTCCGGAATTTGGGTTGCTCTAAATGACAAGTGTCAGTTTCTCTCGGAGCAGCCAACCATCTAGTGGTTGTGGGGGCGACTATTTATAGCCTCGGAGCTTCCCGACATGATTTGACATAAATGCCCTTAATGATATGACCATTGGGTGGATAAGATCTGGGTTAGGTGGCGTGTGGCGCGACAACGGTCGGAACTTTCAACTCTGAAAGTCCTCACGTCTCTCATGTTCCTCACTTTGAGGATTTGGTAGATGTAGGTTTGGTTGAGAATCATGAGGAAATTCGTTCCATAGTTTTACCTCAACCCCCTTTAACGGTACGCTGTTACTATGACTCAAGTATGAAGAAAATGAAATAGAAAGAGTAAATTTTCAAGCTTCAAAGTCTTCATAGTGTTTTCTTTTGGACACACTGAATTCCTCATCTTCAATATCTTCATGAGGAATATCAATTTCATCACAATTTCTTCGCGATCAATGTCTTCAAGGAATGACCAAAGTCTTCACCCGAAGACATACATTTTTAGGGGTCAATATTCATCGAATAACTCAAACTCCTCAGCGACTTATAGATCGTATGTACACTGACAAACATATCAGTCTCTTATCCTATAAGTCTTCAAACCACCAAAATCACTAAGGGGCACTAGATGCACTTATAATCTCCTCCTTTTTAGTGGTTGATAACTAATAGATTAAGTTTTCAAGGGGATAATAATATAGAGAAACTCCCCCTGAAGGTGTGCATATTTGAGGAACTTGCGTTGGACGGCAAATGTACATTGATGATATATATCATGGAGATCTCCCATGTATCTTGTAATTCATGCATGCATTTGACATATAGTATGAGGAATTTGAAATTCATGATGAAAAATGGTGTCTGACGAATTTCAGCATGCATGCATTAGTTAACTTCCGGAATAACGTTCGAAAGTGGCAGAACACCATCGGGCTTAAGTTACAACTCATTACATCAAACACTTCAGAAGAACCAAGAGTTTGTAACTTAATAAAGTTTATAAGCCCATAAATTTAACCCACTTGAAGACTAACTCTAAAATTTCTCCCCTTTGTCATCAAGTGACGAAAAGGGACGAAACTGAGGACTAACGCCTATGAAGAACTTCACTTCTATGTTGAAGGAGAGGCGTGAGCATTCTTCGAGAATTCCTTGTTGGGCTAGTTGCAGTATCCGCAGGTTCTTCATCTGAATCAATAGTATGACATGAAGAAAATGAGGTGTCCACCAAGTTAGGAACTAGAATATTCTTGAATTTCTTCTTTGGTGGCCATGACCAATCAAATTTGCGAGTGAATTCCAATTCTTCAAGTTTCTTGGGAGTCTTCAGGGTGGACAATATGGCCCAAGTGCGATCAAATACCTCATGAAGATAATGGTGATTTTTCTTCACATCATTTTGAGTATCATTGAGGGTTTTCACAATGGAGCCAAACTGGCGTTTTACCCACTTATGTTTGTGATCAACTTTCTGATGAAGACTGAGGAGAAGCTCTTTCTTAGTCATTACCCTTGGGGCAGTTGGGCTTAGAGGTTTTGCTCTGCCATCAGATTCTTGAGTGGCAGTGTCATCATATGAGGAGTAGGAGGCAGCCTTGCGAAATTGACCATCAAGTGACCGATTTCCTTCATCAATCACTGACTTGCCTTTTCCCTAAACTAGTTCAAAATATTTCTTTATGACTTCAGAGGCGGCAGATAACCGAGGTGATTCTGATAGTCGGCTTGGTAGTTGATGGCAGATCTGTTTCTGATGAATCTCATGATCCAAGGCGCATAAATATTCAACTCAAACGGTGACAAAGCATTGTCCTCCAAAGTCCTCAAGAAGAAATCGTGAAGATTCATTTTGATGCCATGAATGACGTTGAACAAGATGCTCTTCATGATTCAAACAACATCTTCTTCCTTATCATGCCCTTTGATAGGTGCGATGGAATATGCCAATATTCTGTAGACAATTCTGGGCACATATTTCAATTCATTCACTAGGAATCTAGTCCTTGGAGGTTGGCCCGGAGCCAAAGGTTTCATGAGGACCTCCGTTAGCTATTTTGGCAACTCTATTTCATCATATAGGTTAATTTCTTCATCTGAAGGAATTGAGATTGGTAAATCTCGAAGCGATTCTGTGGATGGAGCTTTGTAGTGAGTGTGTTGTGTCATCCAGTCCAAGACCGAAGAGTTGATGTTTTTGGGGTCACGTGCGATATGCAGTGTGTCATAGAAATGAAGAATAATATCTCTATTCTAGTCACTAATATCTGCGCAGAATGGCAGTACCCCTGCTTCATGAAGAATGCGCAGTACTGGGGTAAAGCAAGGAGTTTCCTACATATCACAATGAGGAATGTGCGTGCGATGAAATATCTTTCTTTTCCCACAAAGCACATCATCATAGTAATTAAGTTGAGTTCTGGTCCAGAACTTCGTGTTCATTTAGCTAGAACTGAAGAAGTTCATCTTGGATGGCTTGAATCCATACAGGTTCCATGAAGGCTTCAGCAACTTTTGAGGGTTCTGTAATAGACACAAAAGAGGAATGCCCACAAAAGTTTGCTAAACGTGAAGCTTTTGAGTGAGTGAGAGGACCTGACGTATTGATGTCATCGAGGATTTTGTCAACTTCCACTTCATTTGCAATCCTTGGATGAGCTGGTTGATGACTTTAGTTGGGCTGAGGAATTTGATCTGTAGCATTTTCCTCCAGTGCACCTTCTTGAATTTCAACAGTGTTGGGAACGATTTCTTCAACAAGGGGTTGTTCCTCGGTAGGAATGATATCTTCAGTAGCCTTGTGCTTAATAGCTTCCTCAGGAGTCAATTTATCTGGCATAGGAGGCAGTTGCTCTCTTTGTGAGCCATTAGTTTTATCGAACAACACATCTACAGTTTCAACAACCTTGTTGTGATAGGTGTTGAAGACTTTGTAGGTGTGTGAGTCCTTTCCATAACCAAGCATAAAACCCTCATGTTCTTTAGGTGCAAACTTTGAGCTATGGTGATGATTTCTAATCCAGCATCTTGCACCGAACACTTTGAAATAACTTACATTGGGTTTCTTGCCAGCGAGGAGTTCATATGAGGTTTTCTTGAGGAATTTGTGAGGATATACCCTGTTGATGATGTGGCAAGTAGTGTTGATTGCCTCAGGCCAAAAGCGACGAGGAGTCTGATATTCTTGAAGCATAGTCCATGCCATTTCAACAAGAGTCTTGGTTTTGCATTCAACGACGCCATTCTGTTGAGGGGTATAAGGAGCAGACAATTCGTGAGTAATACGACGTTCATCAAGATAATCATCAAGACCAGTATTTTTGAATTCTGTCCCATTATCACTCCTGGTGTGTTTGATCTTGACAACGAATTTTGTTGAGGCCCTTGAGGAAAATTGTTTGAAGACTTTCTGTACTTCATTTTTGTAAGCAATGATGTGTACCCAAGTATAACGAGAATAGTCATCAACAATGACAAAGCCATATAAAGATGTTGCATTGGTTAGAGTAGCATAATGAGTAGGTCCAAACAGATCCATGTGAAGCAATTCAAACGGACGAGTAGTAGTCATGATAGTCTTCTAGGGGTGTTTGGATCTGGTCATTTTTTTAGACTCACAAGCACCGTAGAGATGGTCCTTGAGGAATTTGACTGATTTGATCCAATGACATTCTTCTTCTTAGCCAGTGTGTGCAAATTCCTCATGCCTGCATGACAAAGTCGTCGATGCCATAGCCAGCTTTCTATGGTTTTTGCTAGTAAACATGTGGTTGGTTGAGGACCTGTGGAAAAAATCAACAATGTACAAGTCTCCTCTGCTAAAGCCTTCGAATACTTTGGATTTGTTAGATTCCATTATGACTATACATCTATATTTTCCAAAGGTGACAATCATATCAAGATCACAAAGCATTGAGACTGACATGAGGTTAAACCCAAGGGATTCTACAAGTATGACTTTGTCCATGTGCCCATCCTTAGAGATAGCCACTTTACCAAGTCCCAATACCTTGCTTTTACCTTTATTAGCGTAAGTGATTTGCTTCCTTGGTGATGGAGTCAGCGGTATATTCATCAATAAGCTTTTATCACCAGTCATGTGATTTATGCAACCACTGTCATGAACCCACTCTGTATTCTTGGGTTTGTCATCCTGCAGATGAATTAGTACAGCTTACCATCTCATATGCTTCAGACTTGAAGACTATGATATCAATTTCATCAGATAAGAATTTCATCACAAACAGTAAATTTGAGGACGCGTGAAATGTTAGATCATTTCATCATGTTTTAGCTTGCGTCCAATCAAGCAATTGCCTTAGGTCGTCAGCAAATTCTTCACATGATGACTTCTATCTAGAGACTTGACCTGCAGAACTAATTAGTTCGATTTCTTCACCACCCACATATGAAGGGGTGGCAAAGAGTTCATCATCCCGCAAACATCGTATGAGAATGGAGCATTGAAGTTAATGCACTTCTTTTCACATTAGGGGGGTTAGAGTACTCAAAGGAATAGGCACAGAAATTCTTTGAGGACTTATGAACATAATGATTTGAGTAATAATGTTCATATTCATGTCCCTTGTAGTTTCCCTCCATATCAGAAGCATTAGTGCGAGTACGAGCATAATTTTGACCATTTGAGAAATATGATCCTCGTGTAGACTTTGGTCCACGTGAGGAATTTGATCTGGGGTTCTGGTTCTTCACTGGAGGTGTCATGGGGACATTCACCTGAAGATTTTCCAAGCAACTTTTGGGGGCCCAGATTTTCCTTAGATGAGGTCCATTCATGTAGTTAGTCCAACGTAACGAGCAAATACTTCACCGGAATGATCTTTGAATAGTTTATAGTTGGAGTCAAATGACTCATTAGAGGAATAGGACATTTCACATGCAAAGCATGTTAGAGTGGATGGATCAATGGGAGGGCCTTTAGCAGCAACCCATGAGGTTTTGAAGTACTGCTCGGGTTTCCAGTATGATCCATCAACATTCAATTTCCTCTCGAAGGCAATGCCCTCTTTCCCCTGCATTTTTGTCAGTAGATTTTGTGGTTTCCTCAAGTGAAGAATTTGATACCACAGGAACAGTTGAAAAATTTGTACCGATAGAAGCATTTGATAATTCAGGTGAAGAATTAGCAGTTTCACGCTTGATGCATTTCAGACATGGCGGAATGAATTCTACCTTAGTGATACAGATCTGTTGAGCAAGCAATGAATCATTTTCCATTCGAAGATCGTCATGAGACATTCTAAAATTCTCAAGATCAAGTTTCCTTTGAAGAAATTCATAGGAAAGTTTCTCATGATCAGCCAAGAGTGTGCCATAGTGATCTTGAAGACTATCAAATCTAGACTAAAGACTTTGAACATCTTCAGTGAGAACTTGAGTACGATTCATTTCATCATTCAACAGATCATCACTTTTGTCTAGTAGTTTCTGAAGCTTTTCAAGAGCACTTTGTTGCTTAATTGTAATGTTGGCAAGTTTATAGTAACTGGTTTTTTGATAACATAAGGTTCACTGTCACGCCCCGGACACACCCGCCGGCGGTCGTTACTCCTGGCAGGATCTAGACTGGCCCCACATATCAATACTAGTCGTTTCTGCGCACTTTGTCCTCACTCATACGCACCTGGGCTCAACTTCCCGGTCAGTCACCCATCCTAGAACTACTCCAAGCTGAGCACGCTTAACCTGAGAGTTCTATTCGAATGGGCTCCCAGAAAAGAAGGAATTCCTTACTGATATGAGTAGTCTATCATCCCTAATAAGCCAGGCTATCACATACACCACCACTCATAGGAACCGACGTCCTTGTCGGGCCACACGAGTGTTCCCTCTTGCCACAAACGTCTGTGCATCCGGTCCAGTACATCTGTCATGTCGTGTGCCACGACGGGTCACAAATGTCGTGAACAACATGACCGCGGACCTGTCCGCAAACATCCGTGTAACCGCGAGGGTCGGCTCTGATACCAACTTTTAACACCCCAAAAACACCCGCCGGCGGTCGTTACTCCTGGCGGGATCTAGACTGGCCCCACATATCAATACTAGTCTTTTCCACGCACTTTGTCCTCACTCATGCGCACCCGGGATCAACTTCCTGGTCGGTCACCCAGCCTAGAACTACTCGAAGCTGAGCACGTTTAACCTGAGAGTTCTATTCGAATGGGATCCCGGAAAAGAAGGAAATCTGTATTGATATGAGTAGTCTATCATCCTAATAAGCCAGGACATAATTCACTCCAATCAAACACTACATGTTAAGTGAAGTTCAATATGTAACGAGTTGCATATTGACGAAACTCCACGTATTATTATTTAGTTCACTCTTGTTTAGGTACACGGAAATATTAGATGTTGTTAAACATGGCAAGAGGTGAAGCGTTATTAAACTACCTATCTAGGCATTTTAAATGAGGTCGGAAACGACATATAGCATCTCCGAACAGACCTCATACGTTAATTTATAATTTTGTACATATCTGAACTAACACGTTTTAATATTTGTTAAACAGGAAAATAAATAGTTTCACGTGGAACTACACATCTTTCTAGTCCATTTTCATATATGGAACATCTCCAACGGAGCTACAGTTCAAAAGATATGATCACTTCAAGATATGATGACATGAATGCAATATGTATGTGAATGTCATCCACAAGCATTCCAAACCAACAAGGCAGCAACATAATATGAAATTACACGAGATTCTGAGCAAGTTTCATATAGGACATGATCAAGACGGAGCAACGGTTCAACAAATACAAGCTACACAAGAAATAGCTACAATCTGCCCAAAAGAGCAACATGGCATTTTCTACACCCCAAAATAAAAAGATACATAAACCTAAAATGCCCAATCAAGGCATGAGACAGTAGTAGTCAAGATGCACTTCAACCCCCTACTAATAACATCTAGCACGGAAGCATGGATCACTAGGAAAAGAACTCACAAAATGGCATCTCACACACAGTTTCAGACTTAGTGAAAAAATCAGCTTTTGACAGTGCAGTTTTCGATCTGAAGGGCGTGTTGACAGCAGCAAAACTATATGCTACAGGGCTAGAGAATCTTAAGTACTACAAATAACTCCATTGCACGAACCCCAAACGAGTTGTAGATCACTAGCAAAACTCATGGCAAGACAACAACAAAATATAACAGATTTCAAACTTAGAAATATTTCAGCATATCCAAATCGGCACTATTTTCTAGCATGTTGGCAACAAGCAAACAACACCTAAACATGGATTTCTATTGCAACCAAAATTACCAGGGGCTAGCATACATATCCAAGGGCATATCTGTAGTTCACAACTCATTCATATCATGCACGGAATAAATCCCACAAAATAAACAAAAGGGCAACATGGCAAAATATCACGCACACTTACTTGCTCCAAAGACAAAACTAAATGCAGAGTTAAATTCTATGGATTTTTCTACCCCGAAAACATATATAATATGTGGGGTTCGAAAAATAAATAAACTAGCGCCACACATATATGCGAGAATATGTCCTAAACACGACATAGCAAACTATTGACAGCTCCTACATGCAAAAATACAAGCAACTAATACAAAATACATGGCAAAGGGTCCCAAACAACGTAAACTTTTTATCTACGGGATTTAAATAATCCGGACAAGCACAAAAATAGCTATCAGACATTAACCTCTTAGGACAACACGCAAATCTAGGAAAACGGCGGGTCAAATTACTCCAAACATGCATGCAAGTTGCAAAATGATGTTCTACGCGAAAAACTAATCAAGTTTCATATATAAAATGTCGCGATCCGATGTACGGTTTAATAACTACGGACGTTGTAAAACCAAGGGTTTTTCTGAAATTAATAAATTCGCATGATGGGAAAAATAACACTACGGGTCTAATCTGCTTCAAGGGGCCAAATCGAAGGTGGGCGCGGGATAGTTAACCTACGCACATGCGGCAAATAGGGCAAAAGGGGGATCACCGTGGGCCTGAGGCCGCCCTAGAGAGGAGGTGGGCCGAAGGAGGAGTTGGATCTGGGCCTCGCCTCGGTGCTGGGCTGAGGGGCGCGCAGCCCACGGGGAGGCGCGTGGCAGGCACGTCGTCCTCCTCCCGTGCCCCCGAGGAGCAAGATGCCCTGGCGGCGCCGGCGGCGAGGGGCGCAGCGGCAACGGGATCTGGTGGCGGCTGCACGGCTGGCCGAATTGGTGCCAGGAGATGACGGATCCAACCGGACCTCGCCGGCTGAGGGCCGGGCATCGACGAATGGCAACGCGGCTGGTGGCTTGCGGTGGGGATCGGCGGCGGCGTCAAGCTCCCATGGCGGATGCGGGAACGGGGCGACGAGGCGGGTGGCTTGCGGCGGGCATGCGTGGGACGGTGACCGGAGGGGCATGGCGGCGGCCGGCTGCGAACGCCGGCGGCTGCGTCGACGCAGGACAGCAAGCGGGAGCGAGGCATGGCGGCTGCGGGCGAGCAGCGGCGCGACCGGGCTCAGGGAGGGCCGTCTATGGTCTCGGGCGGGCCCTGGTCTGCTGGGCTGAGGAGAGAGAGGTGGGAGGTGACGGCCAGGGTTTGAGGGTCACGGGAAACGAGGAAGGGATTAGGGGAGGTGTCTATTTATAGCAAATGGGGCTAGGGTTAACTGAATCCGGCTCTGTTTTCGACCACGTGATCGCGATCGGACGGCCACGTATGCGGGAATGGCTAGGTGGGCTGTGTAGAGTGGCTAGCCGAAGATGGGATGGAAAACGGGCACCTGGCAAAGTATTTCTTTTAAGCACCAAAAAACGTCCGACGATAACCGAATACGGTGCCACTACGGTCGACCGTTCGGGTACCTGACGGACTGCGATTGCAACGAAAATTCGCACGCGGCCTACCTATTTTAAAATAAGGCCGCACGCCAAGTTTCAATCCAATCTGATAATATTTTATACACACTTTTAAAAACAAATATTTTTAATGATGTTACACGCGCGTGCGTGTGTGGTCGGGCTCAACACGGTCAACGACGAACACGGAGAGAACCGACAACTAATAACGGATGCAAGTTTAAAAATTCTGGCGGCAACGGAGTGCCGATGCAATGCGGATGATGCGCATGATGCGATGATGATGCGACAAATAAAAGTAATCACACGCCAGCAATGGAATAAAAGGGGAACCTTCTAGGGTGTCGGTCTCGGGCTGTCACAACTCTCCTACACTACAAGAGGATCTCGACCGAGATCCAAGAATGAAAGGGGGAAGAGGATGATAAAGAGGAGGTAAACTTAGTTGCTTCTTGACAACGAGCGAAACCAATGACTTTGAGGGTTGCAAAGAGGTGAAGAATGATATAAGAAACAAGGAAGAATTCACACAAAATTGCAGCAGCACTTCGGCTGGAAAAGGCAACAAAATTCGATACAATGGAAAGATCTTGAAAGATTCACAATAAACTAACTAAATTGAATAAGCAAGGAGAGAACATGATCTTGATAGAACAAGATGATAAATAGAAGAGAGCAACATCACCCCAACTCCAGAACAAGAGAATAGAAACTAGATCTAAGAAGAATAGAAAACTTGAATGAGGCACCGGAATAATTGAGAGACGAACAAAGAGACAACAATTAAGAAGAATTGGAGAACAAAAGCTGAAAGCTGAGAACGAACAAATCTTCTGAAATGAATGCGTTCGGAGGATCAAGAATGAAAACAACTCAGAAATGCACCGGATAGAAAGAAAGGGATTTTCATGATCGAAAACAAATGAGAGGATAACACAAAGCTGAGATGACAATCTTCACAAGAATGGAACAAGACTTGAGAGAAACACTCCTACCGTCTTCCAAACTTTAAACATGGCAAGAGCACCATCAAGAATTAATGAGACACTCCGAAATAAGAACAAGGAAAAGTTCAGCCAATGACGAAAATAAATTTGAAGCGATCTTGAAGAAGTAACATGATTGATGAACTTCATACTTACGTCATAGTTGAAAAGAATTAGAGATCTCCGAAAAAGATTAGAAGAGACATATAAGATCCTGGGAAAAACGCGTGGATTATGGGCCCACTAAAAGAAACCACCATTGGAAAGATTGCTTAGAAAGAGAGATATTGCACCGGTATAAAGAAAACTAGATGAGGTGAGGCCCTCGAAATAATTGGAACGATCGAAAACATGAAACTCTGAGATTTCTTCAGCACTCCGGATAGAATAGAGAGAAATGACAACAAGAAGACTTGATAAGAATTTTTAACATGGGAAATAACTTAAAGGATGAAAAGGATACGTTGGACATGGATAACTGAATTGAATTCACCGGAAAGATAACAAGATTGAATAAAGATGAACACGAAGCTCCTGAGAATCTTCACAATGAATCACCCGATAGGACACGAAGAAAAGATAGCGGAGGCAACAATGAAAAGAAAACTCTTGGATGAAAATTGAATCACTGAGGAAAAGGGTGGGAGGGTGGGGAAAACAAAGACCACTTGGGACAGATGAGAAGAACTCCAGAAAGAAATGAGAGATTGATCTTGCAAAATTGGAGAGGATATAATAACTTGAACAGAAGCACATCGGTTGAAAAAGAATTGACATGACGACTCTGGTTAACAAGAATTGAAAACACAAATTTGATTGAGCAAAGAATCTGCATTCCCATGAAATGAGAATACCTCTTGGATAGATATGAAATCACCATTTGACATCGAAGCAACTCGAATTACCATACTCCAACAAAACAAAGGATGTAGCTTACAACACAAGCGAGAACAAATTCATAAGAGAGATTCCTTCCGATATTTTCGCGGACAGGATCACATGGTCTCGATCCTACAGTAGCCATCATGTACAAGGCAGTGCACACGACATACAAAGCGTCCCCGAGTCTCATAGCAAGCTACAAGGACTCTATAAGACACAACGAGAACCGCTGTAAGACGACCGTGAACAAACAAAACCACTAGATGTCGAACCCCAACCTCACGTCATGCATCTGTTGGAAGATTGTCCTATAAGTAACTACTTGAATTCCCACCTAAGAACTTCCGAAATTTTCTGGTCATGCAATCTGGTCCATGGATACAAGGAGTAATATATCACTCAACTCCTATACTAACCCGTCGAGTGTATCACATCCGTCAACACATAACCAGAATCTCGGAACCTCATCTATCTCAGACACTCGTAATCACAATGATACTAAGTATGGCGATACATCTGAAACTCTCTACACTAGTACTGGGGAAGCCTGACTCCTCTCACCACTACTAGTATTGAAGCAATGTCGAACATACTTCGCCCGGAGATACTAAGAAATCTAAATGATAACGATGTGCTCAAGAATCCCGTGGAGCTCAACTCCCCGGAAGAAATCAAGTCAGACCGGAGGCACCAAGAGAGAACTCTGTCACATTGACATCATATAAATTCCAAAAATATCCGCGTGATCCTAAATTTTTTTGAGTAAGAAGAGTAGTAGAATTAAAATTATTACGTCAAGATTCCTCACCAGAGTATCAAGAGGAGAAAAAAAATCCTATTCTCCTATATATAACTAGACTCAAAGCAGTTTTTCACTAGATTCAACTCGGCCAAGTTCGATCAATGAAGGGGGCTCCTAGGTCGGTACTGCTCTGATACCAGCTTGTAACGTGCAAGATGTGATCCTATCGTTATTTTGCCACGAAGACCTTGACGGGGATAGAAGCGCATCTCGTCGTTTCGCAAGAATGGATATCATTACAAGTACATGTACTAAAGAGCAAAGTATATGGAATTGGCTTACACTCGCCACAAGCTACATCAGATTCATATCATTACAATACATAAATATTATGAAGAAGAGCAGGGTCCGACTACGTAAAACAAATGAGAAAAGAACGACGTCCATCCGTGCTATCCCAGGCTGCCGGCCTGGAACCCATCCTAGATCGAAGAAAAAGAAGAGGAAGAAACTCCAAATGAACTATCATCGCGCTCACGTCTTAATATCTTTTACCTGTATCTACAGCTGGTGTTGTAGTAATCTGTGAGCCACAAGGGACTCAGCAATCTCATTTCCAAAGGTATCAAGACTAGCAAAGCTTAATGGGTGAGGTATGGTTAAGTGGTGCGGCTGCAGCAAGCCACTAAGCATTATTTGAGGTGGCTAACTTACGAGTACAAGAATAAGAAGGGGAAGATCTACGCACAGCGGACGTGAGCTAATGATGATCAAATGAACGATCCTGAACACCTACTTACGTCAAACATAACCCCACCGTGTCCTCGATCGGAGTAGGAGTTCACGAAAGAGATAGTCACGGTTACGCACTCAGTTGGCATGTTTTAATTAAGTTAACTTCAAGTTATCTAGAACCGGATGTTAAACAAAGTTTCCACATTGCCACATAACCGCGGGCACGGATTTCTGGAAGATTTAACCCTACAGGGGTGCTCCAACTAGTCGATCACAAACTACAACACGCTGTGACGGAATGACCTCGATCGCGGAAACCAGTGATCTCCTGGGGTTCCTGTTGGAAATCCTCAACCTCGAGTTAGCTCAAAGCATCCTCGGAATCCCTCGCACAAGACGCTCGATAAAGGTAAAACAAGTGCAGCAAGGCCGCCCGGCGTGTCGACCATCCCGATAGGAGCCACATATCTCGTTCTCAGGACACGACGGATGAGCACTACATACGATGGTCGGATAGAAATCCCCCGAGTTTCCCCCGATAGCCCTGCAAGTGGCTCTGTTTTGGACCAACACCATCAACACTGGCCCTCCCTGTATTATGTTGAATTACTCCTCGGGTAGCGCTAACTCCCTATGTTTTTCAGTATTAACAAAATTATTATGTTGGACAAATATAGTACCAATGTTGGGCCTTGCCAGACTAGCTTTATCCTAAAACGAGAATCTAGGGGGTCCCCGTAACAAACCCAAGCATGTTAGGAGCGCTCATTTATGGAACATAACACCGGTAGCTGAAACTAAGGGGGCAAAGGTGGAACAAAACACCAGGCTAGAAAGGCCGAGCCTTCCACCTTTTACCAATTATATAGGTGCATTAAATTAAATAGAAATTAATAGGATGATATAACAAGGAACCCATGTTATCACATGGAAGCAACTGCACCTGCAACTAGCAACGCTAACACATGGTTAAGCAAGCCGTAACATAGCCAATTAGTGGTTTGCTAGGTTGTGATCAGGTTGAAGGTTTTCATGGCAATGTTGAGAGGCGGATGTTTAACAGGTGGTAGGCAGCAAGACATAACGATACAAACGGAAAAACTAGCATGGCAATTATAGTAATGTTATCTAGGGAAATGGTCATCTTACCTGAGACCCCGCTTGGAAGCAGAATGACTCCGTCAAGCAGACGAACCGACGTAGTCAAACGGATCCTCACTATCCAAAGCGGTCGGAACTCTATCGAGACGAAGCAAACCGGAAACAAGAATCAACACACGATATTAACCACGGCACATGCACGACATAATGCTCAACACGTATGATGCATGATCGGTCTAATACAAGGCATGACATGGCAATTCACTCCAATCAAACACTACATGTTAGGTGAAGTTCAATATGCAACGAGTTGCATATTGATGAAATTCCACATATAATTATTTAGTTCACTCTTGTTTAGGTACACGGCGGCAACAGGTGAAGCATTATTGAATTACCTATCTAGGCATTTTAAATGAGGTCGGAAACGACATATAGCATCTCTGAACTGACCTCATACGTTAATTTATAATTCTATCTAGATCTGAACTAACACGTTTTAATATTTGTTAAACAGCAAAATAACTTCTTTCACGTGGAGCTACAAATCTTTCTAGTCCATTTTCATATATGGAATATCTCCAACGGAGCTACGGTTCAATAGATATAATCACCGCAAGATATGATGGCATGAATGCGATATGTATGCGAATGTCAGCCACAAGCATTTCAAACCAACAAGGCAGTAACATAATATGAAATTACATGAGATTCTAAGAAAGTTTCATATAGGACACGATCAAAACGGAGCAACGGTTCAACAAATGCGAAGCTACACAAGAAATAGCTACAATCTGCCCAAAACAGCAACATGACATTTTCTACAGCCCAAAACAACAAGCTACATAAATCTAAAACAGCCAAACAAGGCATGAGACAGTAGAGGTCAAGATGCACTTCAACCCCCTACTAATAACATCTAGCACAGAAGCATGGATCACTAGGAAAAGAACTCACAAAATGGCATCTCATACACAGTTTCAGACTTAGTGAAAAAATCAGCTTTTGACAGTGCAATTTTTGATGTGAAGGCATATTGACAGCAGCAAAACTATATGATACAGGGCTAGAGAATCTTAAGGACTACAAATAAGTCCATTGCACGAACCCCAAACGAGTTGTAAATCACTAGCAAAACTCATGGCAAGACAACAACAAAATATAACAGATTCGAGACTTAGAAATATTTCAACATATCCAAATCAGCACTATTTTCTAGCATGTTGACAACAAGCAAAGAACACCTAAACATGGATTTCTATTGCAACCAAAATTACCAGGGGCTAGCATACATATCCAAGGGCATATCTCTAGTCCACAACTCATTCATATCATGCACGGAGTAAATCCCACAAAATAAACAAAAGGGCAACTTGGCAAAATATCATGCGCACTAAGTTGCTCGAAAGACAAAACAAAATGCACAGTTAAATTCTATGGATTTTTCTAGCCCGAAAACATATATAATATGTGGGGATCGAAAAATAAACTAGTGCCACACATATATGCGAGAATATGTCCTAAACATGACATAACAAACTATTGACAGCTCCTACATGCAAAAATACAAGAAACTAATCTAAAATACTTGACAAAGGGTCCCGAACAACGTGAACATTTTATCTACATGATTTAAATAATCCGGACACGCACAAAAATAACTACGGGACATTAACCTATTAGGACAACACGCAAATCTAGGCAAACGGCAGGTCAAACTACTCCAAACATGCATGCAAGTTGCAAAATGATGTTCTACGTGAAAAACTAATCAAGTTTTGCATATAAAACGTCGCGATCCGACGTACGGTTTAGTACTACGGACGTTGTAAAATCAAGGGTTTTCTGAAATTAATAAATTCGCAGGGTGGGAAAAAAACACTACAGGCCTAATCTGCTGCAACGGGCCAAATCAAAGGTGGGCGCGGGATAGTTAACCTATGCGCGGGCAGCAAATAGGGGCAAAAGGGGGATCACCGTGGGCCCGAGGCCGGCTAGGAGAGGACGTGGGCCGAAGGAGGAGTTGGATCTGGGCCTCGCCTAGCTGATGGGCCGAGGGGCGCGCGACCCATGGGGAGACGCCAGGCGGGCGCGTTGTCCTCCTCCCGTGCCCCCGAGGAGCACGAGGCCGTGGCGGCGCCGGTGGCACAAGGCGGCTGCTACTTCTCAAATAACACTGCCAGAATTGACACCTCAACGGAGACTGGGCTTGCATTGGTTTTTTCCCTTTAAGAGGAAAGGGTGATGCAGCACAGGAGCAGTAAGTATTTTTCTCAGTTTGAGAACCAAGGTATCGATCCAGAAGGAGGGTCTCGTCAAGTCCAGAGTACCTGCGCAAACACAAACAAGCTTGCACCCAATGCTTCAAAGGGGTTGTCAATCCCCTCAAGGTTGTTTGCAAAGTGAGATCTGAAGGCGGACAGTGCAACGCAGTAAAAAGTGTAAGGCTGAACATATTGTGTGGAGTAGACCCTGGGGGCCATAGTGTTCACTAGAGGCTTCTCTCAAAATAGCAAATATCACGGTGGGTGAACAAATTAGTATCGAGCAATTGATAGAACCGCGCAAAGTCATGATGATATCTAAGGCAATGATCTAGCATATAGGCATCACGTCCGAGATAAGTAGACCGATACTTTCTGCATCTACTACTATTACTCCACACATGGATCGCTATCCAGCATGCATCTAGTGTATTGAGTTCATGACGAACAGAGTAACGCTTTAAGCAAGATGACATGATGTAGAGGGATAATCTCAAACCAATGATGAAAACCCCATCTTTTTACCCTTGATGGCAACAACACGATACATGCCTCGCTACCCCTTCTGTCACTTGGTGAGGTCACCGCACGGTATGAACCCAAAACCAAGCACTTGTCCCATTGCAAGAATCATAGATCTAGTTGGCCAAACAAAACCCACAACTCGAAGAGAATTATAAGGATATGAAATCATGCATAAGAGAGATCGGAAGAAAATCAAATAAGATTCATAGATAATCTGATCATAAATCCACAATTCATCGGATCTCGACAAACACACCGCAAAAGAAGATTACATCGGATAGATCTCCATGAAGATCATAGAGAACTTTGTATTGAAGATCCTAGAGAGAGAAGAGGCCATCTAGTTACTAGCTATGGACCCGTAGGTCTATGGTGAACTACTCACGCATCATCGGATAGGTCATGGTGTTGATGAAGAAGCCCTGTGTGTCCTAATCTCCCCTCAGGCAGGGCACCAGGACGTGCCCCAGATGGGATCTAGCCGAGACAGAAGCTTGCGGCAGCGGAAAAGTAATTGCGATAGTCTCTTGATTTTTTTGGGAATATTTCGGAATTTATAGGCGCAAGATCTAGGTCAGGGTACCTCCAGGGGGGCCACAAGCCTGGATGGCTCGCCCCCTGGCCGCGGGGTGGGGGCTTGTAGGGCCCCTAGCTTGGCCCCCAAGTTCTCCGATATTCTTCCGTTCCAGAAAAAATCTTTTCGGGGATTTTCTTCCATTTGGACTCCATTTCAAAATCTCCTCTGAAAGGGTTCAAAAACATGGAAAAAATAGGAACTCGCACTTGGCACTATGTTAATAAGTTAGTCCCAGAAAATAAATAAAAAGCATGCAAAACATCCAATGTTTGACAAGATAATAGCATGAAACCATAAAAAATTATAGATATGTTGGAGACATATTAAGCATCCCCAAGCTTAACTCCTGCTCGTCCTCGAGTAAGGAAGTGATAAAGAATGAATTTTTTAGGTGGAATGCTACCTAGCATAGTTGTCCTTTGCAACTTCTTTCACGTGACATGAATGTTCAGATCCGTAAGATTCAAAACAATAGTTTGCTATTGGCATGAAAACAGTAATACTTCAAGCAAACTAGCAAAGTAATCATGAACTTTCAAAATAACAAGGCCAAAGAAAGTTATCCCAACAAAATCATATAGTCTGGCTATGCTCCATCATCCTCACACCACTAATGTAAATCATGCACAACCCCGGAGTTGGCCAAGTAATTGTTTTCGCCCTCTTACTTTCTCAAACGTTTTATAACTATCACGCAGTACATGAGCGCGAGCCATGGATATAACACTATAGGTGGAATAGAGTGTGGTGGTGGTTGTGAGACAAAAAGGAGGAGGTGGTCACAATGACTCGGCATATCAATAGGCTATGAGATGCACATTAATAGATATCAATGTGAATGAGTAGGGATTGCCATACAAGAGATGCACTAGAGCTATAAGTATGTGAAAGCTCAAGAGGGAAAACTAGTGGGTGTGCATCCAACTTGCTTGCTCACAAAGACCTAGGGCAATTTTGAGGAAGCCCATCATTGGAATATACAAGCCAAGTTATAAAACGAAGATTCCCCTAGCATATGGTAGTGACAAAGCAAGAAGCTCTCAATCATGAAGAACATGGTGCTAACATGAAGCACAAGTGTGGAAAAAGATAGTAGCATTGTTCCTTCTCTTTTTTTCCTCACATGGGACAATGCTCTAATAATGATGATCATCAAACTTTTATTTACTCACAGCTCAAAGATCACAATGATGATGACTCGATAGGAAATGCCTCCGGCAGTGTACCAGGATGTGCAACGATCTAATATGATCATGCAATGGCAAAATGAGAGTGACGACGCAAGTCAGGAGACGGAACGGTGGGAGTTGCATGGCAATATATCTCGGAATGGCTATGAAAATGCCATAGTAGGTAGGTATGGTGGCTGTTTTGAGTAAGGAATTTGGTGGGTTTGAGTACCGGCGAGAATTGCGCGGTACTAGAGCGGGAACCAAAGGTGGAAGGTGAAAGTGCATCTATACCATGGGCTCACATTAGTCATGAAGAACTCACATACTTATAGCGAAAGTTTTTATTAGTAATCGAAACAAGGTGCTAAACGCATACTCCGAGGGGAAGGGTTGGTAGGTGTAAACCATCGCGCGATCCTGACCGCAACACAAAGGATGCCAATCAATAGATCAATTATGCTCTGACTTCCTAACATAGCGGTTCACCATACGTGCATGCTACGGGAATCACTAACTTCAACCCAAGTATTTCTAGATTCACAACACCCTACTAACATAACTTTTAATATTGCCGAATCCACGTCTCAAAACTAATTGAGAGGAATCAAAACTTCACTTTCTACTCAATGCACATGAAGATGGAGGTTTTTGCATCCTCTTTGGGTACCTAGCACATTTGGGACTACTTTCATAGCATAAACCAACTACCAAATCACGCACCGCCGTGCTCTAAAGATATAACTGAAGCATAAGAGCAAAAAGTATCTAGCTCAAAAGATATAAGTGAAGCACTAGAGCAAAAGTATCTAGCTCAAAATATATAAGTGAAGCACTAGAGAAAAAGCATCTAGCTCAAAAGATATAAGTGAAGCACTAGAGCAAAAGTATCTAGCTCAAACGATATAAGTGAAGCACTATGAGCATTCTAGCAAAATCACGATGAGTGGATGTATCTCTCTCTCAAAAAGGTGTGCAGCAAGGATGATTGGGACACAACAAAAAGAAAAGACTCCTAAGATACAAGACGCTCCAAGCAAAACACATATCATGTGGTGAATAAAAATATAGCTCCAAGTAATGTTACCGATGGATTGAAGACGAAAGAGGGGATGCCTTCCCGGGGCATCCCCAAGCTTAGGATTTTTTGGTGTCCTTGAATTTGGCTAGGGGTGACTTAGGCATCCCCAAGCTTGAGCTCTTTCCACTCCTTATCTCTTTGTCCAAGAGAACATCACCCAAAACTTGAAAACTTCACAACACAAAACTTAAACAGTAACTTGTGATAACATTAGTATGAGAAAAGAAACTACCACTTCTTTTGGTATTGTAGCAAACTTGAATTCCACCCATATTGATGATGGGATACTGTATTCCCACTTCTCCATGGCTAGTACCCCCCGATACTAACCATAGTTTCATCAAAACAAGCAACCAACTCAACAAAAACATAATCTGTCAAAAACAGACCAGTCTGTAGCAATATGTATACTTCGTATACTTATGGTACCTCAAAAAATATGAACAATTACGAAGGTGTGGGGAAAAAGCATATCAATGAGAAGCAAAAAAATCAAGTCAAAAGCTCTTTCTGAATAAAAATGAAAAATCATCACGTGAGCGCAAAGTTTCTGTCTTTTTCCAGCAGGATCAAGCAACCATTTCCAAGACTAGTCATAAAGGTTTTGCTTGGCTCAAACACAAAAACAAACACAAAAAACACAATCTCAATAGAATTGTGATGGTGTAGACGAAACAAAACAGAAAGAAAAAGATAAATTCATTGGGTTGCCTCCCAACAAGCGCTATTGTTTAACGCCCCTAGCTAGGCATTGATAAATCAATGATGCTCATACAAAAGACAAGAATTGAAGCACAACGAGAGCATCATAAAGCATGTGAAAATCACATCTAAGTCTAACATACTTCCTATGCATAGGCATTTTATAGGAAAACAGATTGTCAAGACAACCAATAGTTGCCATATGCAAGGAAGAAGAAAGAAACAATAGCAATCTCCACATAACGAGATGTAATTTGGTAACTTGAAAGTTCTACCAAAATATTTTCCTCTCTCATAGCAATTACATGTGGGATCCTATTCGAATTCAACAATGTAACTATCACATAGGATATTCTTTTCATGATCCACATGCATGCAAAGTTAACGCTCTCCAAAAATAGTGGGATTATCATCAACTAAAGTCATGACTTCTGCAAACCCACTTTCAATATTATTGCAAATATCATATTCATCATGAGGTTTAAACAAATTTTCAAGATCATAAGAAAGATCATCACCCCAATCATGATTATTGCAATAAGTAGTAGTCATAGCAAAACTAGCATCCCCAAGCTTAGGGTTTTTCATATTTTTAGCATGATTATCACTAATAGAATTTATAGTGAAACCATTGCAATCATGCTTTTCATCCAAGGAGCCCTCGTGAATCACTTCATAAATTTCTTCCTCACAATTTTCAGATTCACGCATCTCAAGCAAAACTCCATAGAGAAAGTCAAGTGCACTCAACTCACTAGCAATTGCTTGCACATAAGTGGATCTCTTAAAGATATTAGCAAGTGGATGAGGATCCATATCACTAGATTTTCAGCAAGCGAAGATGCAAGCATATTGAAGGCACATGGCAACACAAGCAAACAGAAAGCAAGCGAGAGAAAAGGGCGAACGAAAAAGGCAAATTGTGAAGTGGGGGAGAGGAAAACGAGAGGCAACTGGCAAACAAAGTAAATGCAAGAGATGAGTTTGTGACACCTACTTGGATGAGTTCTTGACTTGATCTTCCTCCCCGGCAACGAGGCCAAAAATCCTTATGCTACTTCTCAAACAACAGAGCCAGAATTGACACGTCAACGGAGATTGGTCTTGCGTTGGTTTTTTCCCTTGAAGAGGAAAGGGTGATGCAGCACAGGAGCAGTAAGAATTTCCCTCAGTTTGAGAACCAAGATACCGATCCAGAAGGAGGGTCTCGTCATGTCCAGAGTACCTGCACAAACACAAACAAGCTTGCACCCAACGCTTCAAAGGGGTTGTCAATCCCTTCAAGATTGGTTGCAAAGTGAGATCTGAAGGTGGAAAGTGCAACATAGTAGAAAGTGTAAGGCTGAAAATATGCTGTGGAGTAGACCCTGGGGGCCATAGTGTTCAGTAGAGGCGTCTCTCAAAATAGCAAATATCACGGTGGGTGAACAAATTACTGTCGAGCAATTGATAGAACCGCGCAAAGTCATGACGATATCTAAGGCAATGATCTAGCATATAGGCATCACGTCCGAGACAAGTAGACCGATACTTTCTACATCTACTACTATTACTCAACACATCGACCGCTATC